>NC_139992.1:34994590-35594590 GCF_964263955.1 Coregonus lavaretus | reverse complement strand
GGTGGAGGAGGAATAATGGTCTGGGGCTGTGTTTCATGGTTCAGGCTAGGCCCCTTAGTTCCAGTGAAGGGAAATCTTAACGCTACAGCATACAGTGACATTCTAGACGATTCTGTGCTTCCAACTTTGTGGCAACAGTTTGGGGAAGGCCTTTTCCTGTTTCAGCATGACAATGCCCCCATGCTCAAAGCGAGGTCTATACAGAAATGGTTTGTCGAGAACAGTGTGGAAGAACTTGACTGGCCTGCACAGAGCCCTGACCTCAACCCCATCGAACACCTTTGGGATGAATTGGAACGCCGACTGTGAGCCAGGCCTAATCGCCCGACCTCACTAATGCTCGTGGCTAAATGTTCCAACATCTAGTGGAAAGCCTTCCCAGAAGAGTGGAGGCTGTTATAGCAGCAAAGGGGGGACCAACTTCACATTAATGCCCATGATTTTGGAATGAGATGTTCGACGAGCAGGTGTCCACATACTTTTGGTCATGTAGTGTACATTAATACGTTTTAAAGGTTATATTAATATAGATATCTATAATATAACTGTATACATTATTATAAATATACCATATATTAGCCTAATCTAATGCATTTCAGCCTGTGTGTGTTTACTATTTAAACTCACGTGTTGTTGTGCATGAAGGGCCTTCACTGCAGACTGGATGACTCTCAGGTTGGGGTACTTTTCCTCTAGAACACTGGAGGGCCTCTCCTCCACATCAAACTCCTCCAGCGTTTTAGATACCTGGCCAGGGAGGGGAGTGTATGGGTTACCGTTAGGGCATAAGGAATTACTGGATGAACTATGGACAGATCTATTGTAGACATAGCTATAGTATTAACTCATAAACAAATGTTATTTTGAACAGATTAGTAGTCTATAATAGAATATAGTCTAGTAGAATATAACTTTTATCTTTGACACAATTCAATAATCATGATAGCTAGTCTTTCTGTGTATGATCACCTGTTTGAAGTTGCAGACTGCTTTAATCAGGGGTGCTGCTGTCAGGAGAGCAACATCAGCTGATGGGAACTGGGAGGCCAGCTGTTAAAGACAATCACACAACAGTTTAACATGTCAAGTTGACAATGTTACAGGCAGTTTGACAAAGTGCACAGTGGTCTCACCTGCTCAGCACACGTTACACCTGCAATGCCACCACCGACGACCACAAACTTGAATGTATTTTCTTTTGTGGTCCTCTGTAGCGCAATTGGTAGAGCATGGCGCTTGTAACGCCAGGGTAGTGGGTTCGATCCCCGGGACCACCCATACGTAAAAATGTATGCACACATGACTGTAAGTCGCTTTGGATAAAAGCGTCTGCTAAATGGCATATTATATTATTATTTTCTGTATTTGCTGCCATCACTGTTCAGCTAAGCTAGCAAGTTAGCATGCCTGCATTGACAGAAGTTGGAGTTCTCGCGCAATGTCCTTAACCCATAATACCCAATTTCATTGTATCAGTTTCTACTGGACTGCACTGTATACAGCCAAATTGTTTTATGTAAAATAATCTAGCAATACAGTGTTTAAATGCATTTCATTCACTAGTTTGTTGCTCTGAATTTTCAACGTAATGCACTTCCTTGTTTGTAACCAAACTATGGCAAGCTGCTAGGTCAAAAGTACATTTCATTATGCAGAGAGAAACCTGTAAATACTGGATCGTAAAGGACAGGGAATAAGGATTTACTCCTTTGCAAATTGAAAAAAAACTCTCTACTAGCAAAGCATGCATGTTTTACTCCAGAATATTTTCAGAATATTCAAACTATATGTTTATTATTTTCAAAATTGGGACAGTTCAATCAATGGCTGTCTCTCCTCTAGCAAAACAGTGATGCCACCAGCATGCATCACTAGTTATATAAATAGAGAGTGGAGGCATCCAGACAGAAATAAAAACCTTCAGAATGAGAAAAACTACTTTGGAAAAAGAAAACATTGCAGAAACAGTGATAAGGAATGCCCTAGTTTCCCCCCATCAATATAGGGAGAGTGGCTGGGCAATCTGTCATGCATACAAACCAACATTACCACCACCCTGACAGTTTCAATTTCAGCCCCTCCGATTGAATTCCTTCTCAACCTAAACTCTTGGGCCACAATGACCTTTGTAGGGGGCTATCCTTTATTTGGGGATCAGGGTGTGGGTGAGCATATTTGGAAACATGATCTCATGTTTTAACATGTGATACCACGAACCTACACATGTGACAACATTTTAGCACATGTGAAAACCCAGGTGTCAAATGTCAATGAGAATATTTTATTTTAAAAGGCATAATTGACATACATTTTATTTAAACAGTCATGGTCCCCTGCAGGTTTTGTCTTCTTCCCGGTTTGTTACAGGGACGTCCCCAAGAAAATGTTTAGAACGTTCTTAGAACACTGTGTCATGGTCCCCTGGAGGTTTTTGTCTAGTTGCGGTCAGTGCTTTACTTGGACTGAAATAGGTGCCGGTACTCATTTTGGGTGCCGATACTGTTTACATTTAGGTGCAGGAGTTCCATAATATTTTTGAGCTAATATTCTATAAGAGGTGCAGGAGCTCAAGCAGTAGAACATTTGAGGAGCCGGTACTCAGCTCAGTTGAGCTCCTGCCCAAGTCAAGCACTGGTTGCAGTGAAAATACAGTAGATCTACAACAAGTTACTGTATTTCTTACAGTTAAATTAAGGTGTTAATGTTAAAGAACAGTATGCTGTTGTATGCTGATTACTTGGGCCTCAACCTCACTTGGGATTTGAACTCACAACCTTTTGGTTGCTAGCTACCTGAAGTTCCTGCTGCATCACCAAGTCTGTGGACATAATGGAGATTGGCTATAAATATACAGTTTATTAGGTACACCACCCCATTCACGAAAATGGTTTGCTTCTACAGACAGTAAGTCACGTGGCAGTGGCTTGCTATATAAAGCAGGCAGACAGGCATCGAGGCATTCAGTTAGTGTTCGATTGAACTTTAGAATGGGTAAAACAAGTGACCTAAGTGACTTTGAGCGTGGTATGATCGTCAGTGCCAGGTGCGCCGGTTCTAGTATCTCAGGGCATTTCACGCAAGACATTGTCTAGGGTTTACCGAGAATGGTGCGACAAACAAAAAACATCCAGTCAGTGGCAGTCCTATGGGCGAAAACAGCTCGTTGATGAAAGGTCATGGGAGAATGGCAAGAATCGTGCAAGCTAACAGGTGGGCCACAAACAGGCAAATAACAGCGCAGTACAACTAGTCGGTTCTTGTCATGGATGGGCTATTGCAGCAGACAACCACACTCCTATCAGCTAAAAACAAGAAAAAACGTATCCAGTGGACACGCAATCACTGGACAATTGAGGAGTGGCAGAGTAAGGATTTGGCATAAGCAGCATGAGCCCCATCCTGCCTGGTGTCAACGGTACAGGCTGGTGGCGTTGGTGTAATGGTGTGGGGAATGTTTTCCTGCTACACGTTAGGTCCCTTGATACCAATTAAGCAACGTTTCCATGCACCGAAGAATTCAGGCTGTTCTGGAGGCAAAGGGGGGTCCGACCCGATACTAGATGGATGTACCTAATAAACTGGCCACTTAGTGTATTGCCAAGAATATATTTGCCTAAAGTATATACAACAACATGAAAGTGTTATTTCTATAAAATGACAGTATGCTACTGTATTCTGATTTCAATTAGTGTAAAAAACTTGCATAACTTTGTAAGCTATACCACAATAAACATAAAGTTCAAATGCCGAGACTCCGAGATCATTGATTGAATGCTTTTAAGTGACAGGTTGGCGAGAAATCTGTAGCCTATCTCTGCTGCGCTGTATCAGAACAATGGACAGCGCCCTACTGTTTTACCATAATAATGCAAACTAAATGCTGAAAGTAGTAGCCTAATTATTCATGCATGCAAACAAAAATACTGAATTTTGGCTTAGAATACTGACATAACTGCAAATGCGAATGAATGAATGCGAACAGAACAAAACAGCGGTACCAAGTAGGCTTAGTAAACAAAATATCAGATCGATAAAAACATGACACAATCTATATTTAGGCTAGTTACATTAACAGTAAACAAACACAGTAAACAAAGAAATCATGCTACTCATGAGTACAGCAACACGTTGTGATATGGCACAATACAGTGACACGTTATTTTTGCTTTGGCTCTTTGCTCCAGCACTTTGGATTTGAAATTGTACAATGACTATGAGTTCAAAGTGCAGACTGTCAGCTTTAATGTGAGAGCATTTTCATCCATATCGGGTGAACCGTTTAGAAATTACAACACTTTTTGTAGGCTACATAGTCTCCCCATTTTAGGGGACCAAAAGTATTGGGACAAATTCACTTATATATGTATTGAAGTAGTCAAAAGTTTAGTATTTGGTCCCATATTCCTAGCACTCAATGATTACATCAAGCGTGTGACTCTACAAATGTATTGGATGCATTTGCTGTTTGTTTTGTTTGTGTTTCAGATTATTTTGTTCCCAATAGAAATTAATGGTAAATAATGTATTGTGTCATTGTGGAGTAACCTTTATTGTAAATAAGAATTGAATATGTTGCTAAACACTTCTACATTAATGTGGTGCTACCATGATTACGGATAGTCCTGAATGAATCGTGAATATTGATGAATGAGAAAGTTACAGACGCACAAATATCATACTCCCAAGACATGCTAACCTCTCACCAATAATAGGGGAGGTTAGCATTTTTGGGGCGTATGATATTTGTTAGTTGCTTTTGACTGGAATAATTTGTTTGGGGGATCGAGAAGACAGGTTTCTGTGCACCATGGTGGCTGTAAACTTAAAGCCGGGGTCTGTTACCGCTTTCAGCAGCCCTGTAGCCTCGATTCTTACATCTGTGTTGTATGAACGCGTACAGTGGCTTGCGAAAGTATTCACCCCTCTTGGCATTTTTCCTATTTTGTTGCCTTACAACCTGGAATTAACGCACCACAGGAACCACAGCGATCCAATCACTATAGAGACGACCATGGAACTCTCCAGCAGGGTTCTCTTAGATGGAACCTCTCGCTGTGGTTCCTGTGTGCAGCTCCAACCAAACTCATCAAGTCTGTTTTACCCTGCTTATAGAGCCCCATGGCTGGGTGTTTTTCAAGCTCCACACCCTCAGCTGACTCCTGGTCTCTCTGGAGCTTCCTCTTGATCAGCAGGATGACAAGGCCCAGTAGCACGTAGGCACATGCATCCAGAGCCAGCACCACACCTAAGAGTGAAAGAGAGAGGCTGATCTGTCATTTGGGCTGATCTGTGACCCGCTAGCCAGCCTGGTCTCATAGACTAGACGTAACATAGTAAATGTAAATCCGGGGACTGGGACACTACGATTTGGTATTATATGTTATGTTTGTTATGGTTAGATACAGTGGCTTGCGAAAGTATTCACCCCCCTTGGCATTTTTCCTATTTTGTTGCCTTACAACCTGGAATTAAAATAGATTTTTGGGGGGTTTGTATCATTTGATTTACACAACATGCCTACCACTTTGAAGATGCAACTTTTTTTTATTGTGAAACAAACAAGAAATAAGACAAAAAAAGCTGCAAGTCTCTTGGGGTATGTCTCTATAAGCTTGGCACATCTAGACACTGGGATTTTAGCCCATTCTTCAAGTCAAAACTGCTCCAGCCCCTTCAAGTTGGATGGATTCTGCTGGTGTACAGCAATCTTTAAGTCATATCACATATTCTCAATTGGATTGAGGTCTGGGCTTTGACTAGACCATTCCAAGACATTTAAATGTTTCCCCTTAAACCACTCAAGTGTTGCTTTAACAGTTTGCTTAGGGTCATTGTCCTCCAGTGAACCTCCGTCCCAGTTTCAAATTTCTGGAAGACTGAAACAGGTTTCCCTCAAGAATTTCCCTGTATTTCAATTCTTCAATTCGGACCAGTTTCCCAGTCCCTGCCAATGAAAAACATCCCCACAGCATGATGCTGCCACCACCATGCTTCACTGTGGGGATGGTGTTCTCGGGGTGACGAGAGGTGTTGGGTTTGCGCCAGACATAGCATTTTCCTTGATGGCCAAAAAGCTAAATTTTAGTCTCATCTGACCAGAGTACCTTCTTCCATATGTTTGGGGAGTCTCCCACATGCCTTTTGGCGAACACCAAACATGCTTGCTTATTTTTTTCTTGAAGCAATGGCTTTTTTATGGCCACTCTTCCGTAAAGCCCAGCTCTGTGGAGTGTACGGTTTAAAGTGGTCCTATGGACAGATACTCCAATCTCTGCTGTGGAGCTTTGCAGCTCCTTCAGGGTTATCTTTGGTCTCTTTGTTGCCTCTCTGATTAATGCCCTCCTTGCCTGGTCCGTGAGTTTTGGTGGGCGGCCCTCTCTTGGCAGGGTTTGTTGTGGTGCCATATTCTTTCCATTTTTTAATAATGGATTTAATGGTGCTCCGTGGGATGTTCAAAGTTTCAGATATTTTTTTATAACCCAACCCTGATCTGTACTTCTCCACAACTTTGTCCCTGACCTGTTTGGAGAGGTCCTTGGTCTTCATGGTGCCGCTTGCTTGGTGGTGCCCCTTGCTTAGTGGTGTTGCAGACTCTATACCTTTCAGAACAAGTGTATATATACTGAGATCATGTGACAGATCATGTGACACTTAGATTGCACACAGGTGGACTTTATTTAACTAATTATGTGACTTCTGAAGGTAATTGGTTGCACCAGATCTTATTTAGGGGCTTCATCGCAAAGGGGGTGAATACATATGCATGCACCACTTTTCCGTTATTAATTTTTTAGAATTTTTTGAAACAAGTTATTTTTTTCATTTCACTTCTCCAATTTGGACTATTTTGTGTATGTCCATTACATGAAATTCAAATAAAAATCCATTTAAATTACAGGTTGTAATGCAACAAAATAGGAAAAACGCCAAGGGGGATAAAAACTTTTGCAAGGCATTCGATGTCAGAGAGGAACTTCACAATGCTGTCACAACTTTTAACAACCACTGACACAGTAACCAGGTGTCCCCTTCTCCTTTGGCTTTGTTTGGATACTTTGGCGAAGCCAATTTCTGATATCCATAGTGGCAGTGGCAGATTACCTGGTTCGAGCTAGCTAAATAGGCCGCTAAGACTAATAACACCAATGCTTTAAACAGCTAGCTAAGACGCTAACTAAACTCTGTAGTGGTAGGAGGCAGAGCTGAGTGAAGCAGCTTCAACGATAAACTTGACCCCACCCTTATAAATCAAAATCAAATATTACAGGTGGAGGCGTATCACGTTATTCACTTAAGATGAGAAGCTTTTTTTCTAGCTTTTTATGGAAACCCAAAGGAGTCATACCACCCCAGTTGCTTTCCATAGCCCACCTACACACACTGCAGCGTGCTATATCCATTGTGCTGACACAGCGCAGCAGAGATACAGATTTTGCACCAACCTGTCACTCAATTATTTGAAATTTTTTGCTATTTTTATATAGGGACATAAAACAATTTTTATATAGGGACATCAAATCTAATGGAGTCAGCCAGGACCTATGGCAAGATGACGCCGACGAACATGCTAGCCTCGCCTTGAACTTTGCAGATTTCTACTTTTTCTAGTGTTTTTTCTAGTGTTTTTCTCTAATTTTCTTACTCTGTATTGTGTATTACTTATTGGAATATGAATTGATGAGTACTCACTGTGGCGGAACAATGGTCTAGTCTCTTCGATGAGGCGCCGGGTAGCCTGGGAGTCCTACCAGAGAGAAGGAAAGGAAGACGCTGAGAGAGGCAGACGTAGAGGGGTCTTAGTGAGTTTGAGACGCCGGGCAACCCATCCTCCATTACCGAGCATACTACTTGCCAATGTTCAATCATTAGTGAATGAACTTGGAGAACTCAGAGCGAGGTACTCCTTACAGAGGGAGATCAGATTCTGCAACATACTCTGTTTTTCTGAGACTTGGCTTTCCTCCGACATGCAAACGGAATATATACAACCAGCGGGTTTTACAGTTCATCGAGCGGATAGGAAGCGGACTCTCTCTGGCAAGAACAAAGGCGGTGGTGTCGGCATCATGACCAATAACTAGTGGTGCGATGGGGGAAACGTACAGGAACTTCGAGCTTGTGCTCTCTCGACTTCGAATAATTGATCATCAAATGCTGCTCTTTTTACCTTCCGACAGAGTTCTCAGGCATTATCGCCACGGCTGTGTACATCCCACCCGAAGTCGACACCAGAAATGCTCTCAAAGATCTTCATTGGACCCTAAACAAACTGGAGACCTCGTACCCGGAGGCAGAGTTCAGAGTTCATTGTCGCGGGGGACTTTAACAAAAGTAATTTGACGTCCTTGCTCCCGAATTACTATCAACACATTGACTGTCCAACTCATGGAAATTCCATTGCTACACGCCTTTTCGACAAGGATCTCTCCCGTCCTCCTTTCGGCAAATCTGACTACGACTCCATTTTGCTCCTCCTACAAACAAAGACTCAAGAGGGAAGTTGCGGTGGTCAGATCTGTACAACGCTGGTCTGACCAATCAGAATCCATGCTCCAAGATTGTTTTGATCACGTGGACTGGAATATTTTCCAGGGCGACTCTGGGGATAACATCAATAAATATGCCAACTCATTCACCGGATTCATCAAAAAATGCATTGATGATGTGTTTCAAAACTTACCCAAATCAAAACGTGGATTGATGTCAGCCTTGTCGGGGAAACTGAAGGAGAGAGATGCTGCTTATAAACACGGCAAGGTGACCAGGGACAATTGTATGGTTAAACAGTGCAAATATGACCTACGCAGATCGATCAAGATGGCGAAACAGTATGTAGCAGGGACAAAGTATGTAGCAGGGGCTTCTATCAATCCTGGATTACAAAAAGAAAGCCAGTCACGGCGCAGACACCAACCCCGCCCTACCGGACGAGCTAAACACCTTTTTCTCACGCTTCGAGTATAACGACTCTGAGCTGCCGAGGAGAGCCCTTGACGACAACGAGGGCTACGTGCCTACGGTCTCCACGGAGGACGTACTGTATGTAGTCATTCAAGCGTGTCAACCCTCGCAAAGCTGCCGGGCCAGACGGCATCCATAGCCATGCCCTCAGAGCATGTGCAGACCAGCTAGCTGTTGTGTTTTCTGAAATTCTCACTACAAAGCTCACGGCCCTGGGACTGAACTCCTCCCCATGCAACTGGATCCTGGACTTCCTGACGGGCAGTCCCCAGGTGGTGAAGGTAGGCAACATTACCTCCTCCACACTGATCCTCAACAATGGGGCCCCGCAAGGGTGCGTCCTCAGTACCCTCCTGCACTCCCTGTATACCCACGACTGCTGGGAACCAGGCTGGGCAGGAGGCTCAGGAGGCTGAAGAAATTTGGCCTGTCCCCGAGGGCCCTCACAGTGTTCTACAGGAGCACCATCAAGAGCATACTGTCGGGCTGCATCACAGCCTGGTAGGGCAACTCCACCGCCGCTGACCGCAAGGCTCTACAGGAGGTGGTACACTCAGCTGAATGCACCATTGGGTGCACACTGCCTGCCCTCCAGGACACCTACAACACCAGATGTAGCAGGAAGGCCAAGAAGATCATCAAGGACCTCAGCCACCCGAGACACAGCCTGTTCTCCCCACTTCCATTACTCAGATGCGGGCAGTATAGGAGCATCATGGCAAAAACTGTCAGACTGGCCAATAGTTTCTACCCCCAGATCATCAGGTTGCTGAATATCCACCACTAGGCAGCTACCTGCTCCCCCTGTCCCCCGTCCTGCCCCCCAATAGCTTTCACCCCCAGACCATCAGGCCGCTGAATGGTAGTGATGTTACGTTTGATACTGGAGCTCCGAGGCATGTGTCGAAATCGCTAAGCAGTTTACTTCGAAGCAGTGTGCCGATGGTTGTATCACTTTATCAGAAACACGTGATCAATGACGTCCGAAGCTTCGTTTTGTTGAACAACCACCTGAAGACAAAAAGGCTACCCTGCGCTCGCATTACGGTGTGTGCGATGTCATCTATAATAATATGCTATTCTAAATTATTTTGACCAGCAGGTGCCACTCGTGTACAACGTGTTGATCAAAGCCTTGAGTAATGAACCTATTTTCGACACAATTGGCTGGAAATGCTCAATGCTTCAGGAAGCTTTGTTTCCACATCACTACTGAATCGCCACCATTAGGCAGCTACCTGCTCCCCCTGTTCCACTCCTGCCCCCCAGACTTCCTACCCAGAAACCTCACATGGTACAGTTTGGTACCTTGTAGGTACAATGGGATAATTTTCTACCCAATATTTTGAATATAAGGTACGATCATCACTGCGCTTTGGTAGGTGGGGGCAATGTACAGGTGGGGCTCAGTAGTATATTTGGGGCGTGGTCAAATATATGTGTATTTGTGCCAACTGTCAGTGGAAGTGTTGTAGCAATTTAAGTGTTTGATGGTTATGCCAATACAAGTTGAGCACCTCCTTTTTTCGCTGTCTGGTCTGCAAATGTTTTATAAGGATGTGTCACTGATGCGCTGTACTTTAAAGATGTTCCAGTAATTTAATGGCAACTTGTTGCCAGAAGTTAGTGTGAATTAGTAATTTCTTAACTGGAAACCATTTGTCAGTAAGTTATTGTACAATTCTAAATCAGTTACTGGCAAATCGTTTCCAGTAACTTACAGGCAACTTACTGCCACTAGCAATACATGCCAGTAACCTACTGTGCTTTCACTGACTCTTCTGTTGACAACATGCAACATTACTTGTGCCAGAAAAAGGTTTATTACTCTGAGGTTTTAACACAATGCACATTAGTGACATCTGCTGGTCAGCAATGAAAAGCAGTTGAAGTTCATAAAGAGATTTATTCCACAATATATCAAATCTCCAAGACGCAGTGGTTAATCGTGGGTCTTAGTAGCCTACTATCTGTTACAGGTTCGCACCTTCTGTGATGTGTCCCTTTTTTGCTGTGAATCCCAATCCCTTTTTTGTTGCTGTAAAAAACTGTGAATCTATGGCATTATTTAGGATAGAAGCTTATACTTAATAAAACAAATAGTTTGAACAACAATGTGCAGAAAGTGTGGTGTCACAACTATTTTTCTAAATAATATGCCTTCACCAAGATTTGACACCTTTCCCTGTCGTCTGTGAGTGTTCTGGTCCCGAAGACCCTGATTCTACTTGCTGAGCTACCATTCAGGTGACTCTGCATAATAAATCCCTAACTATATATTGTAAGTACAGTGTCAAGTAGAGGTCAGTGTTTGAAACCAACTTGGAATCGAAGCACCGTAACCGCGGCAAAATCAATTGGATCTCCCATTTTTCAACACACGGTTTGAAAAACCACGTGATTAAACGAAGCTTTGGACATCTTTGATCACGTGATAATGATACTTGTGAAACGGGCATCGGTACATTGTGGCGACTCAGTAGTGCTTTGAAAATTACATCGGAGCATTGGAATTCCGGGAATCAATCATCCCATTACTAGTACACTGCAAAACCGGATAAGTTCTGGCTACTCAAACATTTTAAGGAAACCGATTAAGTTAAGAAACTTAAATAGCTGAAGTGAGCAGTACTACCTTCAAGTGAGTAATACAAATGCAGTTTTTTTTGTAAGGCATACTTACATTTAACACCCCCACTAAGCCACGCCTCCAACAATTTCCCAGTGTGCCTTTTCGATTGAATTGTAGAGTTACCACCCATGACTGTGTTTGCTAGTGACAGAGACATTGTAGAATTCATTCATTTTCAGTCCTGTGGCCTTCACCAAGTGAGTTCCTAGGTGAAAGTTATCATAATAATTGAACCATTACATATGTCATAAGGCCTTATACAATGGCCTGAAACTCATAGTTTACAGGCCACATCAGCCCTGCAAGTACGGTTGCAAAATTCCACAAATCTTGGGACCAGGATTTCTGGAAAACATTGGAAATTTACCAGAATTTTGTAAACTGTAAATCACATTATGCTGGCTTACATAGCGTTAGGCTAGCCAACAGTTGACATTTGTATTCACCTGCAACCTGCTTTCATTATGACTGCCAGGGTTAAGAACAGTGGGAGGTAACTACCATTTCAGTAACCAGTGCAGAAATTCAATGATTGGATTAGTTTAGAAAACTATTATTTAGCTTTGTGTAGCATAACATTGACTCAATCAATCACTCAATGTACATGCAAAAACACAGATATGAAAAACAATTCCAAAAAAATCAACCCGCAGTAGAGCATGCTGGGAAAGAAAGTCCATTTGTTATCACATCTTTAAAATAAATAGTTGGTGTGACTTCTCATTTAGTTTTGAGTCAGTACCACATACAAATTGTAAGTAATAATGACTTTTCATTGACTTTGAGTACAACTTACTAGAAGTATTTTAGTTGCCTAGTGTAGCAGCGGCAGCCTATCAGAAGATTGCAGGTGTGGCTTATTAAAGGGGCATTCAGCTAGCTCTTTTTGATCTCCCATGAGAGGGAATGTCGTTCCAGTTAATCTGCTCTGTTGGTCGGTGCTATTGCCATACCAAGCAGTGATAAAACCAGTCAAGATGCTCGCAATGGTACAGCTGTAAAACTTTTTGACAATTTGAGGGCCCGTGCCAAACCTTTTCAACCTCCTGAGGGGCAAGAGGCACTGTCACGCCTTCTTCACGATTGCGTGCGTATGTGTGGACCATTTTAAGTTCTTTTTTGGACACAGAGGAACTTGAAGCTCTCGACCTGCTCCACTGCAGCCCCGTCAATGTGGATGGGGGCGTGCTCGCCCTCCTGTTTCCTGTAGTCCACAAACAGCTCCTTGGTCTTACTGACGTTGAGGGAGAGGTTGTTGTTCCGGCCCCACGATGCCAGGTCACTGACCTCCTCCCTGTAGGCTGTCTCATCGTCGCCGGTGATCAGGCCTACCACCGTCGTGTCGTCAGCAAACTTTATGATATTGTTGGAGTCATGCGTGACCACACAGTCGTGGGTGAACAGGGAGTCCAGGAGGGGACTAAGCACACACTCCTGTGGGGCCCCCGTGTTGAGGGTCAGCGTGGCGGAGGTAATCTTGCCTACCCTCACCACCTAGGGTCGGCCCGTCAGGAAGTCCAGGATCCAGTTGCAGAGGGAGGTGTTCAGGGTTCTAAGCTTGGTGAGGAGCTTGGAGGGGACAATGGTGTTGAATGCTGAGCTGTAGTCAATGAACAGCATTCTCACATAGGTATTCCTCTTATCGTCTATGGATCTGTTGGGGCGGTATGCAAATTGGAGTGGGTCTAGGGTGTCTGGGATGATGGTGCTGATGTGTGCCATAACCAGCCTCTCAAAGCACTTCATGATTACATATGTGAGGGCTACAGGGAGGTAGCCATTGTGGCATGAAGCCTTAGAGTTCTTGGGAACAGGAATGATGGTGGTCATCTTAAAACATGTGGGGATTACAGACTGTGACAAGGAGAGGTTGAAAATTACAGAGAATATACCTGCCAGCTGTTCTGCACATTTTCTGAGAACGCGCCCTGGTTAAAGACTCACGTCGGCCTCTGAGAGTGAGATCTCCCAATCTTCTGGGTCGGTGGCGGCCCTCACATCCGGCATGATGTTGTTATTATCAAAGCGTGCATAAAATGCTTTGAGTTCGTCTGGTGGAGAGGCATCGTTGGGCAGATCACGGCTGGGTCTTCCTTTGTAAATCAGTAATGGACTGTAGCCCTTGCCATATGCGGCGGGCAGTGGAGCCTGTGTAATATGGTTCCACCTTATTCCTATATTGTGCTTTTGCTCATTTGATGACTCTGTGGAGGTCATAGCGGGACTTCTTGTACTTGTTCCTGTCTTCAGCCATAGCCTCTGGGTTGTCTGCGATAGCCCTGTGTGCGGTAGCCCTATCCTTTAGTTTAGCACCAACCTCAGTGGTAATCCAGGGCTTTTGATTGGGGAAGCAGCAAACCTTAACTGTGGGGACAACGTCGCCGATGCATTTCCTAATGAAGCCGGTGATGGAGGTGGTTAGCTTGTTGTCTGTCGATGTTATCGGCGGAGTGCCGAAACATATTCCAATCAGCGCTAGCAAAGCAGTTCTGTAGCATAATCTCTCATTCTGGAAACCATTTCTTAATGGAGGTAGTCATGGGTAATTCCTGTTTGAGCTTCTGCTTGTAAATAGGAAGCAGGAGTACGTGAGTCATGATCTGATTTGCCAAATGACGGACGTGGGAGGGCCTTGTATGCTTACCTGTGGGTAGAATAACAGTGGTCTAGGACTTTATCACCCCTAGTGGTGAGGGAGACGTGTTGATGGAAGTTGGGCATTACGTGTCTTAATGACGTGGAATTAAAATTGCAGGCAACCAGAAAAGCAGCCTCTGGATGTAAGTTTTCCTGCTTGGTTATAGCCTCGTACAGTTTGTTAAGTGCCAGCATGTTACTTTTCTTGTCCTGAGCTGGAATGTATAGAACAGTCACAGCTGAAAACTCACTTCGGGAGGTAAAAGGGTCAGCATTTGACCATCAGGTATTACAAGATGGGTGAACAATGGGTCAACACTTCCACCACACTCGAGTCAGCACACCAGTTGTTGTTGATGAAGAGGCAAACTTCTCCCCCCTTGATTTCCCCGACAGCATTGTCCTGTCGGCATGGTGAATGGAGAATCCATCAAGTTGGATAGCCATGGGGGGTTTCTTGTCCGAGAGCCATGTTTCAGAAAAGCAGAGAATATTGCAGTTTCGAGAGTCCTGTTGGTAGCAAATCCGCAATCGGAGGTCATCCATCTTATTATCAACTGACTGGCCAGTAGAATGGAGGGAAGAGGTGGCCTGTTCTCCCTTTGCCTTAATCTCACCAGGATCCCTCCCTCTCTTGCCTCTGTAACGTTGGTGTTTCCTCTTGGGTTGCCTGAAAATTGGGTCGGAATTACAGAAAGAGACCAGGGCAGATGAGTCGAAGTTGAAGCCGGAATTGAGAAAACTGCTGATCTGATGTTCAAAAGTTATTGTCGGTTGTAAGAAATTATAGAGGATACATTTCGAGAAAATTAAGTAAAAGTAAACGACAAAAGAGTCACATAATATACAGTACCAGTCAAAAGTTTGGACACAGCTACTCATTCAAGAGTTTTCCTTTACTTTTACTATTTTTTACATTGTAGAATAATAGTGAAGACCTCAAAACTATGAAATAACACATATGGAATCATGTAGTAACCAAAAAAGTGTTAAACAAATCAAAATATATTTTATATTTGAGATTCTTCAAATAGCCACCCTTTGCCTTGATGACAGCTTTGCACACTCTTGGCGTTCTCTCAACCAGCTTCACCTGGAATGCTTTTCCCACATATGCTGAGCACTTGTTGGCTGCTTTTCCTTCACTCTGCCATCCGACTCATCCCAAACCATCTCAATTGGGTTGAGGTCGGGGGATTGTAGAGGCCAGGTCATCTGATGCAGCACTCCATCACTCTCCTTCTTGGTAAAATAGCCCTTACACAGCCTGGAGGTGTGTTGGGTTATTATCCTGTTGAAAAACAAATGATAGTCCCACTAAGCCCAAACCAGATGGGATGGCTTATCGTTGCAGAATGCTGTGGTAGCCATGCTGGTTAAGTGTGCCTTGAATTCTAAATAAATCACCGAAAGTGTCACCAGCAAAGCACCCCACACCATAACACCTCCTCCTCCATGCTTTACGGTGGGAACTACACCTTGACATTTTCCGTATTGACTGACCTTCATGTCTTAAAGTAATGATGGACTGTCGTTTCTCTTTGCTTATTTGAGCTGTTCTTGCCATAATATGTACTTGGTCTTTTACCAAATAGGGCTGTCTTCTGTATACCCTCCCTACCTTGTCACAACACAACTGATTGGCTCAAACACATTAAGACGGAAATAAATTCCACAAATTAACTTTTAAGAAGGCACACCTGTTAATTGAAATGCATTCCAGGTGACTACCTCATGAAGCAGGTTGAGAGAATGCCAAGAGTGTGCAAAGCTGTCATCAAGGCTAAGGGTGGCTATTTTTTGGTGTTAATACATGATTCCATATGTGTTTTTTCATAGTTTTGATGTCTTCACTATTATTCTATAATGTAGAAAATAGTAAAAATTAAGAAAAACCCTTGAATGAGTAGGTGTGTCCAAACTTTCGACTGGTAGTGTATATAAAATATTTGAATTCACAACCTCCTGATTTGAGCTGCACTGATCTTTCTGCTGTTCCACAAAGTCTGTAACATTCCCCTACACATTCCTTACCTGTAAAACATCTCTGCACTTAGCAAAAGAGTGCCATCTGCACTGCTATTTTAGTTATCAGTTAATCTGACTCCTCTCATCATTGATTTAATTTACTTATTTCAGCAATTTAAGGGTTTTCTGTTTAGTTGTCTAATGTTGGTGCGGCATATTATTCTGTTTCAATGTTACTCCTGAATCACTATGATAAATATAATAGTTTTTCTTGAGTGTATTTTTACCAATGCTGCAGGAATACAGGTGAAATCAGTCATTGACACAGATGTGGTGGCACAGCAGAAAGATCAGAATGCTTTGAACCAAGAGGTTGTGAGGACATGTTGAATAATAATTACTGTATATATAAACATGCACAATATAGTAAAGTGTAAGTTGAAAACACTGTATGTTAAAAGCACTGTGTATGTATCATAATGACACATTTTAGTTTTTACATGTGAAGTGTTCCAAAAACACGTTTTTCACATGTGAAATGTCACGTGAAGTGTTCCAAAAACACGTTTTCACATGATTTCACATGTGAAATTTGAAATGTGAAATCATGTGTGTGAAATCATTCATGTACAGTAGGCTATAGGTGGAAAATCCTTAGAATGGAACTTTTACTCTCCTGCTGTTTAAACGTTTTTCTTGGCCCTGGAAACAGTCACAGAGTTCAGACAGAAAGAAAGACCTCACCAGATTTCATCACCAATCAGGGCGTCATACTCTTATGAGTGTGCCAATGTGTCAATTAGTGATACTAATCAGAGTTAAACAGACTTCCATTTTTACATACAGACTAGAGTAGAATTCAATGAATGTGCCGAGCATGTTAATTACCCTCTGACAAGGGACCGTAACCTCTGACCCTTCTGATATGGAGTTATGTAGACGCTTACGTCAGTGTGAGAGCTATATAACAGTGTGTGAGATATAATAACCAACCAGATATCCATGACTGCTGCTATATGTTCTATTAAGGGCTAATCAACTCTGTCAGAGGCTGTGGTGTTGTTTGATATGCTGGGATTATTAAAAGAGAAGCGATCTGACATTAGAGGGTAAAACACATTTCCGTTAGCTGTCTGGTATAATTACGCTGTGGGAGTATAACACAGGTGAAGTGCTCACATTAGAATGAATGGGCCGCTCCGCTCTGCTCCATTCAAACTATTTTTAGAACAAAGTTCTGCAGTATTAGTAAAGATATGATCAATACACTTGGATGATATAGTTCCTGTACTGTTTGTAAACGCTCTGGTAGGATGATAACAGCTCTATCCAGCTATTTGAGTAATAGGCTACACTATCAACAGTATTGATGGAATTAGCTCAAACACTCCATAGAGATAAAGCTAATATCAACCTACCAGAGTGTTTACAAAAAGTACAGGAACTACATCAGTGTCTTGATCATATCTTTACTAATGCTGCAGAACTTTGCTCTCAAGCTGTATCCACACCCATTGGATGTAGTGACCATAATATAGTGTCTATATCCAGAAAAGCCAAGGTTCCAAAGGCTGAGCCTAAAATATTGTATAAGAGATCATAAAAAAGGTTTTGTAATGATTCCTATGTTGAAGATGTAAAGAAGATTTGGTAGCCTGATGTTTGTAATGAGGAGCATCCAGATGCTGCACTTGATGCATTTATGAAATTGTTACTTCCAGTTATCAATAAGCATGCACCTATTAGGAAACTGACTGTTAAAACTGTGAAGGCCCCATGGATTGATAAGGAATTGAAAAACTGTATGGTTGAGAGAAATGAAGCAAGGGGAGTGAGTGGCAAATACGTCTGGCTGCACATCTGATTGGAAAACATATTGCAAATTGAGAAATTATGTGACTAAACAGAAAATTGTATTATGAAACTAAGATAAATTATAAAAAGTATGATGGAAAAAAGCTTTGGAGTACTTTAAATGAAATTATGGGTAGAAAGACTAATTCAACTTAATCTTTCATTGAATCAGATGGCTCATTCATCACAAAACCTTTTGATATTGCCATTTCATAAATGACTATTTCATTGGTAAAGTGGACAAACTTAGGCATGAAATGTCATCAACAAACTGTGACCATCATATTCATGCATAAAATACCAAATAATTGAAGAAAAGCATTGTAATTTTGAATTTTGTAAAGTTAGTGTGGGAGAGGTGGAAACATAATTGCTGTCCACAGTAATGAGAAACCACCTGGTAATGACAACCTAGATGGAAAGCTACTGAGGACGGTAGTGGACTGTATTGCCATTCCTATTTGCCACATCTTTAATCTGAGCCTGGAGAAAAGTTTGTCCACAGACCTTTAGGGAAGCTAAAGTAATTCCGGTACCCAAAAATGTGTAAAGCTCTCTTTGCTGACTTTAACAGCCGACCAATCAACTTGCTGCCAGTTCTTAGCAAACTTATGGAAAATATTGTGTTTGACCAGATACAATGCTATCTCTGTGAACAATTTAACAACTGACTTTCAGCATGCTTATAGGAAAGGACACTCAACATGTACTGCACTGACACAAATGACTGATGTTTGGTTGATGTCCTGTGTGAATTTAAGTATGCTCCCTCTAATTCTCTCTCTCTTCCTCTCTCTCTCCCCTTCCGGAGGACTTGAGCCCTAGGATCATGCCTCAGGACTACCTGGCCTGATGACTCCTGGCTGTCCCCAGTCCACCTGGTCGTGCTGCTGCTCCAGTTTCCACTCTTCTGCCTGCGGCTATGGAACCCTGGCCTGTTCACCGGACATGCTACCTTGTCCCGGACCTGCTGTTTTCGTCTCTCTCTCTCTCTCTCTCTCTCTCTCTCTCTCTCTCTCTCTCTCTCTCTACCGCATCTGCTGTCTCGACCTCTGACTGCTCGGCTATGAAAAGCCAACTGACATTTACTCCTGAGGGACTGACCTGTTGCACCCTCTACAACCACTGTGATTATTATTTGACCCTGCTGGTCATCAATGAACGTTTGAACATCTTGAAGAACAATCTGGCCTTAATGGCCATGTACTCTTATAATCTCCACCCGGCACATTTGATTGATTGATTGATATCGATATCATATTATTGACCATCATTTCTTTTGACATCATCTGCCTTTTCATGGCTAGAGAGCTATCTACCTAATAGAACATAGAGGGTTTTCTTTAATGGAAGCTTCTCTATCGTAAAACATGTAAAGTGTGGTATTCCACAAGGGAGCTGTCTTGGCCCTTTACTGTTCTCAATTTTTTACAAATGATGTACCATTAGCGTTAAACAAAGCCTGTGTGTCTATGTACGCAGATGATTCAACACTATTCAGCACCCACAGCTAGTGAAAACCCTAAATAAATAGTTGCAGTCAGTTTTAGAATGGGTGGCTAGGAATCAACTTGACGTGAACATACATGATTTAAAACCAAAAACATTGTATTTGGCACAAATCACTCAATAGGTACTGGACCTCAGCTGAATCTGTTTATGAATAATGTGGCTGTAGAGCAAGGAGAAGAGAATAAACTTCTTGATGTTACCTTCGATTGTAAACTGTCATGGTCAAGGCATATTGATTATATTGTTGTAAAGATGGGGAGAGGTTAGTCTGTGATGAAGAGATGCTCTGCTTTTTCAACATCGCATGCAACCAAACAAGTCCTGTAAGCTCTGATTTTGTCACATCTTGACTATTGCCCAGTTGTATGTGCAGGTGTGGCAATAAAGGACCTAGAAAAGCTGCTGCTGGCCCAGAACATAGTCCAATGCCAATAACATGCATGTCAGTCTCTCCTGGTTCAGAGTGGAGGAGAGATTGACTGCATCACTCAATGTTGGTCTTTGTAAGAAGTATTGACGTGCTGAAAGTACTGAATTGTCTGTTCACCCAGTTAACGCACAGCTCAAAAACCAATACATACCCCATAAGACATGCAGTCAATGGCCTCTTCACAGTCCCCAAGTCCAGAACAGAGGCTGGGAGATGCACAGTACTGTATTGAGCAATGGAATTCCCTTTTTCACCGCAGGTAACTCAGGCAAGCAATAAAATCAGTTAAAAAAAACAGATAAAACAACACCTCAAGAAACAACGAGGACTGTGAAGAGACACACACACACACACACACACTCTACACACACTCACATACACGCACGCACGCACACACATACACACACACACACACACACACACACACACACACACACACACACACACACACACACACACACACACACACACACACACACACACACACACACACATTATTCTTAGTACTATTTATTTACTTTTTTTTAAATAGTCGTATTGTTCTTTAGTCGTAGTGTTCAAAGTTTAAATTTGTGTTGCTGTTCCTGTCCATTAGTGTTCTGTATTTTTTCATGTTCTATGTTTTGTGTGTACCCCAGGAAGAATAGCTGCTGCTTCTTCAACAGCTAATGGAGATCTGAATAAAAATCATAAATCAATATCTGTATTGTTTACAAGGTTGAAGGCCTTGATGTTTTCATTATATTACGAACCCTTAAAAAACATGTCTATGTGATGCAATGCTTATAAGGTCTGCAGTGCACTTCTGAAACTGAGCTTTCTGTTTCAATATAATAATACAACATATCCAAAAGTCTTTCAGGGTAATAGTTCTCAGTCAATGGCAATTCTCAACTTGAATTGCATGTATATTAAATGGCCATTGAGGCAAATTAACAAAGATGGCCTGAAAAGCAAAGGTTGTACTTGGCATCTCTGTACTTTTTAATCATGCAGACACTTATGGTTATATTTGACAAACGAATGCTCAACCTGTGGTGCCTGAAGGTGCTATTGCCACACTGAATTGGTTATTTCACTCATACTCTGTCCCTCCCTGCCGTGATATTGATGTATTTTATTCATTTCTGGACCTCATACCTATTTATGAAAATGTTATGAGCTGTTCGGAAGGGCCTATTCTTTTTCTTATGGAGTGCTATTAAAATACATGTCCAACTTGCTGTTAGCAGCAAGCAATGGTCTCTAAATGGAAGGAATATGGTGATGTGGTGTGAGAGATGGCAGCCTGCTTGACTGCCGAGCTGGCTGGCTGGTATGAGAGAGAGAGAGAGAGAGAGAGAGAGAGAGAGAGAGAGAGAGAGAGAGAGAGAGAGAGAGAGAGTATAATGGAGTAGTTCAAAGTGTCATCTGTGGTATTGTCACAGATAGACAACTCTCATCAGCAATCAGTATTGCAATGCATCAACAACATCTCCATCGATGTGAATTACCCCTGTCTAATTGACTACTCTTGATGTACATTATCCTAGAGGTAGGCTATATGCGTGTTATTCATATGAAGAGCTTGACACACCTCTGACCCCTATCACACAGTTTCAGCCATGTTTGGGGGCTTAATGGCTGGTCTGTGTATGGCATCATCAGCTAAATTAACCTCTGTGCTATTTTTGGATATCCTCTCATGTCTGGGTTAAAAAGCAGCGGAATACAGGTGTAATTTTCTGCTCCCATTGGGAATGGTATTAATCAAACACAGGTTAATATAGTGCATCACACCTCCCTCCAATAACTGAAATTACATATATCTGTTGAGTAACTCATGTATTATACTGTATGCCTGTGTGTATAATATGTATGCCTCTTTGAGTCTACATGTTGCCTTTCATTTATAAGTATTCACAAGCATAATAGTTTGTTCATGATAAGTTAATGCTTTATTTCAGATAAAAAAGAGCTCAACATTGCATCTGCATGACTGAAACTATTAATGATGTGCAGTGAAACCAACCATAATTCTTTCAACTTTATTACAAAAAACAACAAACCTACACAACAGACAAACAGAAGGACAAAACTTGTATTTTATATGCCTTATGCACCCGTTTACTATTTTTTTTTTTACATTACATTTTATTCACATGCCATTGTGGGGTTACTGTTGAGTTGAACCAGTTAGGCTCACAGAACAGAGACTAGTATCTCAGCCTCTAGTCTGATTTGTGTAACAAATCCTTCTGTATTATTATTCCATACCAAAAGGCACTGTTTTTTTCTGAAGTTTATAAAAGAACCAAAAACTAAAGTTAATGATACATAACCATCATTGTTGTTTTGAAAAGTATACATTGGCCTTTACATGGTGGTGTGGTCATTTCAGCTGAGCATATCCTACATCAGTGGGCTTGAACCCATGCATCACTAGAGAGGCAGATAGCTGGGAGGCTGCAGTAGATCCCGTTTCCCATAGGTGCTGGAGCCTACGTTGGTGGGGGTGTACACCGTGCCGAAGGTGTTGCTGGAGCGGGTCAGGAAGTCGGCCAGTCGCTGCGTCACACAGGTAGCCGTGTTGCACTTCCTTTTCTCTATGTGGTGGCTGATGGGATATAGGAGGACGGCAATCAATTAATCCAATATGTCAAACAAATTTTGCATTACTTATCTAAACATTTATAGAGTGGTTTAGATCAGGAAAATGTAGCAAAGTTATTGGCCTACCAGACATACTGTAGGTAAGTGGATAAAAATAGCCACCATAACAATAGCCATAACATGATACTAATATGATAATATCACTACTGCAGCTACTAGTAACAATAATAGTAATAGCAATAAACTATTATTATTATTAAGATCACTATTATTTTATTTAATTTATAATATTTGAATCACTATCAATTGAAATATTAGGTGATTTTTCCTCCTAATATTTCAGCTTAGTTCAATTCTGATCCACATGAATCTTCACTGTAACAAATAATTATTTAGTTACTGGTTCCACAGCCTTTTGTTTTGTTTACTCAACTTTCAGTCAAAGTGTTACCTGAACTTACATTTTTTAGTTGGCTCAAACTGAGCTCCAACTTGAAAAAACGTAGGCAAAAATTTGGTTAGGGACACCCACACACACAGGGCTTTTAACATACAATGTTTTTAACCTATATATTTCACACATATTGACATACATGATGGCATTGTGAATGTTCATTTATACATAGTGGTGTAGCAGGAAGATAGGAATGCCGTGAACCAAGAGGTTGTGAGTTCAAATCCCAGGTGAGGACATGTTGAATAATAATTACTGTATAAAATAACATGCACACATGTTTATGTCAATGTGTGTCAAATATGTAGGTTGAAAACATTGTATGTAAAAGCACTATTTGAATGTGTGGGTGTCCCTAACCTAGATTTTTCTTAAGTTGGAGCTAATTTTGGGCCAACTAAAAATGTTCAGTTCAGATAATATTTCAGCATATTTTGACTGACGAGTTGAGTAAATTAAATAAAGGCTGTGGATCAATTTACTAAACAATAATGAGTTGATTTTTTTTACTGTGTTTTGTCCACAAAATTATCAACATTTGCACATCAACAAATCTATAATTGAGGTGCAACTTATATAATAAGGCGCAACCTTACCTGTTGACAGATGTGAGCCCTCTCTGCAGCCTCGTGCCAATGAGGCCGAGGAAGGGGTTGGAGACGATCCCGGGCACGAGCCAGCCTTCTCTGTCCGGGAGCGCGCTTTCCTGCTTGCTAGATGAGGTGAAGTACCTGAATCAGGATGAGGAAAGAGCCAAACCGTCACTCCGACCGGTGACTGATGCCCACTTCAAAACACCAGCTCAATTCTCAAGGGCGCAATGGAGTGGCCACTAGTCCCCCTCCAGTGCGCACTTGATCACTTTTACGCGATCCACATATTCCTGTCTCTGCCTTGGCAAGACAAAACCCGACCTCTCGGATGTCACGATTGCAATGGATATTTATCTCAACGATCTCATCAATGTCATTAGCCAATTGTAGAGTTAGACTACCCACATCGTTAATTGATTTCTTACGGTTCAAGATGGATGTGCCAAATTACGCACAGCTTAAAACCGGTGCTATATCAGTTGAGTGATTAATTCACCTGCGAAATTAAACCCGCTTCCTAGTGACAGTTGAACTTTGGGCGACACTGCACGACACTTGTAATTGTACATCACAGAAGTGGCACTCAGAAATAACGGAAATAACTGATGCAGCTTTGCGCTCTCACCTGTTGCTTGGGGCGGTGGCGACAACGCGCAGCAGCACGAGAGGCACCAGAAGGAACACGGGCAGCTTCAGGTAATACATCGTACACGCGGGATCCCTGCATGAAAACAAAAGATGGAAAGTCAATAATCACACACGCCATCGAATTACACGAGTAGAGGGATACACATGCCTGTGAATACTGGAACCTGCACCCATCAAATATGTTCAGTGTATGCTACTAGAACACTTTAGACTAGAATGACAGCAGAAACAGTAAAAGCTCTGTAGTCTAGAGAACCATGCAAACCAAAGACCACCAAACAGACAAGCCACACAACAGCCTACCCTCAACACCACAGGGAAAAGAGAGAAAAAGACTTGGGATAGTATAATGTATAATGGTGTCCTGGTCTCCAACTCTCTCAGTTCAAATATGCATCCTAATGGTCTGGTTAACTCACCCTTAGTAGTTAAACCCAATCGCCAGTGGTTCCAAAGACAGACACGGCTACTGTCAGTGGTTTCTCAGACTGTCACACACACACACGTTCACACAGATATAGGCTTCACCGTCAACCACTTGTGACATCACCCCCTCCAAATATAGTCCTGCGTTTCCATTATCAGGGATGAGGTTCACTTAAAGAAACTTGAATCCACAGCAAGAGTCACCTACTCCACACATACGTCATCATCTTCGTCATTCTCATTATCAGCGTCATCGGTTTGCTGTAGTTGTACTGGCCTGCTGTAAACTCACACTGTGGGAGACAACACAGCCGGGGCGGAAACCACACATTCTTTTTACATCAAAATATTACATTAAGTTCTTAGTGCACAAAGTTAGACTGTGTGTTTTTAGATACCTCCAATAATGGAGGTAACCTCTTGGCAAAATGATGGGATAACAACTAGAATATTGCGGATAAAGGAGATAACATCTACAATATTGCGGATAATGGGTTCAGGAACTAGGTTTCACCCCCAGTTCATTTCCAAATGTATTTACTGGTGAGTTTATGGAGATTTCTTTAAGAATTAGTATGTACTATCAATACCTCATCATGTCACCCACTTCTCCTCCATCCCACTACCTAGTCTCCAGTACCTAGACCACACGCTCCACAACTCACTCATCTGGTGAGAGGGGAATGATTTAAGAGATTAAATTAAGGTAGTAGGAAAAAGGAAATTCCACAGTAACTATACTGAACAAAAATATAAACGCAACATGTGAAGTGTTGGTCCCATGTTTCATGAGCTGAAATAAAAGATCCCAGAAATGTTCCATAAGCACAAAAAACGTACTTCTCTCAAGTTTTTGGTGCACAAATTTGTTTACATCCTTGTTAGCATTTCTCCTTTGCCAAGATAATCAATCCACCTGACAGGTGTGGCATATCAAGAAGCTGATTAAACAGCATTATCATTATACAGGTGCACCTTGGGCTGAGGACAATGAAAAGCCACTCTAAAATATGCAGTTTTGTCACACAACACAATGCCACAGACGTCTCAAGTTTTTAGGGAGTGTGCAATTGGCATGCTGAGTGCAGGAATGTCCACCAGAGCTGTTGCCAGATAATTGAATTTTAATTTCTCTACCATATACCTCCTCCAACGTAATTTTAAAGAATTTGACAGTACGTCCAACCGGCCTCACAACCGCAGACCATGTGTACCCACTCCAGCCCAGGACCTCCACATCCGGCTTCTTCACCTGTGGGATCGTCTGAGACCAGCCACCCGGACAGCTGATGAAACTGAGGAGTATTTCTGTCTGTAATTAAGCCCTTTTTTGGGGAAAAACTCATTCTGATTGGCTCCCCAATGTGTGGGCCTATGCCCTCCCAGGCCCACCCATGGCTGCGCCCCTGCCCAGTCATGTGAAATCCATAGATTAGGGCCTATTGAATTCATTTAATTGACTGATTTCCTTAAATGAACTGTAACTCAGTAAAACCATTGAAATGTTTGCATGTTGCGTTAATTTTTTTGTTCAGTATAGTTCAAGTCAAACTCCATGGAAGTTGCTATCATGACTGGCTCTGAGGTTGTTTGTGCTCAGACACACCCTGATTACTCAGAGTCCTCTCCTCAGAGACTCTGCCTACACCACCACCGACATGCCCCATAGGGGGTCTGCAGACAGAGACAGACAGAGACAGGCTCCTAGTTAGGTGCAGAGTTTTACCCACAGGCCTGAGTTAGGCGAGAGGTGACTGACGCCCACCTGTGGTTTAGCTAGGCCTGCTGGATGCAGGATTCTCCCCCAGTCTCCCCAGTGATCCTCAACCACACACACACACCCCATTCATGGAAGTGTTTGGCCCAAAACTGTTCTACCATGATGTACTTATATTTATATAATTCTAAAGTTCCATGAGATAATATGATTTCACACTCAGAAAATTTTATATTACATATGTTTTATTATAAGATAATGCATCATGGTTATTGTGAGACGTTTCTAATGCCTAATGAATGAAAAGGAGACTGTTGAGAGTGTTACTGATGATCTGGTGAATTGAAAGATGGTGAAAGGGTGTGTTAAGGAGATTGGAAAAGGAGAGAAAGAGGTGGTGAAGGAGTCTGGGGTGTGAACGAGTAGGAGGTGGAGAGACAACGATGACAGAGCAAAGAGAGAAAATACATGTATTATAACATTTTATGAGTCTATCAAAGTTGTGATGAGCTAACAATATGGCGTTCATACTTAGTTCTTGACACAAGAACTGAGGAAAGAGACAGGCATGCAAACATGAAAAAGGACACCAGGCACATTCTGAATGTCTCATGTAACAATTAGTCTTTGGCCAAATAAAGATGTGTGAGGCTCTTTTTGATAAAATATTATGACAGACATGACCACATCAGCTCTGTGCTGTCACCAAGTGGTGACTAAAGTTCATTACAGTAATAGCTGTAATCATAATAATAATAATAATAATGGAAATACCTGAAAACAAGAGCGGAAAACAAGAACACCAACTCCTTAAAACAACAGTTGTTGAGACAAATAACCTTTAACCTAGCAGATGGTTATTGTTAAAAGTAGTGCTGCACTAGACAAATGTAATTTGAGATGCACCCTTAGAAAATGGATAGAGCTGGGTCGAAGAACTCGGAACGCACCACAGGAACCACAGTGATCCAATCACTATGGAGACGACCATGGAACTCTCCAGCAGGGTCCTCTTAGATGGAACCTCTCGTGGGAATCTTGAGTGGTTCTTAAGTTCTTAACAGAGTGCAGCGCCAACCAAACAGTCTGTTTTACCCTGCTTATAGAGCCCGATGGCTGGGTGTTTTTCAAGCTCCACACCATCAGCTGACTCCTGGTCTCTCTGGAGCTTCCTCTTGATCAGCAGGATGACAAGGCCCAGTAGCACGTAGGCACATGCATCCAGAGCCAGCACCACACCTAAGAGTGAAAGAGAGAGACTCCATTTGGGCTGATCTGTGACCCGCTAGCCAGCCTGGTCTCATAGACTAGACGTAACATAGTAAATGTACATCCGGGGACCGGGACACTACGATTTTGTATTATATGTTACGTTTGTTATGGCTACATAAGACAGGTGGTTACTTAAGGCAAAAACGAAAGCAGGGTGGATGGATTGGCATATAACGCGAACATCTAACAACCCAAAGGTTGCGAGTTCGAATCCCATCACGGCCAACTTTAGCATTTTAGCTAACTAGCAATTTTTTAACTACTTACTTATTTTTAACAAATTTTGCAGCTACTTAGCATGTTAGCTAACCCTTCCCCTAACCCTAACCTCAACCATTTGAGCTAATCCTTCCCCTAACCCTAACCTTAACCCTTTAACCTAACTCCTAAACTTAACCCTAACCTTAACCCTAAACCCTAACCCCTAGCCTAGCTAATGTTAGCCAGCTAGCTAACGTTAGCCACCTAGCTAGAATTCTTATCATACGTTTTGCAAATTCATAACATCCAGTATAATATGAATTGTAATTCGTAACATATTATACAAAATGGGTGATGGACATTTACAAATTAATACATACCATACAAATAATAACATATCATACTAAGTGGAGTGTCTCTGATTTACATACAGAATAATACGAAATGCTCTGAGACCAGGTTGAGCTAGCACCTCCCCCGGTAAGAGGGGAATAAGGCAACCTCAGATTACACACACGGATGAAAGGGACATGGAAAGTTAGTGGAATGGTAGTGGTTCTGTAATGGACAGAAAACAGGGTTAATGAATATACACAATAATAATAATATGGACACTCAATCACTATGGTATTTTTTATTGGTACATTTACAAATAGATTTGAAACTTTTATCTCATTATGGTAAGTGGTGAAATAAGTATAGCCAGTTATAATTGTAATGGCTTAGCAGATATTAAAAAAGAAGAACAATATTTACAATATTTACATGGCTCAAAGAGTTTCAAATATACTTCTCCCATGAGCAAAGAAACTCAAAAGGGGTGATGATATTAATTGACAGTAATTTCGATCCGAATGTGCAAATTGTCCAAACAGATCCGCAAGGTAGATGGATGATTTTAAATATGTTATTGGACCATAAACAGATATGGCTCATTAACCTTTACGGACCAAATAATGATGATCCACACTTCTTTGACAATATACAGTGGGGAGAACAAGTATTTGATACACTGCCGATTTTGCAGGTTTTCCTACTTACAAAGCATGTAGAGGTCTGTAATTTTTATCCAAAAATCCAAAAATCCAGAAAATCACATTGTATGATTTTTAAGTAATTAATTTGCATTTTATTGCATGACATAAGTATTTGATACATCAGAAAAGCAGAACTTAATATTTGGTACAGAAACCTTTGTTTGCAATTACAGAGATCATACGTTTCCTGTAGGTCTTGACCAGGTTGGCACACACTGCAGCAGGGATTTTGGCCCACTCCTCCATACAGACCTTCTCCACATCCTTCAGGTTTCGGGGCTGTCGCTGGGCAATACGGACTTTCAGCTCCCTTCAAAGATTATCTATTGGGTTCAGGTCTGGAGACTGGCTAGGCCACTCCAGGACCTTGAGATGCTTCTTACGGAGCCACTCCTTAGTTGCCCTGGCTGTGTGTTTCGGGTCGTTGTCATGCTGGAAGACCCAGCCACGACCCATCTTCAATGCTCTTACTGAGGGAAGGAGGTTGTTGGCCAAGATCTCGCGATACATGGCCCCATCCATCCTCCCCTCACTACGGTGCAGTCGTCCTGTCCCCTTTGCAGAAAAGCATCCCCAAAGAATGATGTTTCCACCTCCATGCTTCACGGTTGGGATGGTGTTCTTGGGGTTGTACTCATCCTTCTTCTTCCTCCAAACACAGCGAGTGGAGTTTAGACCAAAAAGCTCTATTTTTGTCTCATCAGACCACATTACCTTCTCCCATTCCTCCTCTGGATCATCCAGATGGTCATTGGCAAACTTCAGACGGGCCTGGACATGCCCTGGCTTGAGCAGGGGGACCTTGCGTGCGCTGCAGGATTTTAATCCATGACGGCGTAGTGTGTTACTAATGGTTTTCTTTGAGACTGTGGTCCCAGCTCTCTTCAGGTCATTGACCAGGTCCTGCCGTGTAGTTCTGGGCTGATCCCTCACCTTCCTCATGATCATTGATGCCCCATGAGGTGAGATCTTGCATGGAGCACCAGACCGAGGGTGATTGACCGTCATCTTGAACTTCTTCCATTTTCTAATAATTGCACCAACAGTTGTTGCCTTCTCACCAAGCTGCTTGCCTATTGTCCTGTAGCCCATCCCAGCCTTGTGCAGGTCTACAATTTTATCCCTGATGTCCTTACACAGCTCTCTGGTCTTGGCCATTGTGGAGAGGTTGGAGTCTGTTTGATTGAGTGTGTGGACAGGTGTCTTTTATACAGGTAACGAGTTCAAACAGGTGCAGTTAATACAGGTAATGAGTGGAGAACAGGAGGGCTTCTTAAAGAAAAACTAACAGGTCTGTGAGAGCCGGAATTCTTACTGGTTGGTAGGTGATCAAATACTTATGTCATTCAATAAAATGCAAATTAATTACTTAAAAATCATACAATGTGATTTTCTGGATTTTTGTTTTAGATTCCATCTCTCGAAAACGACAACTGGTCAAAATAACAAAAAAGATGCAGTGTTGTCAGACCTCGAATAATGCAACGAAAATAAGTTCATGTTCATTTTTAAACAACACAATACTAATGTTTTAACTCAGGAAGAGTTCAGAAATCAACATTCGGTGGAATAACCCTGATTTTCAATCACAGCTTTCATGCGTCTTGGCATGCTCTCCACCAGTCTTTGACATTGATGTTGGGTGACTTTATGCCACTCCTGGCGCAAAAATTGACCAGGTGAGTCGAGGTGAGTAGTCATGCTGTACTTCGCTCCGCAGGTAATATGACACATTACATTACAATGGAACGATTTGATTAGTGTAATGTTAGCTAGCTACATAGTTGTATTTGTATCAAAGATAAAGGTGTAGTATAGAGAAACTATCGAGGTTAGCTAGCCAGCTACATTCGTTCGCAGCGACGCCGTTTTTCAAACAAAGTCAACACCGCAGCCATTGCTAGCTAGCCAACACTACCAGCTAGCAGTACTGTAGCAACTAAATACAATATCCTTTTAGCCAGCTACATTCGTTCGCAGCGACGCCGTTTTTCAAACAAAGTCAACACCGCAGCCATTGCTAGCTAGCCAACGCTACCAGCTAGCAGTACTGTAGCAACTAAATACAATATAATTTTAGCCAGCTACATTCGTTCGCAGCGACGCCGTTTTTCAAACAAAGTCAACACAGCAGCCATTGCTAGCTAGCAGTACTGTAGCAACTAAATACAATATAATTTTAGCCAGCTACATTCGTTCGCAGCGACGCCGTTTTTCAAACAAAGTCAACACCACAGCCATTGGTAGCTAGCCAACACTACCAGCTAGCAGTACTGTAGCAGCTAAATACAATATAATTTTAGTCAATGAGTATTTTGCAACATAAAGCTTCCCTTTCTGAACATTCGAGATGTGTAGTCCACTTGTGTAGCTAGCATGACTGACTTTGTGCTAGCTAGCCAACGTTTAATTATTGCTGCGTTATGAAAGGAACTAGACACGGACACGAATTATCTGTTTAGTGTGTTAACACACTATTGGTAGTTTGTTGTAACCAAGTATTGGTGCTAAACCGTGTGTTATTGGATGCTAGCATGCTAGTTAGCTATGGCGTCATAGGATACGGTGCCCTGGGCGGTTTTTCATGGAAGAATACTGTACCAAGTTAGCTAGCTGAATAAAGTAAGTTAGTCTATTCCTAGAAACATTGAACCGCTGTAGTTTACAACAATTATAATTTCTAAAGTGGAAGTTGGGAGAGTTATATTTGGGAGTTGTGGTGAGGGAGGCCCCGCTCTCTCCTTTCCCAGATGTTTAGTTCATTTCATTCCGATCTCCTCTGCATTATTGTAGCCATTTGCTGCAGCCTGTCAACTATGCCTCTGCCTATCCCTGTTCTCTCCTCTCCGCACAGGCTACACAAACGCCTCACACCGCGTGGCTGCTGCCTCTCTAACCTGGTGGTCCCTGCACGCAACACCCACCTGGAGTTCCAGGTCTCAGGCAGCCTCTGGAACTGCAGTTCTGCTGCCAACAAGGCAGACTTCATCCCAGCCTATGCTACCCTCCAGTCCCTCGACTTCTTGGCGCTGACGGAAACATGGATTACCACTGAAAACACTGCTACTCCTACTGCTCTCTCCTCGTCTGACCATGTGTTCTCGCATACCCCGAGAGCATCTGGTCAGCGGGGTGGTGGCACAGGAATCCTCATCTCTCCCAAGTGGACATTCTCAATTTTTCCCCTAACCCATCTGTCTATCTCCTCATTTGAATTCCATGCTGTCACAGTCACTAGCCCATTTAAGCTTAATATCCTTGTCATCTATCGCCCTCCAGGTTCCCTTGGAGAGTTCATCAATGAGCTTGACGCCTTGATAAGTTCCTTTCCTGAGGATGGCTCACCCCTCACAGTTCTGGGGGATTTCAACCTCCCTACGTCTACATTTGACTCATCTCTCTCTGCCTCCTTCTTTCCACTCCTCTCCTCTTTTGACCTCACCCTCTCACCGTCCCCCCCTACTCACAAGGCAGGCAATACGCTTGACCTCATCTTTACTAGATGCTGTTCTTCTACTAATCTCACTGCAACTCCCCTCCATGTCTCCGACCACTACTTTGTATCCTTTTCTCTCTCGCTCTCCTCCAACACTACTCACTCTGCCCCTACACAGATGGTAATGCGCCGCCGCAACCTTCGCTCTCTCTCTCCCACTACTCTCTCCTCTTCCATCCTATCATCTCTTCCCTCCGCTCAATCCTTCTCCCTCCAATCTCCTGATTCTGCCTCCTCAACCCTCCTCTCCTCCCTTTCTGCATCCTTTGACTCTCTATGTCCCCTATCCTCCCGGCCGGCTCGGTCCTCCCCTCCAGCTCCGTGGCTTGATGACTCATTGCGAGCTCACAGAACAGAGCTCCGGGCAGCTGAGCGAAAATGGAAGAAAACTAGACTCCCTGCGGACCTGGCATCTTTTCACTCCCTCCTCTCTACATTTTCTTCATCTGTTTCTGCTGCTAAGGCCACTTTCTACCACTCTAAATTCCAAGCATCTGCCTCTAACCCTAGGAAGCTCTTTGCCACATTCTCCTCCCTGCTGAATCCTCCTCCCCCCTCCCCCCCTCCTCCCTCTCTGTGGATGACTTCGTCAACCACTTTGAAAAGAAGGTTGACGACATCCGATCCTCGTTTGTTAAGACAAATGACACTGCTGGTCCTGCTCACACTGCCCTATCCTATGCTTTGACTTCTTTCTCCCCTCTCTCTCCAGATAAAATCTTGCGACTTGTGACTGCAGGCCGCCCAACAACCTGCCCGCTTGACCCTATCCCCTCCTCTCTTCTCCAGACCATCTCCGGTGACCTTCTCCCCTACCTCACCTCGCTGATCAACTCATCCTTGACCGCTGGCTATGTCCCTTCCGTCTTCAAGAGAGCAAGAGTTGCACCCCTTCTCAAAAAACCAACACTCGATCCCTCTGATGTCAACAACTACAGACCAGTATCCCTTCTTTCTTTTCTTTCCAAAACTATTGAGCGTGCCGTCTTTAGCCAACTCTCTTGCTATCTCTCTCAGAATGACCTTCTTGATCCAAACCAGTCAGGTTTCAAGACTGGTCATTCAACTGAGACTGCTCTTCTCTGTGTCACGGAGGCTCTCCGCACTGCTAAAGCTAACTCTCTCTCCTCTGCTCTTGTCCTTCTAGACCTGTCTGCTGCCTTTGATACTGTGAACCATCAGATCCTCCTCTCCACCCTCTCCGAGCTGGGCATCTCCGGCGCGGCTCACTCTTGGATTGCGTCCTACCTGACCGGTCGCTCCTACCAAGTGGCGTGGGGAGAAGCTGTCTCCGCACCACATGCTCTCACCACTGGTGTCCCCCAGGGCTCAGTTCTAGGCCCTCTCCTATTCTCGCTATACACCAAGTCACTTGGCTCTGTCATATCCTCACATGGCCTCTCCTATCATTGCTACGCTGACGATACACAACTAATCTTCTCCTTTCCCCCTTCTGATAACCAGGTGGCGAATCGCATCTCTGCATGTCTGGCAGACATATCAGTATGGATGACGGATCACCACCTCAAGCTGAACCTTGGCAAGACGGAGCTGCTCTTCCTCCCGGGGAAGGACTGCCCGTTCCATGATCTCGCCATCACGGTTGACAACTCCGTTGTGTCCTCCTCCCAGAGTGCGAAGAGCCTTGGCGTGACCCTGGACAACACCCTGTCGTTCTCCGCTAACATCAAGGCGGTGACCCGATCCTGTAGGTTCATGCTCTACAACTTCGGAGAGTACGACCCTGCCTTACACAGGAAGCGGCACAGGTCCTAATCCAGGCACTTGTCATCTCCCGTCTGGATTACTGCAACTCGCTGTTGGCTGGGTTCCCTGCCTGTGCCATTAAACCCCTACAACTCATCCAGAATGCCGCAGCCCGTCTGGTGTTCAACCTTCCCAAGTTCTCTCACGTCACCCCGCTCCTCCGCACACTCCACTGGCTTCCAGTTGAAGCTCGCATCTGTTACAAGACCATGGTGCTTGCCTATGGAGCTGTGAGGGGAACGGCACCTCCGTACCTTCAGGCTCTGATCAGTCCCTACACCCAAACGAGGGCATTGCGTTCATCCACCTCTGGCCTGCTGGCTCCCCTTCCTCTGCGGAAGCATAGTTCCCGCTCAGCCCAGTCAAAACTGTTCGCTGCTCTGGCACCCCAATGGTGGAACAAGCTCCCTCACGACGCCAGGACAGCGGAGTCACTCACCACCTTCCGGAGACATTTGAAACCCCACCTCTTTAAGGAATACCTGGGATAGGATAAAGTAATCCTTCTACCCCCCCCCCCCCCCGCCACTGGCTATAAGGTGAATGCACCAATTTGTAAGTCGCTCTGGATAAGAGCGTCTGCTAAATGACGTAAATGTAAATGATGTAAATGTAAAAATTCAAGCAGCTCGGCTTTGTTTGATGGCTTGTGACCATCCATCTTCCTCTTGATCACATTCCAGAAGTTGGCCATGACAGGGTCTTAATCTGGTGGTCCTCCATCCACACCTTGATGGACCTGGCTGTGTGGCATGGCGCATTGTCCTGTTGGAAAAACCAATCCTCAGAGTTGGGGAACAAAGTCAGAGCAAAAGGAAGCAAGTTTTCTTCCAGGACAACCTTGTACGTGGCTTGATTAATGCGTTCTTCACAAAGACAAATCTGCCCGATTCCAGCCTTGCTGAAGCACCACCAGATCATCATCGATCCTCCACCAAATTTCACAGTGGGTGCGAGACACTGTGGCTTGTAGGCCTCTCCAGGTCTTTGTCTAACCATTAGACGACCAGGTGTTGGGCAAAGCTGCAAATTGGACTCATCAGAGAAGATGACCTTACTCCAGTCCTCTACGGTCCAATCCTTATGGTCTTTTGCAAACCTCAGCCTGGATCTTCTTTGCTTATCATTGATGAAGGGCTTTTTTCTAGCTTTGCACGACTTCAGCCCTGCCCCTAGGAGCCTGTTTCAAACCGTCCTCGTGCACTTCACCCCAGCTGCCGTTTGCCATTCTTTTTGTAGGTCACTTGATGTCATCCAACGGTTGTTGAGTGACATTCGAATGAGTTGGCGGTCCTCCCGGTCAGTAGAGATTTGTTTTCGCCCTCTGCCGGTCTGTAGCTTTGTTGTCCCCAATGTCTGCTGCTTGACCTTGTTCTTATGAAATTTTAAATATGGAAGCAACCTGACGCTCACTGTATCCCTCTGCCAGTAAAGCCAGAATTGAACCCTTATTTTCCTCACTCAAAACTTTCCTTTTCAACTCTTTTGGCATGGTCAATAGTTATTTTTTGATTAATATTATTTTGAGGTACTATTAGCACTGTTTTTGCCATCCAGCTGGTCCTATTGCAAGAGGACAGTGATGACCACAGCAGTGGTTTTTATACTTTTCCTCGTTAAATAAGATTTGGTTCATGTGATCACCTAATCAGTACCTAATTCAGTAGAATGAGGTGTGCCTGTGATGGAATTCAACAGACACTGGAATGGAATGGCTGTCATACATGTAGAGATGCTGATTTAAGAAAAATGTGCAGTGGTCTCTTAATATTTTCCACAGCTGTATATATATATATATATATATTTGTGAGAAAAAATAACATATGGGGGATTGGAAGTGATGCAGACAATTACATTGACGGAAGTTACAATCTATCTGCAGTATTAAAGCTTACAAAAAAAACGAATTGCATTCTAAACTGAAGCCCATGAGTACTTGATTATTGTAGTCAAATGTGTCAGGTCAGGGTCCTGAGGACTGGAGTTGCCCATCCCTGATATAGATGCTCAGTTTGCACGCATCAAGGGATGTGGTGACAGTGGAGACAAGGTAACACACATAGACAGCTTTGTCCTTTTAGAAGGTTGTCATATACCTTACATAAACATGACGTGAATGCAAGAAATGCAGAGCCACTTCCCAAAACATATTGACAGAGTCAAGTATCTAGTAGCCTAATAGTTTTCAACCCATTTGTTATGGCAAGCCTAAATAAGCTCAGGAGTAAAAATGTGCTTAACAAGTCACATAATCAGTTAGATGGACTCACTATGTGTGCAATAATAGTGATTTTTGAACAACTACATAATCTCTGTACCCCACACATACAATTATCTATAAGGTCCCTCAGTCGAGCAGTGAATTTCAAACATTGATTCAACAACAAAGACCAGGGAGGTTTTCCAATGCCTCGCAAAGAAGGGCACCTTTTGGTAGATGGGTACAAATAAAGCAGACGTTTAATATTCCTTTGAGCATGGTGAAGGTATTAATTACGCTTTGGATGGTGTATCAATACACCCAGTCGCTACAAAAATACAGGCGTCCTTCCTATCTCAGCTGCCGGAGAGGAAGGAAAACACTCAGTGATTTCACCATGAGGCCAATGGTGACTTTAAAACAGTTAGAAAGTTTGATGGCTGTGATTGGAGAAAACTGAGGATGAATCATCAATGTTGTAGTTACTCCACAATACTACCTTAATTGACAGAGTGAAAAGAAGGAAACCTGTACAGAATAAAAAATATTCCAAACATGCATTGTGTTTGCAATAAGGCACTAAAGTAAAACTGCAAATAATGTGGCAAAAACATGAACTTTATGTTCTGAATATAAAGCGTAATGTTCGGGGCAAATCCAACACAACACATCACTGAGTACCACTCTTCATATGTTCAAGCATGGTGGTGGCTGCATCATGTTATGGGTATGCATGTCATCGGCAAGGAATAGGGACTTTTTTAGGATAAAAATAAACAGAATAGAGCTAAGTACAGGCAGAATCCTAGAAGAAAACCTGGTTCAGTCTGCTTTCCAACAGACACTGGGAGACAAATTCACCCTTCAGCAGGACAATAACCTAAAACACAAGGCCAAATATTCACTGGAGTTGCTTACCAAGACAACATTGAATGTTCCTGAGTGGCTGAGTTACAGTTTTGACTTAATTCGGCTTGACAATCAATGGCAAAAAAAAAATGGCTGTCTATATAATGTATATTGCATATATTTTACAATCCAGTTGTGCAAAGCTCTTGGAGACTTACCCAGAAAGACACAGCTTTAATCGACTCAGGGGTGTGAATACTTATGTAAATGAGATATTTCTGTATTTCATTTCCAATACATTTGCAAAATTTTCAAAAAACATGTTTTCACTTTATCATTATGGGGTTTTGTGTGTAGCTGGGTGAGAGAAAATATTCTAATTTAATCAATTTTGAATTCAGGCTGTAAGAAAACAACATGTGGAATAAGTTAAGGGGTATGAATACTTTCTGAATGCATTGTAAATCTGCAAGAAAGTGATAAATAAGTGACTGTTTGAAAGGGGGTCATATAAACATTGCCTTATTTATATTTTTACAGATAACATAAAGTGAATTCTGTCTGAAATAGTCATGCTATAATGGGCATAGTTTCTCAGACCAAATCTCCATTCTGGCTCAAACAAAGCAATCTGATTATGCTCCAGTCAAATACAGCTATAGGGAATGCCCATACATTGTCCAATCTCCTTCCACACATTGATTTAATTCTTCGCATCTTTATTCAAACACAAACAAACTTGAAATTAAGTGCTGTTTCAGTGTCTTGTTGCAGGTTGTACAATGTTCAAAAGTGTGTGAGATATTAGCTTTAACATGTGTGTGTGGTGTCAAGTGTGGATGGTCGTATGTATGCAAATAGCCGAGATTGGATATTTCAGCACCATGGACAGCAGCGACATCGGGATAGCGAGATCTGTAATTCAGCAACACATGACACTGGATAGCGGCTGTCTCAGGTGAAGTTGGCATTGGGAAAATCCCATCTAATGGGAAACGAGGCATAGGAGGCAAAAAGACTGAAGGAGAAGACTCCCACAGGAACTCTATGCTTAACTGTTCTGCCACATTCATTTCAAATGTTACATTTTTCGATTTGTAAATAAAAGGGAACATATCTGCAAATAATGTAAACTGACTTTTCTAACTACACTGTACAGCTTTAGTGTGTCTGTGCGTCATAGGTACAACTGCAAGCAATTCGCTTCTCAAATGTCTGTTCAATGTGAGAAACAAAATGAAAAACAACTGTTAGACTAATACAATGCGTACTGTTACGAATTATTACTATTCCTAACAAGACAACCAAGTGATGGTCTTTACCCGCCATGGAGACTTATAAAGGCTACTTCCCCCCAACCAAAAGTTCCCACGCTGAGCGATGTTGTTTACTACATCATTATGCATATAATTCAAGTCATACCTTTATTGTCATTCATGCTCTTATTTTTAACCTAGTAGTTTTGCAAAAGTGTAACCTGCGTCAATTCTAGGAAATATTGGAATAACGTGCTTAAGAGGAGCCCTGACACGCACAACAGGATAACACAACAACCACATTTTCAATTGACAATCATTGATTTAAATGGATGTGGTCAATAGATTTGTATAGGCATATATACTAATTTCATTTAACTTGTAAGCCAAGGTTGGATTAGTAGGTCTATGCAACATGCACCTGGATAACCGCGTCATGAATCGGAACGGGCTCCAACGTCCTCATATACACATTATGACAAAATAAAGATCTTAATATTTCACGAAATAAAGACATAGAAGAAAACAGGTTCTAGAAACTCAATTTCTCCATGGCAATAGAATGTAAACATGTAAATTGCGCCAAACATATCCAAATATCGCCTACAACTCAATTCTCAGCGCAGCATATTGGACGACTCCACAGGCATTGATCATTCGCGACTTTAAGTCATTCCTGTTATCTCTAGAGCATCCCGTATATTTATAGCGCTTCATTTCATCCCCCTCTGACCATGGATAGGGTTGGGAGCATTCCTGAGTTCACTTATGGTCCCACTAAGGTAATCTTAGGAGATATTCCTTTTGGCATACTGTAAATGCCTGTGCATAATGTACCTAATAAAGCATAATTATTTTAATTATCTTCAAAGGAATTCTGTAGAAGCAGCCTTTATTTTCAGACTCTGCAGGCCTGCTGGGAGGAAGCATATTACAATAAACAGGTAAGATTCATCCCACAAAAACAGTAACCACAGAAAAAAAGAGATAGATTTAATCCCAAAACAAGAGTTTTATTTCAAGACAGTTTAGAGAAGATGGTCATAAGAGTTTTTAATATCACTTGCAAATTGTGAGACATGAGCAGTTGTGAAATGTTGCGAGAGGCCCTTCTGAAAGCACATTATATGGTCTTTAGTGGCACGGTCTCACACCTTACCTCATCTTGCAGAAGAAGCTCATGGTCCACTATCTGCTGCTCCAGAGTCGAGGCCAGGTCTCGCCCCATGTCACCATGGAGCACATGAGCGACTGGCTGGTGTCTCAGGGCAAAAAATCCCTTAGGGAGAGGTGAGTACCACGTCAGCTCTCACCTTCACTGCCATTCTCTGTCACCAGCAGCACTCCAGGAGGTGTGGGTAAAATAAACAACAGATAAATAGGAAGCCAGGAAAGTTGAAATGCTTTGTGTTTTATTTGAAGGGTGTGGAAGGAAACCCTGGAGGAGGGGAACGAACTCGCTCGGCTGGTAAGAGAATGAGAGTTAGAGACTTAGACTATCAGTCAGTGAGCTCCTTTCTAGCCTTTCAACAACTAGTCAGTACAGCAGAATATATCTGTTGTGAAATTACACTAATGGGACTTCCTGTTTCCTACGGCAGACCTGGGAAGTAAACACCTGCCTAAAAATGATTGACATGGAGCACAAGGCTGTCTGCAAGCTCCGCCGCTCTATGCACACCACCTCTCCAGCTGGAGCTGACATGTGAGTTCCATGTACTGCCCCGCATACGGCTTGCTCCATTCATCTACACATCTGGAGCTATGCAGAAAATAACTAGGGCAGTGTTCTCTGTGTGAACATTGCACATCGTTTAGCTTTCTCTGCTGCTTTTTGTTGATTTCAGCGACCCCAAGGTCCACATCATCGTGGAGAGAGCTGTGAGGAGCATTCTGGACAAGCTGTCCAATAAGCCCTGTAGCAACCTGCTCAGCGCATCCCAGGTGGTGGTGGAGCTGGTGCCCAGGATCCTCCTGGCCCTGTGGCTTCAGCCAGAGGAAGGCCATTCAGATCACCCCATCCTCCTAAGCGGGATGGCTGTGAGTATGGTGGTGGCCGTAGGGGAGAAGCTCTCCAACACGTTGAAGGCCTCTTCTCCTCACACCCCTTTCTCCCGGGCTGCTGCTTTTGACTCTGTGAGGTCGATCCTCGGGAGAATCAGCCAGTCCTTCTCCCTGGATGACCTCAAGACCCCTTTTTTTATGAGCTCTGTCTGTGCCTTTGTGGCGGACGAGGTGAAAAGCTACTTCCAGCCTACTGCAGACACCCTGCGAGTTCCCCCTGTCCTAGTGGTGGCCTTCTCCGCCACACTACCAGCTGATATCCAAGCAGGTGAGTAGCACTCATAGAAAGCACTCTGACAGATGCCTTTTGTCATGACATCCTGGTGCCTTGTAGTAGTAGAGCCAATCAGGATTTTAATTGTCACCCCTAACACAGATGCAGACCAGGCTTCTTCCCACCTGGAGGTTGTGGAAATCCCCCATAACACAGAGGCAGACCCAGCTTCTTCCCACCCGGAGGTTGTGGACATCACCCCTAACACAGAGAAAGACCCGGCTTCTGCCCACCTGGAGGTTGAGGGATTAACCCCTAACACAGAGTTTGACCCAGCTTCTCCCCACCTAGAGGTTGTTGACATCACCCGTAGCAGAGAGGAAGACCCGGCTTCTTCCCACATAGTGGTTTTGGACATCACCCCTAACACAGAGGCACACCTGGCTTCTTCCCACCTGGAGGTTGCTGACAAAACCCGTAGCACAGAGGCAGACCCGGTATCTTCCCACCTGGAAGTTGAGGACATCACCCCTAACACAGAGGCACACCTGGCTTCTTCCCATCAGGAGCTTGTGGACATCACCCCAAACACAGAGGCAGACCCGGCTTCTTCCCACCTAGAGATTGCGGACATCAACCCTAACAAAGAGGCACACCTGGCTTCTTCCCACCTGGAGGTTGTGAACGTCACCCCTAACACAGAGGCTGAGACGGCTTCTACCCACCTGAAGTTTGTGGACATCACCCCTAACACAGATTCAGACCCTGCTTCTTCCCACCGTATGGTTGTTGACATCACCCATAACTCAGAGGCAGACCCAGCATCTTCCCACCTGGAGGTTGTGGACATCACCCCTAAAACAGAGGCAGACCCGGCTTCTTCTCACCTGGAGGTTGTGGACATCACCCCTAACAAAGAGGCACACCTTGCTTCTTCCCACCTGGAGGTTGTGGACATCACCCCTAACACAGAGAAAGACCCGGCTTCTGCCCACCTGGAGGTTGAGGGAATCACACCTAACACAGAGTTTGACCCAGCTTTTCCCCACCTAGAGGTTGTTGACATCACCCGTAGCAGAGAGGCAGACCCGGCTTCTTCCCACATAGTGGTTTTGGACATCAACCCTAACACAGAGGCACACCCGGATTCTTCCCACCTGATGGTTGTGGACATCACCCTTAACACAGAGTCAGAGCCGGCATCTTCCCACCTAGTGGTTGTGGACATCACCCCTAACACAGAGCCACACCTGGCTTCTTCTCACCTGGAGGTTGTGGACATCAACCCTAACACAGAGGCAGACCCGGCTTCTTCCCACCTAGAGGTTGTTGACAAAACCCGTAGCACAGAGGCAGACCCGATATCTTCCCACCTGGAGGTTGAGGACATCACCCCTAACACAGTGGCAGACCCGGCTTCTTCTCACCTGGAGGTTGTGGACATCACCCCTAACAAAGAGGCACACCTGGCTTCTTCCCACCTGGAGGTTGAGGACATCACCCCTAACACAGACGCAGACCCAGAATATTCCCACCTGGAGGTTGTGGACATCACCCCTAACACAGAGTCAGACCCTGCTTTGTCCCACCGTATGGTTGTTGACATCACCCATAACTCAGAGGCAGACCCAGCATCTTTCCACTTGGAGGTTGTGGACATCACCCCTAACACAGAGGCTGAGACGGCTTCTACCCACCTGAAGTTTGTGGTCATCACCCCTAACACAGAGTTAGACCCGGCTTCCTCCTATCAGGAGGTTGTGAAAACCACCCCTAACACAGAGGCAGACCCGGCTTCTTCCCACCTGGAGCTTGTGGACATCACCCCAAACACAGAGGCAGATCCTGCTTCTTCCCACCTGGAGCTTGTGGACATCACCCCTAACACAGAGGCAGACCCGGCTTCTTCCCACCTAGAGGTTGTGGACATTACCCCAAACAAAGAGGCAGATCCTGCTTCTTCCCACCTGGAGCTTGTGGACATCACCCCTAACACAGAGGCAGATCCTGCTTCTTCCCACCTGGAGCTTGTGGACATCACCCCTAACACAGAGGCAGACCCGGCTTCTTCCCACCTAGAGGTTGTGGACATCACCCCTAACACAGAGGCAGATCCTGCTTCTTCCCACCTGGAGCTTGTGGACATCACCCCTAACACAGAGGCAGACCCGGCTTCTTCCCACCTAGAGGTTGTGGACATCACCCCTAACACAGAGGCAGATCCGGCTTCTTCCCATCTGGAGCTTGTGGACATCACCCCAAACACAGAGGCAGACCCGGCTTCTTCCCACCTGGAGCTTGTGGACATCAACCCTAACACAGAGGCAGACCCGGCTTCTTTCCACCTAGTTGTTGTGGATATAACCTTTAACCCAGAGGCAGACCCGGCTTATTCCCAGCTGGAGGTTGTGGAAATCACCCCTAACATAGAGGCAGACCCGGATTCTTCCCAACGTAAGGTTGTGGACATCACCCCTAATACAGAGGTAGACCCGGCTTCTTCTCACCTGGAGGTTGTGGAAATCACCCCTAACAAAAAGGCAGAACCCGTCTCTTCCCACTTGGAGATTGTGGACATCACCCCTAACACAGAGGCAGACCCGGCTTGTTCTCAGCTGGAGGTTTTGGACCTCACCCCTAACACAGATGCATGCCCGGCTTCTTCACTCTTGGAGGTTGTGGACGTCACACCTGAAGAAAAGCCTCTCATGGTGGCCGTCTACGCCACTCTGCCATCTGACATCCAAGCAGGTGAGTAAGACCTATAGAAAGCACTCTGACAGGTGTCGTTCATCATGATAACATGTAAAGTGTTGGTCCCATGTTTCATGAGCTGAAATAAAAGATCCCATTCAACTGGCCAGTGTTTAGAACCTATGGTTTGCATTTATTTACATTCTGTCCCGCTTTTGTCCCTTTCCAGAGGATGTTGCTGTGGTCACCCCCGACATCACCCCACACGTCACCAAGGACGTGACCCTGGATGTTCCATGCAGGGCGAGGAAAGGGGCAGTCCAGCGTTTTTTTTGCAGGCTTTGGAGGGCAGTGTGCTGCTGCGCTTGCCACAAGGAAGAGGAGGAACAATATTAATTATTCATTAGACCAGAAACAGGATTGAACCATAGACCATTAAATTATTTGCATTATAGTTGCCTTCAATTCTGATTTTCTTCTGTTTACTTCTTAATTCATTTCAGAACATTTCTCTAAACTTTGTGGAGTAGGTTGTGTAAATAAGTGGGAAACATCCCAATCCCAATTTTAATGGTTTTAATAATTTTTTTAATGTATTATTTGACAAAAAAGTCGAGGGCGCTCAACCAACATTGAGTCGAGGTGCAACCAAAAACTTAAATCATCATAGAAAACTCTTTCTCACTATTAAAAATGCATTGTTTTATTTAAGCAAGGTTAAAATATTAACGTTTTTGCCTAGTCTATGACTATATGCAAGTTGTGTTTGCCCAGTTAAAAGGGGGAGCCAGACTCACCCTGGTTCTTGAGAGTTGCAGACACTGAATAATTATCATTTGAAATAAATGGCACTTTTCAAGTCTTGACTAAATATCTTTAATGAATATGAATTAAACATTTTATTTTATTTTTTTATTTCAAGTTCTCGTTTACAACTGCGACCTGGCCAAGATAAAGCAAAGCAGTTCGATAAAAACAACAACAACACAGAGTTACACATGAGATAAACAAAACATACAGCCAATAACACAATATAAAATCTATATACAGTGTTTGCAAATGTAATAAGTTATGGAGGTAAGGCAATAAATAGGCCATAGTGCAAAATAATTACAATTTAGTATTAACACTGGAGTGATAGATATGCAGAAGATGATGTACAAATAGAGATACTGGGGTGCAAATGAGCAAAATAAATAACAATATGGGGATGAGGTAGTTGGGTGGGCTAATTACAGATGGGCTGTGTACAGGTGCAGTGATCGGTAAGCTGCTCTGACAACTGATGCTTAAAGTTAGTGAGGGAGATTAAGAGTCTCCAGCTTCAGAGATTTTTGCAGTTCGTTCCAGTCATTAGCAGCAGAGAACTGGAAGGAATGGTGGCCAAAGGAGGTGTGATATACCTGCTGGAGCGCATACCATGGGTGGGTTTTGCTATGGTGACCAATGACTTAAGATAAGGCGGGGATTTGTGTAGCAGAGATTTATAGATGACCTGGAGCCAGTGGGATTGGCGACGAATATGTAGAGGAGAATAAGGCAACCTCAGAGTTACATTCAAGGATACTTTATTGACATACATGGATGAAATGGACATGGAAAGGTAGTGGAATGATAGTGGTCCTGTAATGGACAGATAACAGGGGTAATGAATATGCACAATAACTGATAGCACAAGTTGAGCAACAATGCTATTAACAAAGGAAGGGCTGTATTAATGGCATAATGCTACCTGCGGAGTATTACACAACACAGTAAACACAGAGAGGCAACTTACAATAGGCAATGGTAGTAACTATAAAGAACAACAAGCAAGAATGATATACATGTTACAAACTCACTTTGTGCACGTACACTATCCCACGGTATCTCTGTGCATTCAAATTGTCATCGATAAAATGCAATTGTGTTCATTGTCCGTAGCTTATGCCTGCCCATACCATAACCCCACTGCCACCATGGGGCATTCACAACGTTGACATCAGCCAACAGCTCGCCCATACGCTGCTTTACAAGTGGTCTGAAGTCGTGAGGCCAGTTAGAAGTACTGCCAAATTCTCTAAAGCCGCCTTGGCTTATGGTTGAGAAATTAACATAAACGTATCTGGCAACAGCTCTGGTGGACATTCCTGCAGTCAGTAAGCCAATTGCACGCTGCCTCAAAACTTGAAACATCTGTGGCATTGTGTTGTGTGACAAAACTGCACATTTTAGAGTGGCCTATTATTGTCCTCAGCACAAGGTGTGTGTGTAATTACCATGCTGTTTAATCAGCTTCTTGATATGCCAATTTGTCAGGTGGATGGATTATCTTGGCAAAGGAGAAATGCTCGCTTACAGGGATGTAAACAAATTTGTGCACACAATTTGAGAGAAATAAGCTTTTTGTGCGAATCGAACATTTCTGGGATCTTTTATTTCAGCTCGTGAAATATGGGACCAACACTTTACATGTTGCGTTTATATTTTTGTTCAGTGTAGATATTAGGTTGGGAGATTGGGATCCTATCTGGGCTAGCTAAAGCCAACTTCATGATTAGTAGTATGACAGAGAAAAAATTCATTCATTCAGGTCTGGTACTGTTCCTACCATATAGATCAGGGATGGACAATTCCAGTCCTCGGGGGCGGAGTGGTGTCACACTTTTTCCGCACACTCTAGGAGCTCAGATGCAATAATTTAATAACCTAATAACCAACGTTTCGACAGACAAGCTGTCTTCATCAGGGTATTGTCGTGTATTAGGATTATGTCTTTGTTAATGGTTTTAAGTGGAACTGAAAGAATGTTGTTTTTGTTAGTTCAAAAGTAGTCAGTTGTAGGGTGACGCCCCAGGGGAGACGGGTGATTGGACCGCAGAGGGAGCAACCCATATTTTCCCATTGTTTATAAGTATATGCTGGGGGCACAGGAAAGCAGAGCAGCCATTAGAATTCGAGGACACTGCTCTCCAGACCCTGCAAGTCTGTAACTCATGCTGGAAGCTTGTGATATGAATAAAACTTATGATCCAGGTTCAGTATGAGCGGACTCCTTTGTTTATCAGCAATAATTGCCAGCATTTACTCGATACGACAGTATCCTGACGTTGGTTATTAGGTTATTAAATTATTGCATCTGAGCTCCTAGAGTGTGCGGCTCTCCTTTTCTTTTTCAAGTGTTCTACTCCGATAGCCAGCACCTCGCCTAAATAGGTGTGCGTTTCTTTCGCCTCCATATTAATCTGGTACTGGTCCTACCATATAGATCAGGGATGGACAATTCCAGTCCTTGGGGGTCGGAGTGGTGTCACACTTTTTCCCCATCCCTAGCAAACACAGCTGATTAAACGTATTGCATTCTAAACTGAAGCCCATGAGTTTTTGATTATTAGAGTCAAATGTGTTAGCTGGGGCTGGGGAAAAAGTGTAACACCAATCAGGTCCCGAGGACTGGAGTTTCCCATCCCTGATATAGATGCTCTGTTTGCACGCATCGAGGGATGTGGTGACAGTGGAGACAAGGGAGCACACATAAACAGCTTTGTCCTTTTAGAAGGTCGTCATAATCCTTAAATAAATATGATGTGTATGGAAGAAATGCAGAGCCACTTCCAAAAACATATTGACAGAGTCTAGTATCTAGTAGTCTAATCAATTAGTTTTCAACCCCTTTGTTATGGCAAGCCTAAATAAGCTCAGGAGTAAAAATGTGCTTAACAAGTCACATAATCAGTTAGATGGACTCACTATGTGTGCAATAATAGTGATTTTTGAACGACTACATAATCTCTGTACCCCACACATACAATTACAGTGGGGAAAAAAAGTATTTAGTCAGCCACCAATTGTGCAAGTTCTCCCACTTAAAAAGATGAGAGAGGCCTGTAATTTTCATCATAGGTACACGCCAACTATGACAGACAAAATGAGGGAAAAAAATCCAGAAAATCACAATGTAGGATTTTTAATGAATTTATTTGCAAATTATGATGGAAAATAAGTATTTGGTCAATAACAAAAGTTTCTCAATACTTTGTTATATACCCTTTGTTGGCAATGACACAGGTCAAACGTTTTCTGTAAGTCTTCACAAGGTTTTCACACAATGTTGCTGGTATTGTGGCCCATTCCTCCATGCAGATCTCCTCTAGAGCAGTGATGTTTTGGGGCTGTCGCTGGGCAACACGGACTTTCAACTCCCTCCAAAGATTTTCTATGGGGTTGAGATCTGGAGACTGGCTAGGCCACTCCAGGACCTTGAAATGCTTCTTACGAAGCCACTCCTTCGTTGCCCGGGCGGTGTGTTTGGGATCATTGTCATGCTGAAAGACCCAGCCACGTTTCATCTTCAAATCTCTTGCTGATGGAAGGAGCTTTTCACTCAAAATCTCACGATATATGGCCCCATTCATTCTTTCCTTTACACGGATCAGTCGTCCTGGTCCCTTTGCAGAAAAACAGCCCCAAAGCATGATGTTTCCACCCCCATGCTTCACAGTAGGTATGGTGTTCTTTGGATGCAACTCAGCATTCTTTGTCCTCCAAACACGACGAGTTTAGTTTTTACCAAAAAGTTATATTTTGGTTTCATCTGACCATATGACATTCTCCCAATCCTCTTCTGGATCATCCAAATGCATTCTAGCAAACTTCAGACGGGCCTGGACATGTACTGGCTTAAGCAGGGGGACACGTCTGGCACTGCAGGATTTGAGTCCCTGGCGGCGTAGTGTGTTACTGATGGTAGGCTTTGTTACTTTGGTCCCAGCTCTCTGCAGGTCATTCACTAGGTCCCCCCGTGTGGTTCTGGGATTTTTGCTCACCGTTCTTGTGATAATTTTGACCCCACGGGGTGAGATCTTGCGTGGAGCCCCAGATCGAGGGAGATTATCAGTGGTCTTGTATGTCTTCCATTTCCTAATAATTGCTCCCACAGTTGATTTCTTCAAACCAAGCTGCTTACCTATTGCAGATTCAGTCTTCCCAGCCTGGTGCAGGTCTACAATTTTGTTTCTGGTGTCCTTTGACAGCTCTTTGGTCTTGGCCATAGTGGAGTTTGGAGTGTGACTGTTTGAGGTTGTGGACAGGTGTCTTTTATACTGATAACAAGTTCAAACAGGTGCCATTAATACAGGTAACGAGTGGAGGACAGAGGAGCCTCTTAAAGAAGAAGTTACAGGTCTGTGAGAGCCAGAAATCTTGCTTGTTTGTAGGTGACCAAATACTTATTTTCCACCATAATTTGCAAATAAATTCATAAAAAATCCTACAATGTGATTTTCTGGATTTTCTTTTCTCAATTTGTCCGTCATAGTTGACGTGTACCTATGATGAAAATTACAGGCCTCTCTCATCTTTTTAAGTGGGAGAACTTGCACAATTGGTGGCTGACTAAATACTTTTTTCCCCCACTGTATCTATAAGGTCCCTCAGTCGAGCAGTGAATTTCAAACATAGATTCAACCACAAAGACCAGGGAGGTTTTCCAATGCCTCGAAAAGAAGGGCAGCTTTTGGTAGATGGGTACAAATAAAGCAGACATTGAATATTCCTTTGTGCATGCTGAAGGTATTAATTATGCTTTGGACGGTGTATCAATACACCCAGTCACTACAAAAATACAGGCGTCCTTCCTAACTCAGCTGCCGGAGTGGAAGGAAAACGCTCAGGGATTTCACCATGAGGCCAATGGTGGCTTTAAATCAGTTAGACATTTTAATGGCTTTGATAGGAGAAAACTGAGGATGAATCATCAACATTGTAGTTACTCCACAATACTAACCTAATTGACAGAGTATGCACTCACTAACTGTAAGTCGCTCTGGATAAGAGCGTCTGCTAAATTACTAATATGTAAATGTAAAAGAAGGAAACCTGTACATGCATTGTGTTTGCAATAAGGCACTAAAGTAACACTGCAAATAATGTGGCAAAGAAATGAACTTTATGTCCTGAATACAAAGCGTAATGTTTGGGGCAAATCCAACACAACACATCACTGAGTACCACTCTTCATATTTCCAAGCATGGTGGTGGCTGCATCATGTTATGGGTATGCATGTCATTGGCAAGGACTAGAGACTTTTTTAGGATAAAAAGAAATGGAATAGAGCTAAGTACAGTCAGAATCCTAGATGAAAACCTGGTTCAGTCTGCTTTCCAACAGACACTGGGAGACAAATTCCCTCTTCAGCAGGACAATAACCTAAAACACAAGGCCAAATATTCACTGGAGTTGCTTACCAAGATGACATTGAATGTTCCTGAGTGGCTTAGTTACAGTTTTGACTTAATTCGGCTTGAAAACTTATGGCAAAAAAAAAAAATGGCTGTCTATATAATATATATTGCATATATTTTACAATCCAGTTGTGCAAAGCTCTTGGAGACTTACCCAGAAAGACACAGCATTAATCGACTCAGGGGTGGGAATACTTATGTAAATGAGATATTTCTGTACGTAATTTCCAATACATTTGCAAAAATTTCAAAAACGTGTTTTTACTTTGTCATTATGGGGTATTGTGTGTAGCTGCGTGAGATAAAATATTATAATTGAATCCATTTTGAATTCAGGCTGTAAGAAAACAACATGTGGAATAAGTTAAGGGGTATGAATACTTTCTGAATGCACTGTCTATCTGCAAGAAAGTGATACATAAGTGACTGTTTGAAAGGGGGTCATATAAACATTGCCTTATTTATATTTTTACTGACTATGCAGACCGGGACTCTGGCCGTTACTTAAATCCCAAAAGACTTACAACCTTTTGGGAGACGCACAGAGACACTAAAATAGTTTGTTAAATAATTCACGTAACAGCTTGGTCCTTCTGAGCCGGACTCCAATACCCTGTTTCTGTCATTCCAGGTAACTCTGAAAACCGTCGACGGGCGAATGATACATTCGTAAATAGAAAGTCCTGCCCTTTGACATTAAGGGTTAAAACAGGCCAGAGGACACCTGATTAATGACAGAGACGGTGACGGAATCCAAACCTACATTGAATCTCGGCTGCAAGGATAAGGTCAGTAGTCTTTATTCATTACTTGGTGAAATTGATTTGAGAACTTGCTAAAATATTGAAAAGTAGCAAATTGATCAATGCGTAGCCATTTTAAGTGAAATGTAGGGGACTGTCAGGAATTATCAAGATTACATTGTGAGGATAGACTCCTCCGTAGAGTAGGAGATAATTCTGGGGGACTAGTCAACCTGTTGGTGGGTCCGTAACGATTCACGGTAATAGGCCATTACCAAAAGAAACTACCCGGTGTTGAAATAGAAGGAACTATTAAAAGTACACCTATGGGATGTAACCTGTAAGAGATTATAGAACAGTCAACAAATAATCCGGGTTAAACAAATACAAAAAGTACACCAGAAGGAATTAAAATAGCATGTGTGAGAAATAGAATATTAGTAAAGTCAAAAGTCACAAACAACTGTAGATTTTGCTGTAACTCTATCTGTTCTGGAGCCTTATAAACTCCAGGTTACCGATGGTGTTAACCAATAATCATGTAAGGTTGTATACGTGTGAGACCTAATGTTTGCTCAAAAGTCACATCTATGAATAATTCCAGGTGGTTGTATAGAGGAGGGAGAACCCATTCCTGTTGTATGAGACTGTCAGGAATTATCAAGATTACATTGTGGGGATAAATCCCTCTATAAAGTATGAGATAATTATGGGGGACTAGTCAAGATTACATATACAGGAAGGAGTGATTCAAGGTGTTGTTGTGTGAAGCTATTTTGAATTACTTGTTAAATTGACTTGTTATATAGAAGAGGTGGCTAAGGGATTTTTAACAGTACCAACCATGGGGGGCAAATCCTCACAAGAGGTCCCAGAATTTACTGGGGACGAGAAATACTTGATGTAATTAAAATGGAATCCAGGGATAGAAGAAATCTCCATTATGTAACCAGGTGGAGGGAGAGGTATGGTTTTGAGGGACGTCTAGACGCAGATAAACTCGAATCCATGCTTAAACAGATACATAAGGTCTGTAAAGGAGAAAGAAGCAGTGAGAGAGAGAGAGAGTAGGAGGGGGCCAGTGCCCACTGATAGCCTTACCTAATCTATTGGCGGGGAATGAAAGGGGCCCCAGCAACCTTAGATGTATACAGTAATAATAATAATATGCCATTTAGCAGACAGGCCATGAACACAGAGGACGTGGCCAGAGCGGTAGAAGGAATGACCCACCCCAAAACAGGAATAGTAAGGTTTTGGCTGCCGTTAGAGGGCAGTGGGTTTCAGGGGATGCCCAGAGGACACTTTTGCCATGGGCCAATCACGGAGAGTATGTTGGGAAAATAACTGAATTGTGTAATAGCCTCAGAGAGACATGCAATCCATCATGAGCAGAATAACAGACAGGACAGAGCCTAGAAAGAAGAGGAAGATGCAGAGTAACTAATTGCCACTCTGGGAGAGATGGCAGGTAGAACTAGAAACTTAGGAGAGAGAGGAGATAAGGCAGGAAAGAGTGAAGGCCACGGGGGGAGAATAGGGGCTTTAACTGTAACAAGGGAGGGCACTTCGCCAAAGAATGTGAGGCCCCGTGTAAATACTGTGGCAAGATAGGCCATAACCTTTCCCGCTGCAAACATAAAGGAGAGGGCAAGAAGGGAAACCGGGGAGAGAAAAGAGAGAAAAGAGAGAAGAGAGAGAGAGAAGTCCATCCCCCAGCTTTGAGCGTGAGGAAGAGGAAGATAAGGCGTGACTAGTCCTTGAGGGAGAAATAGTAGACTCTAGTGAGGGGAAGACTAAGGAACCCTTTTGATCCAAATTGTGAGGTGTTTGAATTGGCTACTATTGACTTAGCACTTCAACAGGAACAGAAACCTTATTTGACATTGACAGTAATGGGTAAGAAAATTAAATTCCTTTGTGATACGGGAGCCTGCAGGACAGCAATCTGTGCAACAGACAAGCCAGATGGAGTCAGGCTGGATGGGGAGAAAATCATAGTGCGATCTGCCTCTGGTCATCAATTTATTGAAATGTTATCAGCCCCAATAACCCTAAAACATGACCAATCAGGAGGAGAGGCAACCATACCCATCCTGATATCTAAGCTGTGTCCGGTAAATTTACTAGGACGTGACGTAATGACTAAATTGAATGTGGCCGTCATTTCCACTGAGAGGGGAATGAAAGTACACATAGTCAGAGACAATATGGTGGTCTGTGGGGAAGGGGAGCCATGTTATTGGTATAGGCAAGATTTGTTAAGGGGGGGAATAACTGATATTCCCCGAACCTTGATGGAACTTGCTGATGATGTAGTACCAGGCCCCACTAAAATGTCCCCCGATGACCTACACTGTACTCTCTGGTATAACAAACACCAAGGTCCAGATGCAATCTATGAGGAAGCATTATTTAAAACCACAGAAAGGACTATAGCCTTGAAATGGTTTCACTATGACAACACCCACGCAGCAGTGGAGGTGGAACTAGGGCCCCAAAGTTCAGGGAAAGATGGAGCCCACATGTGTCCCTAGCAAAGGAGCCAGCAGAGGACTGGAAAGACATGGGCCAGTGGGTCAACTGATTGGGTCAATATTGTGAGTGGCGATCAACACAGCCCATCCACAGATAATACATTTAGATGAGAATAGCAGATGCTGAGGAGAGGAATATCTGTTGACAGAACAACAGGAGTCAGACTTAAAAGAAGTTCCAGAGCATTTGTGGTCCCGGGGTCCAGCAGACGTAGGATTAATAAAAGGGGTAATTCCAGGACAGGTGATACCCAAATCTAATCATAGGCCATATCAGAAGCAATACCCTATGAAACCAGAAGCAATAAAAGGTTTGCAGTTTACCAAGAGCAGATTGGGAGGGACCTTGAGGGAGGGCCAATTCTCGGGGAGATAGTGAGGCCAGAAACAAAGGTGCAGTGTCCTGGAAATCACAGTCTGTTTTGTTTTTTTCAGTTCTGCTGGGAGTACATTTGATGATGGGGTTTTGTGTTGAATTAGAGACAGTGAGACTATTAGTCAATACCTAGGAGAGAAGAGAGGTTACGGTAGCAAAGACAGACAAGAAGGAAATGGTAATAGTGGAGACAGGAGTGAGTGGAAGTGTTACAATTGTGACAAAACGGGACATTTTGCTAGAGAATGTGAGGAACCGTGTAGTTACTGTGAAAGGAAAGGGCACCAGTTAAGAAACTGTAGGCAGAAGGGGAAGAGAGAAATCAGGAGTCCTCATGACCTGGCTGTTTGGTTGTTGTTTTTTTAATTGGGGTTTTCAAATAAAAAACAACACACCTAGTATGGTGTTTATAAAGGGTTGTTGTTTCAATTTTGGGGGGTTTTCAGCAGGTCAAGGGTGATAGGTCTTGGAGGAGCACGCACAGTGAATTTTATGGAGTTTTTCGGTTTTGGCTGAGTTTGGGGTATATATGATTTCTTATGAGAATGAATGTCATGAGGACTTAATGAACACTTGGGATAAGTAACATTTATGAAATATTTAGAATAATGGTAATGTTTGGTATACTATGGGATGGAACAGTTCGTTGAATAATTTCAATTGCCTCTGAACTCTGTTCTAACTTTCTGGTGTTAATTAATCATCCACACTGGTAAATTCTTAAGGCATGAGAGGAGGACTTTAAGATAGTTTATTTTACCAAGTTGAGGGTAATTTATAATACTGTAAAAAGTGTGAAGAAGATTATAATTTGGTAATAATATATATGATTTGAACCATAGAATAACAGAAGAGAGAGAGCTTTCCCTGAATGAGGGATACCTGTTGCTAGTCAATTGTACTAATCTTGGATTACTTTTACAGGATAGAAGTAAATTGAGGTATTATCAAATGTTGTCATTTAAATTTCATTATTAGTATGCTTTAATAAACAACAAGTTGGTATTTGAAACTAAATTTTATGCAATGAGCTGCAGTAATCAGAGGAAGGCACAATCTAATGCGAAACAGCTATTACCTAGATCATTTATTTAGTAATGAGATCAGGAAGATAGGAGCAATAAAGAAGCAAGGGACAGTCTCAAAAATAAATAAGGGATGGCAATTGGATGATAAATTACCAATATTACCTAAGTGATTGTTTAGGTAGGTGGTAATATTGACACATGGGCAGTGACATGTGTCAAAATGAGGGATGGATGGTAGAGCAGATTAGACAACACTTTGTTGCATTACTAATTATAAAAAATAAAATAAAAAAAACTTTTGTTCAAGATGTGTTATCTGTGCTCAAAATAATCACCAGGGCAGACAAAGGGCACCTCAGGGTGAGTATCCTCAGGCTAAGTACCCTTTCCAACAATTGGAAATGGATTTTATAGAGTTATCACGGAGTGAAGGGAAGAAATTTAGAGTAACCCCAGATGTGGTCCTCTGTAGCTCAGCTGGTAGAGCACGGCGCTTGTAACGCCAAGGTAGTGGGTTCGATCCCCGGGACCACCCATACACAAAAAAATAAATAATGTATGCACGCATGACTGTAAGTCGCTTTGGATAAAAGCGTCTGCTAAATGGCATATTATTATTTATTATTATTATAAAGATGGGTTATCCCCCTTTGAGAAAGTGTTTGGAAGACCTTACAGAATGCCACAGTTGGCAGGACCAGACAGGCAGACATAGAACTAGAGAGCACCCTAGCAGAACACGTGAGAAGGTAGTTTATTAACCACACCTGTATGTCAGAGGTTTTGTGACCCACAGGTGAACTAAAGGAGAAGGTAACCCACTCCATCCAACCAGGTGACTGGGTGTGGATCCAATCCTTAAAGAAGAAAAACTGGAAGCAGCCCCGTTGGGAAGGTCTATATCAGGTCCTGTTGGTGACGGCCTTCGCTGTAAGAATCGCCGAAAGATCCACCTGGGTGCATGTCACACACTGCAAAAAGGTAAACCCAGTTACACCTGACGAACAAACACAGAGTTAGGAGAAAGAACCGATCACCACTAGGGCTCGGGGGTTGGCTCCTTAACGAAGATTCCCTTACCCTGTCTGATCATCCCTGTGTGAGTTCGATAGAAGGTAAAGCAATGGGTTGGCCTCTGGCGTCTGACATGTTCTCAGGGCGAGGGTGGGGATTCACAGGTCTCCTGACGGTAGGTAGCTGTCTGATTGTGGGGGCCATATTCCTAACACACTCAAACCCTCCTGATCCGCCAGAAGTAGTAGTTAACCTAACACAAGTTGATAAAATAATACCTGAGCACAGTCTACGAAGGCATAGGAGACAGCTAGACGTAGGGAAAGGGGAAGTACTAGGGACTGTAGGGAAGGACATCACCATATGTATGTCACCATGTACATCCTGGGACTATGTAGTTGCTCATACCAAGCGGGGGGGGGGGGATATGTCAATCTCCATACACAGTTTAAGGACAGGTGTAGTATTGTGAAAGTAGGGAATTACCAGAAATGGCAGAGTGACCCATATAAGGGTAGGTACTGTCTGAAAGTCTGAATTACGCTAAAACAGGTTACAGACCTGAACAAGTGAGATATCCTCTTCAACTGGGGCATCCTATAGAGTAAACCTCTCTGAGGGAGGTAGTGAGACCGGGGCTGTGGTGAAGATAGTGCAAACTATAGACCTGAAGGAAGTAGTACAGGTGGAGACGGGGTAAGAAGATCTGGACCTGTGGTTGGAATGGGTTCAGTATACGGCAAGAACTATGTCTAAAGAGGACTGTTATGCCTGTGGGACAGCCAAACCAAGGTTAACCCTCCCGTTGTCCTAGGGTCAAAATGACCCGCCACTGTGTTGAACCAACTTTATTTAATTTTTATATTTTTTGGATCATTTGTGAGAAGGAGGCAGTGATACTTTCTTTAAAGTCTCACTGCCTCCTTCTCACAAATGATCCCAAAAATATAAAAATTAAATAAAGTTGTTTCAACACAGTGGCGGGTCATTTTGACCCTAGGACAACGGGAGGGTTAACAACTACTCCGTTCCCCTTGACAGGCTTTAATTCTCTGTCAGGTTTATCCTCCATGATTAAATTGTTCAAGCCACCTAGGAATGTGGTGATGGAGTCTTGTAGTAACTTGCACTATCTGTATCCCCCGATAACAAAGTCACCCCGACCTAGGTTGCCTCCGTTTGAAGTCTCAGGGGATTCTTAATTGTTTTTCTAGGACTAGTAAGAAAGGATACAGGGTAGGGCATCTTAGCTCCTGCTCCCACACAGAGAATGTCACAACTAAAGAGACCATGACTAATCTCTCCTCTTTGTTGCAGCCAGAGGATTTTAGGAACCAAAACCAGGCCCGTGCTGACATCTGATGGTTGTGTGGTGATAACAGATTGTGAACTCACCTACATACGCAAACAATCAAACGTGTCAGAGACTGGTGAGTTGTCACGTAGAAAGTGGGACCTCCTCCCGGGATCCTTTGATGAAAGGATATATATTGATGGGATAGGAGTACCTCGAGGGGTTCCAGAAGAATTCAAAGCTAGGAATCAGATCACAGCTGGGTTTGAATCAAGTATTTTCAGGTGGTCAACAATTAATAAAAGCGTAGATTGGATAAATTATATGTACTATAACCAGCAAAGATTTATAAACCACACTCGTGATGCAATAAAGGGATTAGCTGAGCAGACAGCGGCAACTAGCTTAATGGCATGGCAGAATAGAATATCATCAACAGCGCCGGAGAAGATGGCTGCCGTTTTACAGTTGTATAAGGCCATAAATCAACAGGAAAACGCTCATCCAGATGCAGCGCTCCTAGTGGCCGGGGACTTTAATGCAGGGAAACTTAAATCCGTTCTACCTAATTTCTACCAGCATGTTAAATGTGCAACCAGAGGAAAAAAAACTCTAGACCACCTTTACTCCACACACAGAGATGCATACAAAGCTCTCCCTCGCCCTCCATTTGGCAAATCTGACCATAACTCTATCCTCCTGATTCCTGCTTATAAGCAAAAACTAAAGCAGGAAGCACCAGTGACTCGGTTAATAAAAAAGTGGTCAGATGACGCAGATGCTAAGCTACAGGACTGTTTTGCTAGCACAGACTGGAACATGTTCCGGGATTCTTCAGACAGCATTGAGGAGTACACCACATCAGTCACTGGCTTCATCAATAAGTGCATCGATGATGTCGTCCCCACAGTGACCGTACGTACATACCCCAACCAGAAGCCATGGATTACAGGAAACATCCGCACTGAGCTAAAGGGTAGAGCTGCCGCTTTCAAGGAACGGGACTCTAACCCGGACGCTTATAAGAAATCCCGCTATGCCCTCCGACGAACCATCAAACAGGCAAAGAGTCAATACAGGACTAAGATTGAATCGTACTACACTGGCTCTGACGCTCGTCGGATGTGGCAGGGCTTGAAAACTATTACAGACTACAAAGGGAAGCACAGCTGCGAGCTGCCCAGTGACACAAGCCTACCAGACGAGCTAAACCACTTCTATGCTCGCTTCGAGGCAAGCAACACTGAAGCATGCATGAGAGCACCAGCTGTTCCGGATGACCATGTGATCACGCTCTCCATAGCCGATGTGAGTAAGACTTTTAAGCAGGTCAACATTCACAAGGCCGCAGGGCCAGACGGATTACCAGGACGTGTACTCCGAGCATGTGCTGATCAACTGGCAAGTGTCTTCACTGACATTTTCAACATGTCCCTGACTGAGTCTGTAATACCAACATGTTTCAAGCAGACCACCATTGTCCCCATGCCCAAGGACTCTAAGATAACCTGCCTAAATGACTACCGACCCGTAGCACTGACGTCTGTAGCCATGAAGTGCTTTGAAAGGCTGGTCATGGCTCACATCAACAGCATTATCCCAGAAACCCTAGACCCACTCCAATTTGCATACCGCCCCAACAGATCCACAGATGATGCAATCTCTATTGCACTCCACACTGCCCTTTCCCACCTGGACAAGAGGAACACCTACGTGAGAATGCTATTCATTGACTACAGCTCAGCATTCAACACCTTAGTGCCCTCTAAGCTCATCACTAAGCTAAGGATCCTGGGACTAAACACCTCCCTCTCAGTGACGGTTCTAGACACATTTTACTAGGGGGGCCAAGGAGGGACCAGTGTTTAATCAGGGGGGCACACATAAAAAAACTGGCAACACATGATATTCAAAGATTATAAACTTTATTTTACTTTAAAATCATATGACATTTATTATAACACGTATTTTGTACAAGAGTGCAGATGCAAGAGAGATAGTGCCATAAAAATGAAAAAAAAAAAAAAAAAAAAAAGTACAGGGTACAAATACAGGGTTCATATTCAATGTGAACAAAACTCCAGGATACAACAAAGGGTACAACAATGTGCCATTTCCTATTTATGGAAGCCCCACTACTGTGGACAGTTGATTCCACATTTTGTTTTAAGAAAGAAAACTTTCTGAGTGATTTATAAACAAAACACACTACCCTGTATCCATTTAGGTAAAATAAACCAAATCAGAAAAGAAATTCAATTCAAAGAGGCTTTACTAGCATGACCATATTGACATACAGTATTGCTAAAGCACATAAACAGGGAAACGTGTTACACATTAACATCCAGTAGTCCAATAGGATGCAGACAATAAACATTAAGTTAACATTCGTTTAAAAGCAACAATCATGTCAACACAATGTAGCAATATGAACAACACTGATGGATATCAGCAACAACATGAAAACAAGAATATTACAGGTGTCTGTGTGTGTGTGTGTGTGTGTCTGTGTCTTTGTGTACTTCACTGTCAGTTGATGAGCAGGTGTACAAAAAAAGGCTTTACAACATATATGGGCAAGTCCATTTAGGACAGCACATTTCCACCATAGTTCACATTAGGAAAAAATGACAGCATGAATGCTCACTAAACAAACATATACTACATATACCTTTTTATACACATTTTTTTTCAGTAATTTTTTAAGAGTGAAAGGGAAGTAAGCAATCGCTCATCATAGGATCATACATATTTCAGTTACAATATTAGTTACAATATTAGTGTTAGTTAGATCATCATGTCAAAGCTGGACCTGCAAAGTCTGAACGACACAAGTGTGCAATGATTGGAGTGATTTTGTTTCTTTTTTTTCTTGCTTTGCTTGTTTTCAAAAGGAAAAATCATAGTTGGTAAAAAATAAAATAAACTTTTGTTGAAAGGTATCACACTGTATAATTTACAAATATCTAAAGAGGTTTAGTGGATGCCATAAAACATCTGTGGAGCTTGAAGATTTGTAGTACATAGATGTTTGGCAGAGATAATTCAAAAGAATAAAATCATAAACTCTATCTATCTATCGAGAGAGAGAGAGAGAGAGAGAGAGAGAGAGAGAGAGAGAGAGAGAAGTGTTTCCTTAGAGCAGTACATGCAGCAATCACTTAATGGAGTGATGTCATAATGGGCCACAAAACTTTGGGGATGTGGATGGAAAGTTACAGGCAGGAGAGGGGAACCAACAGAAGCAGGTCTTGAGACATCAATCAATCAATCAATTTAATTTTATATAGCCCTTCTTACATCAGCTAATATCTCGAAGTGCTGTACAGAAACCCAGCCTAAAACCCCAAACAGCTAGTAATGCAGGTGTAGAAGCACGGTGGCTAGGAAAAACTCCCTAGAAAGGCGAAAACCTAGGAAGAAACCTAGAGAGGAACCAGGCTATGAGGGGTGGCCAGTCCTCTTCTGGCTGTGCCGGGTGGAGATTATAACAGAACCATGCCAAGATGTTCAAAAATGTTCATAAGTGACAAGCATGGTCAAATAATAATCAGGAATAAATCTCAGTTGGCTTTTCATAGCCGATCATTAAGAGTTGAAAACAGCAGGTCTGGGACAGGTAGGGGTTCCATAACCGCAGGCAGAACAGTTGAAACTGGAATAGCAGCAAGGCCAGGCGGACTGGGGACAGCAAGGAGTCACCACGGCCGGTAGTCCCGACGTATGGTCCTAGGGCTCAGGTCTCTCAGTTGGCTTTTCATAGCCGATCATTAAGAGTTGAAAACAGCAGGTCTGGGACAGGTAGGGGTTTCGTAGCCGCAGGCAGAACAGTTGAAACTGGAATAGCAGCAAGGCCAGGCGGACTGGGGACAGCAAGGTGTCATCATGCCCGGTAGTCCTGACGTATGGTCCTAGGGCTCAGGTTCTCAGAGAGAAAGAGAGAACGAGAGAATTAGAGAGAGCATACTTAAATTCACACAGGACACTGGATAAGACAGGAGAAGTACTCCAGGTATAACCAACTAACCCCAGCCCCCCGACACATAAACTACTGCAGCATAAATACTGGAGGCTGAGACAGGAGCGGTCCGGAGACACTGTGGCCCCATCCGAAGAAACCCCCGGACAGGGCCAAACAGGAAGGATATAACCCCACCCACTCCGCCAAAGCACAGCCCCCGCACCACTAGAGGGATATCCCCAACCACCAACTTACAATCCTGAGACAAGGCCGAGTATAGCCCACAGAGGTCTCCACCACAGCACAAACCAAGGGGGGGGCGCCAACCCAGACAGGAAGATCACGTCAGTAACTCAACCCACTCAAGTGACGCACCCCTCCCAGGGACGGCATGAAAGAGCACCAGCAAGCCAGTGACTCAGCCCCTGCAACAGGGTTAGAGGCAGAGAACCCCAGTGGAGAGGGGAACCGGCCCGGCAGAGACAGCAAGGGCTGTTCGTTGCTCCAGCCTTTCCGTTCACCTTCACACTCCTGGGCCAGACTACACTCAATCATATGACCTACTGAAGAGATAAGTCTTCAGTAAAGACTTAAAGGTTGAGACCGAGTCTGCGTCTCTCACATGGGTAGGCAGACTGTTCCATAAAAATGGAGATCTATAGGAGAAAGCCCTGCCTCCCGCTGTTTGCTTAGAAATTCTAGGGACAATTAGGAGGCCTGCGTCTTGTGACTGTAGCGTACGTATTGGTATGTACGGCAGGACCAACTCGGAAAGATAGGTAGGAGCAAGCCCATGTAACGCTTTATAGGTTAACAGTAAAACCTTGAAATCAGCCCTTGCCTTAACAGGAAGCCAGTGTAGGGAAGCTAGCACTGGAGTAATATGATCAAATTTCTTGGTTCTAGTCAGGATTCTAGCAGCCGTATTTAGCACTAACTGAAGTTTATTTAGTGCTTTATCCGGGTAGCCGGAAAATAGAGCATTGCAGTAGTCTAACCTAGAAGTAACAAATGCATGGATTAATTTTTCTGCATCATTTTTGGACAGAAAATTTCTGATTTTTGCAATGTTACGTAGATGGAAAAAAGCTGTCCTTGAAACAGTCTTGATATGTTCGTCAAAAGAGAGATCAGGGTCAAGAGTAACGCCGAGGTCCTTCACAGTTTTATTTGAGACGACTTTACAACCATCAAGATGAATTGTCAGATTTAACAGAAGATCTCTTTGTTTCTTGGGACCTAGAACAAGCATCTCTGTTTTGTCCGAGTTTAAAAGTAAAAAGTTTTCAGCCATCCACTTCCTTATGTCTGAAACACAGGCTTCTAGCGAGGGCAATTTTGGGGCTTCACCATGTTTCATTGAAATGTACAGCTGTGTGTCATCCGCATAGCAGTGAAAGTTAACATTATGTTTTCGAATAACATCCCCAAGAGGTAAAATATATAGTGAAAACAATAGTGGTCCTAAAACGGAACCTTGAGGAACACCGAAATGTACAGTTGATTTGTCGGAGGACAGACCATTCACAGAGACAAACTGATATCTTTCCGACAGGTAGGATCTAAACCAGGCCAGAACTTGTCCGTGTAGACCAATTTGGGTTTCCAGTCTCTCCAAAAGAATGTGGTGATCGATGGTGTCAAAGGCAGCACTAAGGTCTAGTAGCACGAGGACAGATGCAGAGCCTCGGTCTGACGCCATTAAAAGGTCATTTACCACCTTCACAAGTGCAGTCTCAGTGCTATGATGGGGTCTAAAACCAGACTGAAGCATTTCGTATACATTGTTTGTCTTCAGAAAGGCAGTGAGTTGCTGCGCAACAGCTTTTTCTAAAATTTTTGAGAGGAATGGAAGATTCGATATAGGCCGATAGTTTTTTATATTTTCCGGGTCAAGGTTTGGCTTTTTCAAGAGAGGCTTTATCACTGCCACTTTTAGTGAGTTTGGTACACATCCGGTGGATAGAGAGCTGTTTATTATGTTCAACATAGGAGGGCCAAGCACAGGAAGCAGCTCCTTCAGCAGTTTAGTAGGAATAGGATCCAGTATGCAGCTTGAAGGTTTAGAGGCCATGATTATTTTCATCATTGTGTCAAGAGATATAGTACTAAAACACTTAAGTGTCTCTCCCGATCCCAGGCCCTCGCAGAGCTGTGCAGATCCAGGACAGCTAAGCCTTGGAGGAATACGCAGATTCAAAGAGGAGTCCGTAATTTGCTTTCTAATGGTCATGATCTTTTCCTCAAAGAAGTTCATGAATTTATCACTGCTGAAGTGAAAGCCATCCTCTCTTGGGGAATGCTGCTTTTTAGTTAGCTTTGCAACAGTATCAAAAAGAAATTTTGGATTGTTCTTATTTTCCTCGATTAAGTTGGAAAAGTAGGATGATCGAGCAGCAGTGAGGGCTCTTCGGTACTGCACGGTACTGTCTTTCCAAGCTAGTCGGAAGACTTCCAGTTTGGTGTGGCGCCATTTCCGTTCCAATTTCCTGGAAGCTTGCTTCAAAGCTCGGGTATTTTCTGTATACCAGGGAGCTAGTTTCTTATGACAAATGTTTTTCGTTTTTAGGGGTGCAACTACATCTAGGGTATTGCGCAAGGTTAAATTGAGTTCCTCAGTTAAGTGGTTAACTGATTTTTGTCCTCTGACGTCCTTGGGTAGGCAGAAGGAGTCTGGAAGGGCATCAATGAATTTTTGTGTTGTTTGAGAATTTATAGCACGACTTTTGATGCTCCTTGGTTGGGGTCTGAGCAGATTATTTGTTGCGATTGCAAATGTAATAAAATGGTGGTCCGATAGTCCAGGATTTTGTGGAAAAACATTAAGATCTACAACATTTATTCCATGGGACAAAACTAGGTCCAGAGTATGACTGTGGCAGTGAGTAGGTCCAGAGACATGTTGGACAAAACCCACTGAGTCGATAATGGCTCCGAAAGACTTTTGGAGTGGGTCTGTGGACTTCTCCATGTGAATATTAAAATCACCAAAAATTAGAATATGATCTGCTATGACTACAAGGTCTGATAGGAATTCAGGAAACTCAGAGAGGAACGCTGTATATGGCCCAGGAGGCCTGTAAACAGTAGCTATAAAAAGTGATTGAGTAGGCTGCATAGATTTCATGACTAGAAGCTCAAAAGATGAAACATGAGTTTGCCCCTTTTTGAAAACCTCTTGAGAGAGGATTGGTGGGATATATATACATACATACAAACATACATACACTCTAGTAGTGTGTGGAACTACTGGTACTGTGAGGAAAAAAAGATAGATGATGTAAAATGAAAAATAAAACAAGCTTCAGCTTCTTAAGACACGGTGGGTTCATCTAAGTAGACACATGTAACTTCATGTGGACACCAGACTGTCTTTGTCTACACATCTAACTTCATATGGACCCCAGACCGTCTCTGTTTACACATGTAACTTCATATGGACACCAGACTCTTTGTCTACACATGTAACTTCATATGGGCACCAGACTGTCTCTGTCTACACATGTAACTTCATATGGACACCAGACTGTCTTTGTTTACACATTTAACTTCATATGGGCACCAGACTGTCTCTGTCTACACATGTAACTTCATATGGACACCAGACTGTCTCTGTCTACACATGTAACTTCATATGGACACCAGACTCTTTGTCTACACACGTAACTTCATGTGGACACCAGACTAACTCCATTCATTTTACCGGTGGTATTGAGAACAGATAAACCCACCGTGTCTTAAGAAGCTCAAGCTTGTTGTTTTATTGTTCATTATATCTCTTTTTCCTCACAGCGGCACTCATACGCTACTAGCGTATATATCATATAGATACACTACAGCAACAGGATACGGCGGTTGTGCTGTCTGGCAAAACGGTCCACAAATACATCAAGATCCAGAGCCTTGGCCCTTCTGGACTCTATGCTCAGGACACCAAGATCACTGAGTCTCTCATCACTAGTGGTGGACCGCAGGAAGGTTTTTATCAGTTTCAGTGTGGAGAAACTGCGTTCGCAAGAGGCTGAGCTTACAGGAAGGGTTACAGCAATCTTGCACAGTCTAAAGAGCTCAAAGAAAACTTCCCTGTATGGCTCAATAAAACAAACCAGCTCAACTGTACTGCATGGCTTTTTGACTTCACCACTCTGTATTTTTCTGTCCAAAACTCTCTTAAATTGATGGAGCTCATGCCCTAAATCATCAATGTCTGCATTATACAAACGGCCAAATGAAAAAACATTGCTCTCCTTTAAAAAGGTATCACTCTGGGGACTGAGAGACTGTATGCTTCTCATGAGCTCACAGTTTGTATTGGAGAAACGTCTGTTCAACTCATTGAGCATGCTGTCAATTACAGGATAGAAAAATGATGTGAGAAACATATCTTTGTCACGTTCTACCTCCCTCTGACCAACAGTGCTTAGCGTGCAGTAGCCACTGAGTCTAGAGCTCAGCATTTTCTGACGTTTCGCCACTGACCTTGTTGCAGAATCACACTGCTCACAAATATTCAATGCTTCATCCCACAACTCATCAAAGAAAGACTCCTGCCTGTGGTCTTTCAATGTCAGGACTAAAGCATTTACTAAGTCAACAGCACTTGACAGATCAACAGTTTGTGACTGTAACATGTCAGACAATAGCTTTGTCTCCCCAAACAACTTACGCAGAGTAACAAGATGCACAACAAATTCTAGGTCAATTTGAGCAAGAAGACCTCGGGCCTCAACAGTTCTTTCACCATGACGTTCTTGAGCAATCTCTTGCAGTAGTCGTTTAAGGGCAGGTAGAGTGTCCATGATATTACGTAGGGCTAGAAATCGGCATGACCAACGTGTGTCGCTTAAACGTTGCAGCTCTCTGGTTCTGCCATACATTTCTCTTTGGAGAGACAGCCATTTTGGGTGCACATATGAGGAAGAAGTAAACATATAAAGACTCTGTAACAAAGAAAAAAACTCCTCCGTTTCTGGGACACTTTTGACTACATCAACTAACACTAAATTCAGACAATGAGCACTACAATGGACGTAGAAGGCAAATTTAGCCTGTTCTTTGATCCTTGCCTGAACCCCTGAATGCTTACCGCTCATAACGGCAGCGCCATCGTACGCTTGGCCTACGAGGTTATTTTTGTAGTCCAGGCCATAACGTTCCAGTAAGTGTACTATTTTTCCAGTAAGCCCTGCTGCATCTAACCTCTCTGCAGATTCAAAATGGAGAAAACTCTCCTTAATGGCCCCATTGTAATAGTACCTGAGTGTGAAGGACATCTGTTCTTTTTTTGAAATATCCTTTGTTTCATCTGCCATGACGCTAAAAACCTCACTTTTCTTCACTTCTTCTATGATTTCAGACCGAACCATTTCTGCCAAACAACCCAAAACCTCATTCTGGATGATCTTGCTTGTGTACTTTGCATTGTGAATGGAAGTTAATCTTCTCTTAACAAGTTGGTCGTGGTTAGCAACTGTGTTAAGAATTTCCCTAAAGTTTCCTTTGTTAGTGGACCCTTCAGATTCATCATGTCCTCTTTGTGCTATGTTTTGTGTAGCTGTAAGCAACAGCACTTCCCCAACTGTTTTAATGTATGCCTGATTTTCTTGTACTTGTTTAGTGTGTTCTTTGTCAAGGAGATCTGTTAGTGTTGCGTCAGTTCTAACAGCTCTTTGATAATCCCTCCATGCGATCATTGCACACTTGTGTCGTTCAGACTTTGCATGTAGTGAAAACCCTGCATTTCTCATAGTTTCCTTTTTCCAGTTTGTAAAACCAGGTGTTGAAACAAAAACGGTGTCTGGGGCATTTGGTGTGCTAAAATGTCTACATGCATAGCAACATGTAGAGTCCGTCATTACAGAATACTCAAGCCATGGATGAGTAGTGTACCAGTTTGGTCTGAAGCTTCGTCTTCTGTCCCCCATCAGTGTGGTTGGGAATATCTTCAAGTTCGGCTGTACTGGTACGTCATACTTAGACTTGCTGATATCTGAAGAAGATGGACAGTAAACATAGGGCACAACTACAACATTTATTTACTGTATATCTGCATGTATTTCAAAATGTAGGCAAAGTATTTACTTAAAAAAAAAAACAGAGCCATATTGACACAAAAAAGAATTAACAGCAGAAAGCAGCATTTTAAGGACACCCAGCAGGCCTACCATTACATTGTAATTGCATTGCTTTGCAAATAGTAAGAACCTTCCTCATCACAAACCTGATGGTGCAGTACTTGATCCACATGGATCCACTTGCTGTCCCTCTGGCTGTTCATCTCTCTGTCCCTGTATGCTTTCTTCTTCATGCTTCTCACCCTCTTCTTCATTCTCCTCGCCCTCTTCTTCATTCTCCTCACCCTCTTCTTCATCCTCCTCACCCTCTTCTTCATCCTCCTCACCCTCTGGAATTTCCCTCTCTTTGTCAGACCCCTCACTTTCATCACATGCTGGCTCTCCCTCTTCCTCAACTTTCTCAAAACCTCGATTTGTTTCTCTCACTTTTTTGTTTGCTGGGGCAAAAAATGACTTTATGTCCCTTCCTCGTTTCATGATAACTATTAGAAGAAGAAAAAACGTAGGGGCATGCATTACATTTTGTTACCTAACCATCCCTCCCTACTTAACACTGGCAGATAACCTGTTGATTACTTTACTAAAAATGTATTTGTTATCGCGATGCAACAGCCAAGACGGATGAAGTTACGTGGTTAACATCACAACATTGTGTAGACCTAGCAAGGATAGCCTACTAACATTTGGATATTTGCTTCTGCTTCGATGAGTTTGCTTAGATATGATTACATTTCTAAACAAATCGAGACCAGACATTTAAAAACTTGATTTGATTTATGTGTGAGGAACAAAAGGAACATGTAGGCTATGTGCAAGAACAACAAGTCACTTATGATATTAAATCGTTTTCTTACCTTCGACTCCTGCAAATCGTAGCTCCTCTCGCAAATAGTAGTTGCTGAGCTCTCATTCACCGAAGCAGCACCACACGTGGCAGGCAGGCAGATGGCAGGATACAGTTTTTGGGTGCGCCACTCTAATTTACCCGTGTAGAACGTTGCCGTGTAGAGCGTTGCATTAGTTCCGCTTTTGGCGCTCGCGTGTAAAATTGTTATAAATTCATAATTTTTTATTTGGACAGCACGGGGGGGCCACAGGGGTGGCCAGGGACATTTCCAGGGAGGCACGGGCCTCCCCCGGCCTCCGTGTAAAACCGCCACTGCTCCCTCTGCAACTGGATCCTGGACTTCCTGACGGGCCGCCCCCAGGTGGTAAGGGTAGGTAACAACACATCTGCCACACTGATCCTCAACACGGGGGGCCCTCAGGGATGCGTGCTCAGTCCCCTCCTGTACTCTCTGTTCACCCATGACTGCATGGCCAGGCACGACTCCAACACCATCATTAAGTTTGCCGACGACACAACAGTGGTAGGCCTGATCACCGACAACGATGAGACAGCCTATAGGGAGGAGGTCAGAGACCTGGCCGTGTGGTGCCAGGACAACAACCTCTCCCTCAACGTGACCAAGACAAAGGAGATGATTGTTGACTACAGGGAAAAAAAAGAGGACTGAGCACGCCCCCATTCTCATCGACAGGGCTGTAGTGGAACAGGTTGAGAGCTTCAAGTTCCTTGGTGTCCACATCACCAACGAACTATCATGGTCCAAACACACCAAGACAGTCGTGAAGAGGGCACGACAAAGCCTATTCCCCCTCAGGAGACTGAAAAGATTTGGCATGGGTCCTCAGATCCTCAAAAAATTCTACAGCTGCACCATCGAGAGCATCCTGACTGGTTGCATCACCGCCTGGTATGGCAACTGCTTGGCCTCCGACCGCAAGGCACTACAGAGGGTAGTGCGTACGGCCCAGTACATCACTGGGGCCAAGCTTCCTGCCATCCAGGACCTCTATACCAGGCGGTGTCAGAGGAAGGCCCTCAAAATTGTCAAAGACTCCAGCCACCCTAGTCATAGACTGTTCTCTCTGCTCCCGCATGGCAAGCGGTACCGGAGTGCCAAGTCTAGGTCCAAAAGACTTCTCAACAGCTTCTACCCCCAAGCCATAAGACTCCTGAACAGCTAATCAGCTAATGACGTAAATGTGCCCTTGAGCAAGGCACTTAACCCTAATTGCTCCTGTAAGTCGCTCTGGATAAGAGCGTCTGCTAAATGACTTAAATGTAAATGTAAATGTAATCATGGCTACCCGGACTATTTGCACTGCCCCCCCACCCCATCCTTTTACGCTGCTCCTATTCTGTTAATTATTTATGCATAGTATTTATGCATTTGCACTGCCCCCGCACATTGACTCTGCACCGGTACCCCCCTGTATATATAGCCTCCCTACTGTTATTATATTTTACTTCTGCTCTTTTTTTTCTCAACACTTTTTTTGTTGTTGTTTTATTTTTACTGTTAAAAATAAATGCACTGTTGGTTAAGGGCTGTAAGTAAGCATTTCACTGTAATGTCTGCACCTGTTGTATTCGGCGCATGTGGCCAATAAAATTTGATTTGATTTGATTTGAATAGCTTTAGATATGCTTTTGTCTGAGCGGGGTGGAGTTTGTGTTCTGTTTGGATCTATGTGCTGTACTTTCATCCCCAAACAATACAGCACCGGACGGGTCCGTGACCAAAGCGCTTCAGGGACTCACCACGCTGGCGAACGAACTGGCTGAGAACTCTGGTATTGATAGCTCCCTAAACGGTTGGTTTGATAACATATTTGGTAAATGGAAAACTATTGTTGTAACTATTCTGGGTGCAGTTATAGCTTCTATGGGTATACTTGTTCTTTGTGGATGTTGTCTTATTCCCTGTGTCCGAGGGTTGGTGAGCAAGGCGATGGAGAAGGCGGTTTCCCAACAGATGGTGAGATACGGCCCAATCCCGGACTCCGACCTAAGGAATGAAGGATATGACCTACCAGGCTTGGTGGAGGACGACGACGATCCAGATAGTTTGAGACTGGATGTTTTCCTAGAACTATAAATCTCTAGTTTAAAAGTTATTGTAATGATCTTTTGTGTATTAAAGTCTCGTTTTAAGTATGATGTACTAGTTACCATTGCTAAAAAGTAACGTTACGCTTTTAATCATGGGGTAACCCTGATGAACCTGTAATGTTTTTATATGCAAACCAACTTATATACTTCAATGAGTTTGATTCATTTCTATAACAACATATATTTTGTATGTGTGTAATATTTAGTCAAAGGGTGGAATTGATAGATTAATTATTAATGACTAATTATTACACCCTGAAACTGTGTATAATGTGTTAGAAATGTGTGAGTGTAGGACCAGTAAAGGCTATGGTATTGAGCCACTATTTAGCAATGTGAGTAAGAGTTAGGCCAGACAACAAAGACAACTGAGAAACTAAGATAAAGAGGCCTCCCAATTTAGGGAGGGGAGAAACTGTTATGAAAACATGGTGCAGAATATTGTGAGAACGGCAATAACTGAGTAATGCAGGGAGTAGGATATGTGTGTGTGTGTGTGTATGTACAGTATGTGTGTATGCATGTGTGTATATGTGTGTGTGTGTGTGTGAACTGATGGTCAGTAGAGCAGTTTTAGAGTGGAAAACTACAGCCCGCCTACAGAGGGGAGGGATTTATTTTTGTATGACGTATGAGTATAAAAGATGGACTCTGAAATTGTGATGGCAGAATTCTCAATGAATCAATATCTCTGACTATGCAGACCGGGACTCTGGCCGTTACTTAAATCCCAAAAGACTTACAACCTTTTGGGAGACGCACAGAGACACTAAAATAGTTTGTTAAATAATTCACGTAACACAGTACACCCAGTCACCACAAAAATACAGGTGTCCTTCCTAACTCAGCTGCCGGAGAGGAAGGAAAACGCTCAGGGATTTCACCATGAGGCCAATGGTGACTTTAAAACAGTTAGAAAGTTTAATGGCTTTGATAGGAGAAAACTGAGGATGAATCATCAACATTGTAGTTGCTCCACAATATTAACCTAATTGACAGAGTATATACTCACTAACTGTAAGTCGCTCTGGATAAGAGCGTCTGCTAAATGACTAAAATGTCAATGTAAAAAAAGGAAACCTGTACATGTATTGTGTTTGCAATAAGGCACTAAAGTAAAACTGCAAATAATGTGGCAAAGAAATGAACTTTATGTCCTGAACACAAAGCGTAATGTTTGGGGCAAATTCAACACAACACATCACTGAGTACCACTCTTCATATTTCCAAGCATGGTGGTGGCTGCATCATGTTATGGGTATGCATGTCATTGGCAAGGACTAGATACTTTTTTAGGATAAAAATAAACGGAATAGAGCTACAGTGGGGAGAACAAGTATTTGATACACTGCCGATTTTGCAGGTTTTCCTACTTACAAAGCATGTAGAGGTCTGTAATTTTTATCATTGGTACACTTCAACTGTGAGAGACGGAATCTAAAACAAAAATCCAGAAAATCACATTGTATGATTTTTAAGTAATTAATTTGCATTTTATTGCATGACATAAGTATTTGATACATCAGAAAAGCAGAACTTAATATTTGGTACAGAAACCTTTGTTTGCAATTACAGAGATCATACGTTTCCTGTAGGTCTTGACCAGGTTTGCACACACTGCAGCAGGGATTTTGGGCCACTCCTCCATACAGACCTCCAGATCCTTCAGGCTCCCGCCAAAGATGTTCTATTGGGTTCAGGTCTGGAGACTGGCTAGGCCACTCCAGGACCTTGAGATGCTTCTTACGGAGCCACTCCTTAGTTGCCCTGGCTGTGTGTTTCGGGTCGTTGTCATGCTGGAAGACCCAGCCATGACCCATCTTCAATGCTCTTACTGAGGGAAGGAGGTTGTTGGCCAAGATCTCGCGATACATGGCCCCATCCATCCTCCCCTCAATACGGTGCAGTCGTCCTGTCCCCTTTTCAGAAAAGCATACCCAAATAATTATGTTTCCACCTCAATGCTTCACGGTTGGGATGGTGTTCTTGGGGTTGTACTCATCCTTCTTCTTCCTCCAAACACGGCGAGTGGAGTTTAGACCAAAAAGCTCTATTTTTGTCTCATCAGACCACATGACCTTCTCCCATTCCTCCTCTGGATCATCCAGATGGTCATTGGCAAACTTCAGACGGGCCTGGACATGCGCTGGCTTGAGCAGGGGGACCTTGCATTCGCTGCAGGATTTTAATCCATGACGGCGTAGTGTGTTACTAATGGTTTTCTTTGAGACTGTGATCCCAGTTCTCTTCAGCTCATTGACCAGGTCCTGCCGTGTAGTTCTGGGCTGATCCCTCACCTTCCTCATGAACATTGATGACCCACAAGGTGAGATCTTGCATGGAGCCCCAGACAGAGGGTGATTGACCGTCATCTTGAACTTCTTCAATTTTCTAATAATTGCGCCAACAGTTGTTGCCTTCTCACCAAGCTGCTTGCCTATTGTCCTGTAGCCCATCCCAGCCTTGTGCAGGTCTACAATTGTATCCCTGATGTCCTTACACAGCTCTCTGGTCTTGGCCATTGTGGAGAGGTTGGAGTCTGTTTGATTGAGTGTGAGGACAGGTGTCTTTTATACAGGTAACGAGTTCAAACAGGTGCAGTTAATACAGGTAATGAGTGGAGAACAGGAGGGCTTCTTAAAGAAAAACTAACAGGTCTGTGAGAGCCGGAATTCTTACTGGTTGGTAGGTGATCAAATACTTATGTCATGCAATAAAATGTAAATTAATTACTTAAAAGTCATACAATGTGATTTTCTGGATTTTCTGGATTTTTTGATTCCGTCTCTCACAGTTGAAGTGTACCTTTGATAAAAATTACAGACCTCTAAATGCTTTGTAAGTAGGAAAACCTGAAAAATCGGCAGTGTATCAAATACTTGTTCTCCCCACTGTATGTACAGGCAGAATCCTAGAGGAATACCTGGTTCAGTCTGCTTTCCAACAGACACTGGGAGACAAATTCCCTCTTCAGCAGGACAATAACCTAAAACACAAGGCCAAATATTCACTGGAGTTGCTTACCAAGACAACATTGAATGTTCCTGAGTGGCTTAGTTACAGTTGTGACTTAATTCGGCTTGAAAACCTATGGCAAAAAAAAATGGCTGTCTATATAATGTATATTGCATATATTTTACAATCCAGTTGTGCAAAGCTCTTGGAGACTTACCCAGAAAGACACAGCATTAATCGACTCAGGGGTGTGAATACTTATGTAAATGAGATATTTCTGTATTTCATTTCCAATACATTTGCAAAAATTTCAAAAGCGTGTTTTCACTTTGTCATTATGGAGTATTGTGTGTAGCTGCGTGAGATCAAATATTATAATTGAATCCATTTTGAATTCAGGCTGTAAGAAAACAACATGTGGAATAAGTTAAGGGGTATGAATACTTTCTGAATGCACTGTATATCTGCAAGAAAGTGATAAATAAGTGACTGTTTGAAAGGGGGTCATTTAACATTGCCTTATTTATATTTTTACAGACAATATTAAGTTAATTCTGTCTGAAATAGTCATGCTATAATGGGCATAGTTTCTCAGACCAAATTTCCATTCTGGCTCAAACAAAGCAATCTGATCATGCTCCAGTCAAATACAGCTATAGGGAATGCCTATACATTGTCTAATCTCCTTCCACACATTGATTTCATTCTTCGCATCTTTATTCAGAAACAAACAAACTTGAAATTAAGTGCTGTTTCAGTGTCTTGCTGCAGGTTGTGCAATGTTCAAAAGTGTGTGAGAAATTAGAATTAACTTGTGTGTGTGGTGTCAAGTGTGCATGGTTCTATGTATGCAAATAGCCGATATGGATATTTCAGCACCATGGACAGCAGCGACATTGGGATAGCGAGATCTATAATTCAGCAACACATGACACTGGATAGCGGCTGTCTCAGGTGAAGTTGGCATTGGGAAAATCACATCTAATGGGAAACGAGGCAAAAAGACTGAAGGAGACGACTCCCACAGGAACTCTATGCTTAACTGTTCTGCCACATTCATTTCAAATGTTACATTTTTCGATTTGTAAATAATGTAAACTGACTTTTCTAACTACACTGTGCAGCTTTAGTGTGTCTGTGCGTCATAGGTACAACTGCAAGCAATTCCCTTCTCAAATCCTTCTCAAATGTCTGTTTAATGTGAGAAACAAAATGAAAAACAACTGATAGACTAATACAATGCGTACTGTCACAAATTATTACTTTTCCCAACAAGACAACGAAGTGATGGTCTTTACCCGCCATGGAGACTTATAAAGGCTACTTCCCCCCCAACAAAAGTTCCACGTGGTTCGTTCTGCGTTGTGTCCTTTTAATTAGGGCACTGCCACAACTGGAATTCTGATGGTTGGATAATTTTTATTCGACCTGCACACGAAGAGACAACACACAATATGTTAGCCCTTGGTGCAGCCACAGCTCTCGGGCACCTGCGTGAGCACATAGAAACTCACTCAAACACTGTCCCAAATACTCCCGAGTTACAATAGGTACCCTAATTAGCGAGTTCGGTGAAAGTTGTTAACATAAATCTTTATATTGTCCACATTGTAACAAAACCTATAGTTGCGTAACAGCACTTTGTGTAACTTTACCACAGTTTTATATTGACAAATTACGCCGCCAAGGACAACATACCTTGCTAGTTGAAGGTCAGGCAAAAGAGAACAATAAGAGGGTACATAAATACAGATAACCCGCGATGGACCAAACCAAAATATACACAACTTTTACAATTAGGTGTATTTACAATATAGATATATAAAAATGTTTGTACACCAAAAAATAACATTAGCTATGCAGCTGTAATTAAATAAAGAAACCACATTGAATTATTATTATTATTATTAACTTATTAACATCCCCTCTTGACCTGGCCTACTTGAACTGTCCTTGTGTGCAACTTGGTGCATAATCTAGGGGAACAACATCACACTACTACATTCACCCCTACTGCTTTACACTAGATTATAAACACAAAACAAAACACATTACCTCGAAGGTAACAAAGCAAAGAAAGAAAAAAAACATTTCACACCCACAGGGCGACAGAGTAACCCAGTGTAGTCCCTTAATTCTAGACCCACAAATGGTCGATCAGCTGGAAAGCTATCCCGTGAAGGATTAGGAAATATAAGCTGTTGCTAATCCCTTATTCAACCCTATACAAAAAATGCCAAATACATTTTATGCTGATGAACTACACACAAAGTTACATGAATTGTCAAAAATATTAGACAAACCCACAAATCACTCTAAGACCCACTTAGATGACCACATACACAAAAAAAAGAAAAGGTAGGCAATATCCTACCGTCACTGAGAAACCAAGAACGGTTTCATGTCCTGTGTAGACATAGTTTGGATTAGCCTATTCACTGGCACAGAGATCATGTCACCACTCGATAGAGATCCGTGACTCTCAGGTTCCTCCCAAGAAGGCAAAGGCAGAAAGTTGACTGGCATAATCAGGTTCCTATGCACAGTTTTGATGCGTCCAGTGGTAGGGTGCTGTATACAATATGTGTTCAGTGAGCTGTTCTTCGCAACAACTATGTACACCGCACTGTCCCAGCGATCAGCCAGTTTCTTCTTGCCCCTCTCTCCCTTGTTAGCAAGTAGAACTCTGTCTCCCTTCTCTACCGTATGACCCTTCGACCGTCTGTTGTAGACCTCGGCTTGTCTCTTTTGTTGCTTACTTGCATGCTGCTGAGTGTCATGGCTTCTCTCAGATCCTCACCCAAAGACTGGACATACTTATCCACATCTACCGTGTCCCCATCCGACAGCACACTTTCAAACATAACATCTACTGGCAACCTAGGGGTGCGTCCAAACATCAAGAAGAAGGGCGGAAACCCAGTAGTCTCGAGAACACTGCAGTTATAGGAGAATGTCAATGTGTTCAACATCTGAGGCCATTTAGCCTTGGACCTAGCTGGCAGAGCTCTAATCATCCCACCCAGTGTGCGATTCAGACATTCTGCTTGACCGTTCCCCATGGGATGATAAGGTGTTGTCTGGGACTTTCCAACACCAGATAACTGAAGTAATTCTGCAATAAGTGAACTTTCAAAGTTAGCACACCTGTTAGAATGGATACAATCAGCGAAACCATAAATGCAGAATAAATTATTCCAGAGAACACGAGCCACAGTCTTAGCATACTGGTTTGGACATGGATACGCACATGCCAGCTTAGTAAATTGATCAGTCACTACTAACACATCAATAGACTTGTTGTTTGAATCTTCTGCAGTCCAGAAATCAATACACACGAGTTCCAAAGGTGCCGTTGTCACAATGGAGACAAGTGGAGCTCTTGCTTCAGGCTCGGGTGCTTTACTCAACACGCATCTCTTACAGTGGGCCACGTATTCCTTGACATCCTTTTCCATAGAATCCCAGTAAAACCGCTGTCTCGTAAGCCACAATGTGCACTGCTGGCCCTGGTGACCAGCATCATCATGAACTCCCTTCAACACAAGGCCTCTCAAAGACACAGGTACGACATACACAACAACAAAAAATGTATGCACGCATGACTGTAAGTCGCTTTGGATAAAAGCGTCTGCTAAATGGCATATTATTATTATTATTATTATTATTATTATTATTATACTGGAATATTTTCTTCTTACTCACTGGGTGTTTTGAGACACGATACAAAATCCCTAACCGCGTGGTGATTTTTCCCCACTGTCTTAGAGTATAAACCGTTTCCTTAGCTTCAAGGGCTCGCTCTCTCCTAGATGGGCGCCGGCCTCTATCTACAAAGAACATGACTCTGCTGATGACAGGATCCAGTGACTGGTTATCATACAGCTCCTTTTGTGTAAAGACAGGTAAAGGGCTCTGACCCATGGACGTCAACCTCTCAAGGTGCTGCACATGTGAAACGGCCCTCACTGTGGCACCATCATCCCATCGGCGGTGAGCATGGAGGACAGCAGACACCTCTTCACAGGAAACCAACCCACTGACATCGTCTCCAGCTCTACTCAACTCATTCTCAGGAGCCATAGACGTTCCACAGCCAGCCACGGGCTGTTCACAGGAGAGGCGGAACATGTCTTGAACATCATCCACTCGCAGACCTCTGGCTTCCTCCCCCAGGACATCATATGGAATTCTTGTCAGTCGGTGCAGAACTGTGGAGCGGACAAATGGCTCTCTGCTCAAAGCATTAGCAACAACATTCTTGGGACCTGGTATGTACTGGATATCAAAATCAAAGGGTGCCAGCTTGCAACCCATCTCTGCTCGCATGCATCAAGTCTCGGCTTTGTAAGAATATATTTGACTGGATTGTTGTCGGTCCACACAGTAAACTTATGCCCTCGCAGCCAATGGCTGAATTTATCATGAATGGCCCATTTCATGGCTAGAAATTCCAGCCGGTGAGCAGGATACTTGGATTGTGCATGATTAAGAGATTTACTAGCAAAAGCTATCGGCCTGGCTATGTCCTTCCCATCTTGCACTTGTGATAGTACAGCTCCCAAACCACTAGTAGATGCATCCACGGAAAGTAGAAATGGCTGAGAAAAATCTGGATGAGCCAGCAGTGCCTGGTCAACTAGTGCTGATTTCAAAGCTTCAAAAGCGAGTCGACATTCGGCAGTCCAGTCTGCAGCAGTGAGCCTGCGAGGGGGACCAGGCCTCTTCCTACCCTTGCCTCTCCTAGGCTTCTTCTGACCTGTAGTTAGCTGAAACAATGGCCTAGCAACCATGGAACAATTCTCAATGTAGTGCTGATAGTATACTACCATACCAAGGAAAGAACGGATTTTGCTAGGAGATGGCGTGACACCATCAGCTTCCATTATCTCACTCTCAGTCACATTCAAAATGGTTTGAACTTTAGCAGGGTCAGTGGCTACACCCTCCTGAGAAATGATGTGGCCCAAAAACTTTACAGACCTCCTCAGAAACTTGCACTTAGACGGAGACAGTTTAAGGTTGTGCTCCTGCAACCGCTGAAAAACCATCTCAAGTCTCTGCAGACTCTCTTCCTCCGTCTTAGCAAAAACCATCAGATCATCCAAGTAACAAAACAGACTTAGAACGTTTTGGTCACCAAAGATGGTCAGCATCATTCTCATAAAAGTAGCCGGCCTGTTGCAGAGGCCCTGAGGTAACCGATTGTACTCGTGCAGACCTAAAGGGGAGGAAAAGGCAGTGTATTTCTTGTCCTCTTCATGCAGTGGCACGTTGTAATACCCTGACGTCAAATCCATTGTGCTGAAGAAGGCATTACCTCCCAGCGCGGCCAGTACATCAGCCTGATGAGGCAGGGGATGAGCATCCTTTACTGTGCGGGCATTTAACCACCTGAAGTCAGTACATAGGCGCAAGTCCCCATTCTTTTTCCATACCAGCACCAATGGTGAGGCATACTCGCTGCTGGATTTTCTGACGATTTCCTTTTCCTCCATATCATCCAGTGTTTCCCTGAGTTTTCGGTAATGAGCTGGAGACAGCCTACGATAAGGTAATCGAAATGGGCGGTCGTCAGTCAGCCGTATGCGATGGCAGAAATCCTTTGCCTCACCACAATCTAGGCTATGTCTAGAGAACACTGTGTCATACTTCCCAATGAAGTTGACAAGTTTATCTTTCCAGAACTGTGAAACTGGACACTCCTCAACAGACAGTCCTTGAAGTCCAAGATTGCTCAGTGTACTGTTGCTATTAACTACACTGCCACCAACTGAACTCTTAGCTGTCAGACTGCCATGTGATCTGTCACATTGAGCCTTTGCCACATTCTGATAAGCTGCTTGCTGCTTGACATCATCAAAATCCTCCAATGCAATGCAAGGGTACACATCCGCCACTTTAGCATTTTGTCTCAGGGTAACTGGGGATGTTGTTGGAATCACAATCTTCACAGGGAGCCATCCATCCCCCACAGAGGTGTAACTACTCTCCCCACTAGTATGTGTCGATTCACACAACGAGACGTGCTGGGCTCGACAACAACAGTACTGCCCACAGAGAGTTTTGTCTTTAGGGGTAGGCGGCCCCACACCAGATGCTCACTCATGGGTTGGAGCGTTACTGCTCTCTTCAATAATAATAATAATAATAATAATAATATGCCATTTATCAGACGCTTTTATCCAAAGCGACTTACAGTCATGCGTGCATACATTTTTGTGTATGGGTGGTCCCGGGGATCGAACCCACTACCTTGGCGTTACAAGCGCCGTGCTCTACCAGCTGAGCTACAGAGGACCTTCAACTTAATGGTGCCCACTTTATCTGGGATGGAGTCTCCTCTCCATCTCTCCAGATTTGACATCACACTGGCTAGAGGAACCTGGTGTACCCGCCACCCGCCAGTAGCTGTCATTTGATTTGAACTGTCTAATCAGAGACTTCAACACATTAGTGCCCACAATGAGTTCATCAACCTGCCCATCAACAATAAGCACTGGGACTACATAACTGAAGCCATAAAGCTGCATTTTTAAGTCACACATGCCCACTGGGCTAGTTTGCTTCCCACCACAACCCACCAGGATGATGTCTGAAGGAGCTAGAAAGTTCCCCTCTACCACTCCTGCCTCCCTCAACCGAGGTACAATATCTGCGCGCAGAGTAGTAGCCATGGACCCACTATCTAACATCCCCTTCAGCTCAACTTTATCCTGTACTAGCACGGTGGTGTAAAACAAACTGTCATTCTGAGTAATTCTCATTGTTTTCTGAAAAATTACTGTGTTGTTCTTGGGTACTGACTCACAAAAGTAAGAATAAACAGATTGGATATCATCATCAGTGGAGGAAAAATAAGAATGCCCCACATTGCCCTCCTCAGAATGGAGGCTTTCTAGTTTTCCTGAGACCTGCCAGTCTGTCCACATCCAGGGTTCTGTCGCTGCCCAGCCTCACTACAGTCAAAGCTCATGTGGCCCGGAGAAAAGCACTTGAAGCACAGCTGGTGCATCTGACAGTGAGCTTTGGTCCAGTGATTAGTGCTTCCACAGACAGCACACTCATGCTGACGTTTGTGGAACTGTTTACGGCGCCCTCTACATTTAACATGTTTAAGTCATTTAGCAGACGCTCTTATCCAGAGCGACTTACAGTTAGTGCATACGTTATTTATTTTTTTCATACCCCCCGTGGGAATCGAACCCACAACCCTGGCGTTGCAAACACCATGCTCTACGAACTGAGCCGGCCATTCCCTCCACTACCCTAGGCGACGCTGGTCCAATTGTGCGCCGCCCCATGGGTCTCCCGGTCGCGGCCGGCTACAACAGAGCCTGGATTCGAACCAGGATCTCTAGTGGCACAGCAGTGCCTTAGACCACTGCGCCACTCACAGACTGAGTATTGCTGAGTATTGCTGACCAGAGCCTTCTCTAACAAAGTCAAAACTTTCTTTAATGTCCCACCCTCAGATACAGATGGTGCCTGGTCTGGTTCACGGCCACATTGAGAAAAAGATGACACATTAGGTCTTTTCACAGGACCCACTCCCTCCTGAGGGCAGTCAAAAACAGCAGCAACCTGCTGTGAAAGTTGTGTTCTACATGCTTTACGTTCCCTTAACAGTTCATCCAACCGATCCTGTACCTCACTGGCTGTCCAGTCACGAATGGGTTTGCTCTTGAACACTTGGGCCAACTCTTTATCAGGACAGTTGCGTACAAACATGACTGCCAACTCTGAGCACTGATTGGGTAAGGTCCTGCCCTCACTCACAAGGTACTGTTCGGCTGCCTCTGCAGCTTTGTTAAGCCTAATCCAGAAATCTATTGGACCCTCATTAGCATATGGTTTGATTGAATAGAAATCAGCTAATGGCATACCTGAGCAGACAGTATCCCCAAAGTGTTGCTTGAAAACACTGAACACCGCCTTAACATCTGTGACAACAAGGTTGTTACGCTTCCAGACTTTGGTCACATCCCGTGCCCTCCCCATGAGCCTAGACATCACCTCCCCAACATTCCCAGACCCAGTGTAACCCCTCTTCTCTAGGTAGACTTCCATTAACTCCTCCCACTCCAGGACAGAGTACTTATCTGAGCCATCACCCCTAAAAAGAGGTGGAGCACTAACATCTGACTTCACAACCAGATTCAGCTTGGACGCATCAATAAAGGTTGACCCACACTGCTCAGGCAGGGGAAACTGCTGGGGTTGGTGAGGGGGACGGGCAGGAGAAAGACTTGAAACCCCAGGCTGCAGTAAACTCGCTCTGATAGATTCTCCTATCTCTGAACCAATCTGCTTAATAAGGTCACTAAGCTGACTCGGAGGCGTCCCATTATCACCGAGTACTGTGGATGATGGTACATCAAAAGACAGAGGTGGGATACCCTGGTCAGGTGGAACAAACAGCCTACCCCTCCCAGTGCTTGCAAACTCAGGACTAGCAAACGCTCTACTCCCAGGAGCTGACTGTACAATTGGTGTAAATGGAAGGACACCCCTCCCTCTACCCACACTAAAATCCCCAGCATAACACGTCTTATGGATTTGAGAATCTTCCATGGCTGAACAGAGCACAAAAATACAATGTAATTTAGTGCATTCAAATACCAAAAAAAAAAAATGCAATAAACAAATTCATCCAAAACATACAAATAAGCACGAATACCTGTATCTAATGAATATGCTACATTCACTTTCACTGTTTACATTATATATTCACTTACAGTAAACCATCAACAAATTCACATGCGCAGGTCGTGCACCTCATCCACATGCACAGCTCCGGCGGTCGGCTTGAGCTGACCAGTCGGCAGGTCACGTAATTAGGACACTGCCACAACTGGAATTCTGATGGTTGGATAATTTTTATTCGACCTGCACACGAAGAGACAACACACAATATGTTAGCTCTTGGTGCAGCCACAGCTCTCGGGCACCTTGCTAGTTGAAGGTCAGGCAAAAGAGAACAGGTGCTGCATGCACACATTCAGTGCCTAACAACACACTATACAATACAAGTAAAATGATATACAACATAATTCTGACAAAATAAAGGACATACCTGCACACCACGAGACAACACACAATAGGTTAGCCCTTGGTGCAGCCACAGCTCTCGGGCACCTGCGTGAGCACATAGAAACTCACTCAAACACTGCCCCAAATACTCCCGAGTTACAATAGGTACCCTAATTAGCGAGCTCGGTGAAAGTTGTTAACATACATCTTTATATTGTCCACATTGTAACAAAACCTGTAGTTGCGTAACAGCACTTTGTGTAACTTTACCACAGTTTTATATTGAAAAATTACGGCGCCAAGGACAACATACCTTGCTAGTTGAAGGTCAGGCAAAAGAGAACAATAAGAGGGTACATAAATACAGATAACCCGCGATGGACCAAACCAAAATATACACAACTTTTACAATTAGGTGTATTTGCAATATAGATACATAAAAATGTTTGTACACCAAAAAATAACATTAGCTATGCAGCTGTAATTAAATAAAGAAACCACATTGAATTATTATTATTATTAATTTATTAACATCCCCTCTTGACCTGGCCTACTTGAACTGTCCTTGTGTGCAATTTGGTGCATAATCTAGGGGAACAACATCACACTACTACACATATAATTCAAGTCATACCTTTATTGTCATTCATGCTCTTATTTTTAACCTAGTAGTTTTGCAAAAGTGTAACCTGCGTCAATTCTAGGAAATATTGGAATAACGTGCTTAAGAGGAGCCCTGACACGCACAACAGGATAACACAACAACCACATTTTCAATTGACAATCATTGATTTAAATGGATGTGGTCAATAGATTTGTATAGGCATATATACTAATTTCATTTAACTTGTAAGCCAAGGTTGGATTAGTAGGTCTATGCAACATGCACCTGGATAACCGCGTCATGAATCGGAACGGGCTCCAACGTCCTCATATACACATTATGACAAAATAAAGATCTTAATATTTCACGAAATAAAGACATAGAAGAAAACAGGTTCTAGAAACTCAATTTCTCCATGGCAATAGAATGTAAACATGTAAATTGCGCCAAACATATCCAAATATCGCCTACAACTCAATTCTCAGCGCAGCATATTGGACGACTCCACAGGCATTGATCATTCGCGACTTTAAGTCATTCCTGTTATCTCTAGAGCATCCCGTATATTTATAGCGCTTCATTTCGTCCCCCTCTGACCATGGATAGGGTTGGGAGCATTCCTGAGTTCACTTATGGTCCCACTAAGGTAATCTTAGGAGATATTCCTTTTGGCATACTGTAAATGCCTGTGCATAATGTACCTAATAAAGCATAATTATTTTAATTATCTTCAAAGGAATTCTGTAGAAGCAGCCTTTATTTTCAGACTCTGCAGGCCTGCTGGGAGGAAGCATATTACAATAAACAGGTAAGATTCATCCCACAAAAACAGTAACCACAGAAAAAAATAGATAGATTTAATCCCAAAACAAGAGTTTTATTTCAAGACAGTTTAGAGAAGATGGTCATAAGAGTTTTTAATATCACTTGCAAATTGTGAGACATGAGCAGTTGTGAAATGTTGCGAGAGGCCCTTCTGAAAGCACATTATATGGTCTTTAGTGGCACGGTCTCACACCTTACCTCATCTTGCAGAAGAAGCTCATGGTCCACTATCTGCTGCTCCAGAGTCGAGGCCAGGTCTCGCCCCATGTCACCATGGAGCACATGAGCGACTGGCTGGTGTCTCAGGGCAAAAAATCCCTTAGGGAGAGGTGAGTACCACGTCAGCTCTCACCTTCACTGCCATTCTCTGTCACCAGCAGCACTCCAGGAGGTGTGGGTAAAATAAACAACAGATAAATAGGAAGCCAGGAAAGTTGAAATGCTTTGTGTTTTATTTGAAGGGTGTGGAAGGAAACCCTGGAGGAGGGGAACGAACTCGCTCGGCTGGTAAGAGAATGAGAGTTAGAGACTTAGACTATCAGTCAGTGAGCTCCTTTCTAGCCTTTCAACAACTAGTCAGTACAGCAGAATATATCTGTTGTGAAATTACACTAATGGGACTTCCTGTTTCCTACGGCAGACCTGGGAAGACACCTGCCTAAAAATGATTGACATGGAGCACAAGGCTGTCTGCAAGCTCCGCCGCTCTATGCACACCACCTCTCCAGCTGGCGCTGACATGTGAGTTCCATGTACTGCCCCGCATACGGCTTGCTCCATTCATCTACACATCTGGAGCTATGCAGAAAATAACTAGGGCAGTGTTCTCTGTGTGAACATTGCACATCGTTTAGCTTTCTCTGCTGCTTTTTGTTGATTTCAGCGACCCCAAGGTCCACATCATCGTGGAGAGAGCTGTGAGGAGCATTCTGGACAAGCTGTCCAATAAGCCCTGTAGCAACCTGCTCAGCCCATCCCAGGTGGTGGTGGAGCTGGTGCCAGGATCCTCCTGGCCCTGTGGCTTCAGCCAGAGGAAGGCCATTCAGATCACCCCATCCTCCTAAGCGGGATGGCTGTGAGTATGGTGGTGGCCGTAGGGGAGAAGCTCTCCAACACGTTGAAGGCCTCTTCTCCTCACACCCCTTTCTCCCGGGCTGCTGCTTTTGACTCTGTGAGGTCGATCCTCGGGAGAATCAGCCAGTCCTTCTCCCTGGATGACCTCAAGATCCCTTTTTTTATGAGCTCTGTCTGTGCCTTTGTGGCGGACGAGGTGAAAAGCTACTTCCAGCCTACTGCAGACACCCTGCCAGTTCCCCCTGTCCTAGTGGTGGCCTTCTCCGCCACACTACCAGCTGATATCCAAGCAGGTGAGTAGCACTCATAGAAAGCACTCTGACAGATGCCTTTTGTCATGACATCCTGGTGCCTTGTAGTAGTAGAGCCAATCAGGATTTTAATTGTCACCCCTAACACAGATGCAGACCAGGCTTCTTCCCACCTGGAGGTTGTGGAAATCCCCCATAACACAGAGGCAGACCCAGCTTCTTCCCACCCGGAGGTTGTGGACATCACCCCTAACACAGAGAAAGACCCGGCTTCTGCCCACCTGGAGGTTGAGGGATTCACCCCTAACACAGAGTTTGACCCAGCTTCTCCCCACCTAGAGGTTGTTGACATCACCCGTAGCAGAGAGGAAGACCCGGCTTCTTCCCACATAGTGGTTTTGGACATCACCCCTAACACAGAGGCACACCTGGCTTCTTCCCACCTGGAGGTTGCTGACAAAACCCGTAGCACAGAGGCAGACCCGATATCTTCCCACCTGGAAGTTGAGGACATCACCCCTAACACAGAGGCACACCTGGCTTCTTCCCATCAGGAGCTTGTGGACATCACCCCAAACACAGAGGCAGACCCGGCTTCTTCCCACCTAGAGATTGCGGACATCAATTCTAACAAAGAGTCACACCTGGCTTCTTCCCACCTGGAGGTTGTGAACATCACCCCTAACAAAGAGGCAGACCCGGCTTCTTCCCACCTGAAGGTTGTGGACATCACCCCTAACACAGAGGCAGACCCGGCTTCTTCCCACCTGGAGCTTGTGGACATCACCCCAAACACAGAGGCAGATCCTGCTTCTTCCCACATGGAGTTTGTGGACATCACCCCTAACACAGATGCAGACCCGGCTTCTTCCCACCTAGAGGTTGTGGACATCACCCCAAACACAGAGGCAGATCCTGCTTCTTCCCACCTGGAGCTTGTGGACCTCACCCCTAACACAGATGCATACCCTGCTTCTTCACTCTTGGAGGTTGTGGACGTCACACCTGAAGAAAAGCCTCTCATGGTGGCCGTCTACGCCACTCTGCCATCTGTCATCCAAGCAGGTGAGTAAGACTTATAGAAAGCACTCTGACAGGTGCCGTTCATCATGATAACATGTAAAGTGTTGGTCCCATGTTTCATGAGCTGAAATAAAAGATCCCATTCAACTGGCCAGTGTTTAGAACCTACGGTTTGCATTTATTTACATTCTGTCCCGCTTTTGTCCCTTTCCAGAGGATGTTGCTGTGGTCACCCTGGACGTCACCCCACACGTCACCAAGGACGTGACCCTGGATGTTCCATGCAGGGCGAGGAAAGGGGCAGTCCAGCGGTTTTTTTGCAGGCTTTGGAGGGCAGTGTGCTGCTGCGCTTGCCACAAGGAAGAGGAGGAACAATATTAATTATTAATTAGACCAGAAACAGGATTGAACCATAGACCATTCAATTCTTTGCATTATAGTTGCCTTCAATTCTGATTTTCTTCTGTTTAATTCTTAATTAATTTCAGAACATTTCTCTAAACTTTGTGGAGTAGGTTGTATAATTAAGTGGGAAACATCCCAATCCCAATTTTAATGCTTTTAATAATTAACTTATTACATTTTTTTTAGATGTATTATTTGACAAAAAAGTGGAGGGCGCGACCAAAAAACTTTAATCATCATAGAAAACTCTTGCTCACTATTAAAAATGCATTGTTTTATTTAAGCAAGGTTAAAAGATTAACGTTTCGGCCTAGTCTATGACGATATGCAAGTTGTGTTTGCCCAGTTAAAGGGGGACCCAGACTCACCCTGGTTCTTGAGGGTTGCAGACACTGAATAATTATCATTTGAAATAAATGGCACTTTTCAAGTCTTGACTAAAAATCTTTAATGAATATGAATTTAAATACAATTGACTTGAAGATCAGAGCAGGCAGGCTGACTGGCTTGCCCTGAAGGCCCTCTGCCTCTACCTCTGTGTGGTTAATCTCAGCCAAGAGGTTGTATGGGTTGTCTGTCTCTCTCTGGGTGTGAATCACTATCACTATGACCTCTCGCTCCGCCTGCCCGTTGGCCTGATTAGAAGGCTTCCCCTCTCATTCCTTGCTCACAGGAGCAGGGGTGATGGCATCCGGGGTAACCTCCTCCTCTCCTGTATCTAACCCATCTTTCTGGCTGTGAGTTCGACTGAGGTCACTCGTTCTCTCTCCCAGGGTGTTGGATAGTTTCTCCTCCTCTGTGTCTTGTGTATTTTCTACATTGTAGAATAATAGTGAAGACATCAAAACTATTAAATAACACATATGGCATCATGTAGTAACCAAAAACGTGTTACACATATCAAAATATATTTCAGATTTGAGATTCTTCAAAGTAGCCACCCTTTGCCTTGATCACAGCTTTGTACATACAGAATAATACGAAATGTTCTGAGACCAGGTTGCGCTTTCACCTCCCCCGGTAAGAGGGGAATAAGGCAACCTCAGAGTTACATTCAAGGATACTTTATTGACACACACGGATGAAATGGACATGGAAAGGTAGTGGAATGATAGTGGTCCTGTAATGGACAGATAACAGGGGTAATGAATATGCACAATAACTGATAGCACAAGTTGAGCAACAATGCTATTAACAAAGGAAGGGCTGTATTAATGGCATAATGCTACCTGCGGAGTATTACACAACACAGTAAAACACAGAGAGGCAACTTACAATAGGCAATGGTAGTAACTATAAAGAACAACAAGCAAGAATGATATACATGTTACAAACTCACTTTGTGCACGTACACTATCCCACGGTATATCTGTGCATTCAAATTGTCATCGATAAAATGCAATTGTGTTCATTGTCCGTAGCTTATGCCTGCCCATACCATAACCCCACTGCCACCATGGAGCATTCACAACGTTGACATCACCCAACAGCTCGCCCATACGCTGCTTTACAAGTGGTCTGAAGTCGTGAGGCCAGTTAGAAGTACTGCCAAATTCTCTAAAGCCGCCTTGGCTTATGGTTGAGAAATTAACATAAACGTATCTGTTAACAGCTCTGGTGGACATTCCTGCAGTCCGTAAGCCAATTGCACGCTGCCTCAAAACTTGAAACATCTGTGCATTGTGTTGTGTGACAAAACTGCACATTATAGAGTGGCATTTTATTGTCCTCAGCACAAGGTGCACCTGTGTAATTATCATGCTGTTTAATCAGCTTCTTGATATGCCATATTTGTCAGGTGGATGGATTATCTTGGCAAAGGAGAAATGCTCGCTTACAGGGATGTAAACAAATTTGTGTACACAATTTCAGAGAAATAAGCTTTTTGTGCGAATGGAACATTTCTGGGATTTTTATTTCAGCTCATGAAACATGGGACCAACACTTTACATGTTGCGTTTATATTTTTGTTCAGTGTAGTTATTAGGTTGGGAGATTGGAATCCTATCTGGGCTAGCTAAAGCCAACTTCATGGTTAGTAGTATGACAGAGAAAATATAACAAGACAAATTTAAACATCACAAATCTGAGGGGGCAAGTGACCCTGTGCCCCCTTTGGGCATGACGTCTCTGCTATCAACCACATCATTCTGTCTCCGTGAATATTCAAAACAGACACATTCATTCAGGTCTGGTACTGGTCCTACCATATAGATCAGGGATGGACAATTCCAGTCCTTGGGGGTCGGAGGGGTGTCACACTTTTTCCCCATCCCTAGCAAACACAGATGATTAAACTTATTGCATTCTAAACTGAAACCCATGAGTACTTGATTATTAGAGTCAAACGTGTTAGCTGGGACTGGGGAAAAAGTGTAACACCAATCAGGTCCCGAGGACTGGAGTTGCCCATCCCTAATATAGATGCTCTGTTTGCACGCATCGAGGGATGTGGTGAGTGACAGTGGAGACAAGGGAGCACACAGAAACACAGAAACCTTTTAGAAAGTCGTCATAATCCTTAAATAAATATGATATGTATGCAAGAAATGCAGAGCCACTTCCAAAAACATATTGACAGAGTCTAGTATCTAGTAATCTAATCAATTAGTTTTCAACCCCTTTGTTATGGCAAGCCTAAATAAGCTCAGGAGTAAAAATGTGCTTAACAAGTCACATAATCAGTTAGATGGACTCACTATGTGTGCAATAATAGTGATTTTTGAATGACTACATAATCTCTGTACCCCACACATGCAATTATCTATTAGGTCCCTCAGTCGAGCAGTGAATTTCAAACATAGATTCAACCGTGAAGACCAGGGAGGTTTTCCAATGCCTCGCAAAGAAGGGCACCTTTTGGTAGATGGGTACAAAAAAAGCAGACATTGAATATTCCTTTGAGCATGGTGAAGGTATTAATTATGCTTTGGATGGTGTATCAATACACCCAGTCACCACAAAAATACAGGTGTCCATCCTAACTCAGCTGCCAGAGAGGAAGGAAAACGCTCAGGGATTTCACCATGAGGCCAATGGTGACTTTAAAACAGTTAGAAAGTTTAATGCTTTGATAGGAGAAAACTGAGGATGAATCATCAACATTGTAGTTACTCCACAATACTAACCTAATTGACAGAGTATGCACTCACTAACTGTAAGTCGCTCTGGATAAGAGCGTCTGCTAAATAACTAAAATGTAAATGTAAAAGAAGGAAACCTGTACATGCATTGTGTTTGCAATCAGGCACTAAAGTAAAACTGCAAATAATGTGGAAAAGAAATGAACTTTATGCCCTGAATACAAAGCGTAATGTTTTGGGCAAATCCAACACAACACATCACTGAGTACCACTCTTCATATTTCCAAGCATGGTGGTGGCTGCATCATGTTATGGGTATGCATGTCATTGGCAAGGACTAGATACTTTTTTAGGATAAAAATAAACGGCATAGAGCTAAGTACAGGCAGATTCCTAGAGGAAAACCTGGTTCAGTCTGCTTTCCAACAGACACTGGGAGACAAATTCCCTCTTCAGCAGGACAATAACCTAAAACACAAGGCCAAATATTCACTGGAGTTGCTTACCAAGACGACATTGAATGTTTCTGAGTGGCTTAGTTACAGTTTTGACTTAATTCGGCTTGAAAACCTATGGCAAAAAAAAAATTGCATATATTTTACAATCCAGTTGTGCAAAGCTCTTGGAGATTTACCCAGAAAGACACAGCTTTAATTGACTCAGGGGTGGGAATACTTATGTAAATGAGATATTTCTATATGTAATTTCCAATACATTTGCAAAAATTTCAAAAACGTGTTTTCAATTTGTCATTATGGGGTATTGTGTGTAGCTGCGTGAGAGAAAATATTATAATTGAATCCATTTTGAATTCAGGCTGTAAGAAAACAACATGTGGAATAAGTTAAGGGGTATGAATACTTTCTGAATGCACTGTATATCTGCAAGAAAGTGATAAATAAGTGACTGTTTGAAAGGGGGTCATATAAACATTGCCTTATTTATATTTTTACATATAACATAAAGTTAATTCTGTCTGAAATAGTCATGCTATAATGGGCGTCGTTTCTCAGACCAAATTTCCATTCTGGCTGAAACAAAGCAATCTGATCATGCTCCAGTCAAAAACAGCTATAGGGAATGCCTATACATTGTCCAATCTCCTTCCACACATTGATTTCATCTTTATTCAGAAAGAAACAAACTTGAAATTAAGTGTTGTTTCAGTGTCTTGTTGCAGGTTGTGCAATGTTCAAAAGTGTGTGAGAGAAAAAGCATTAACTTGTGTGTGTGGTGTCAAGTGTGGATGGTCCTATGTATGCAAATAGCCGAGATTGGATATTTCAGCACCATGGACAGCAGCGACATTGGGATAGCGAGATCTGTAATTCAGCAACACATGACACTGGATAGCGGCTGTCTCAGGTGAAGTTGGCATTGGGAAAATCCCATCTAATGGGAAACGAGGCATAGGAGGCAAAAAGACTGAAGGAGAAGACTCCCACAGGAACTCTTGGCTTAACTGTTCTGCCACATTCATTTCAAATGTTACATTTTTCGATTTGTAAATAAAAGGGAACACAACTGCAAGTAATGTAAACTGACTTTTCTAACTACACTGTACAGCTTTAGTGTGTCTGTGCATCATAGGTACAACTGCAAGCAATTTGCTTCTCAAATCCTTCTCAAATGTCTGTTTAATGTGAGAAATAAATTGAAAAACAACTGTTAGACTAATACAATGCGTACTGTCACGAATTATTACTATTCCCAACAAGACAACGAAGTGATGGTCTTTACCCACCATGGAGACTTATAAAGGCTACTTCCCCCCCACCAAAAGTTCCCACGCTGAGCGATGTTGTTTACTAAATCATTAAGCATATAATTCAAGTCATACATTTATTGTCATTCATGCTCTTATTTTTAACCGAGTAGCTTTGCAATAGTGTAACCTGCGTCAATTCAGAGCTAGGAAATATTGGAATAACGCGCTTAAGAGGACCACACCCGTCGCTATGGGTGGGCCATAGGGGGCCGGGCCCGCCCCCAAAAATGCTTGGCACCCCCCACTTGAGGCACAGATCTCTTAAAAAGTGAGGTGAAACTTTCTGAGGTGGAAGTTGGGAGAGTTATATTTCAGTGAAACGTAAGTGAAGGAGGCCCCGCTCTCTCGCTTTCCCAGATGTTTAGTTCATTTCATTCCGATCTCCTTTGCATTATTGTAGCCATTTTCTGTAGCCTGTCAACTATGCGTCTGTCTATCCCTGTTCTCTCCTCTCCGCACAGGCTATACAAACGCCTCACACCGCGTGGCTGCTGCCACTCTAACCTTTTGGTCCCTGCGCGCACGACCCACGTGGAGTTCCAGGTCTCCGGCAGCATCTGGAACTGCCATTCTGCGGCCAACAAGGCAGAGTTCATCTCAGCCTATGCTACCCTCCAGTCCCTCGACTTCTTGGCGCTGACGGAAACATGGATTACCACTGAAAACACTGCTACTCCTACTGCTCTCTCCTCGTCTGACCATGTGTTCTTGCATACCCCGAGAGCATCAGGTCAGCGGGGTGGTGGCACAGGAATCCTCATCTCTCCCAAGTGGACATTCTCTCTTTTTCCCCTGACCCATCTGTCTATCTCCTCATTTGAATTCCATGCTGTCACAGTCACTAGCCCATTCAAGCTTAACATCCTTATCATTTATCGCCCTCCAGGTTCCCTTGGAGAGTTCATCAATGAGCTTGACGCCTTGGTAAGTTCCTTTCCTGAAGATGGCTCACCCCTCACCGTTCTGGGTGACTTTAACCTCCCTACGTCAACCTTTGACGCATTTCTCTCTGCCTCCTTCTTTCCACTCCTCTCCTCTTTTGACCTCACCCTCTCACCGTCCCCCCCTACTCACAAGGCAGGCAATACGCTTGACCTCATCTTTACTAGATGCTGTTCTTCTACTAATCTCACTGCAACTCCCCTCCATGTCTCCGACCACTACTTTGTATCCTTTTCTCTCTCGCTCTCCTCCAACACTACTCACTCTGCCCCTACTCAGATGGTAATGCGCCGTCGCAACCTTCGCTCTCTCTCTCCCGCTACTCTCTCCTCTTCCATCCTATCATCTCTTCGCTCTGCTCAATACTTCTCCCTCCAATCTCCTGATTCTGCCTCCTCAACCCTCCTCTCCTCCCTTTCTACATCCTTTGACTCTCTATGTCCTCTATCCTCCCGGCCGGCTCGGTCCTCCCCTCCTGCTCCGTGGCTTGACGACTTATTGCGAGCTCACAGAACAGGGCTCCAGGCAGCCGAGCGGAAATGGAGGAAAACTAGACTCCCTGCGGACCTGGCATCTTTTCAATCCCTCCTCTCTACATTTTCTTCCTCTGTTTCTGCTGCTAAAGCCACTTTCTACCACTCTAAATTCCAAGCATCTGCCTCTAACCCTAGGAATCTCTTTGCCACCTTCACCTCCCTGCTGAATCCCCCCCCCCCCCCCCTGTTCTGTGGATGACTTCGTCAAACATTTTGAAAAGAAGGTTGACGACATCCGATCCTCGTTTGTTAAGTCAAATGACACTGCTGGTCCTGCTCACACTGCCCTACCCTATGCTTTGACTTCTTTCTCCCCTCTCTCTCCAGATGAAATCTTGCGACTTGTGACGGCCGGCCGCCCAACAACCTGCCCGCTTGACCCTATCCCCGCCTCTCTTCTCCAGACCATTTCCGGAGACCTTCTCCCTTACCTCACCTCGCTCATCAACTCATCCTTGACCGCTGGCTATGTCCCTTCCGCCTGACAGGTCGCTCCTACCAAGTGGCGTGGCGAGAATCTGTCTCCGCACCACGTGTTCTCACCACTGGTGTCCCCCAGGGCTCAGTTCTAGGCCCTCTTCTATTCTCGCTATACACCAAGTCACTTGGCTCTGTCATATCCTCACATGGCCTCTCCTATCATTGCTACGCAGACGACACACAACTAATCTTCTCCTTTCCCCCTTCTGATAACCAGGTGGCGAATCGCATCTCTGCATGTCTGGCAGACATATCAGTGTGGATGACGGATCACCACCTCAAGCTGAACCTCCCAGGGAAGGACTGCCTCTTCCATGATCTCGCCATCACGGTTGACAACTCCGTTGTGTCCTCCTCCCAGAGTGCAAAAAGCTTTGGTGTGACCCTGGACAACATCCTGTCGTTCTCCGATAACATCAAGGCGGTGACCCGATCCTGTAGGTTCATGCTCTACAACATTCAGAGAGTACGACCCTGCCTTACACAGGAAGCGGCACAGGTCCTAATCCAGGCACTTGTCATCTCCCTTCAAAAAGAAAAGGAAAGCCGCACACTCTAGGAGCCCAGATGCAATAATTTAATATCTTAATAACCAACGTTTCGACACACAAGCTGTCTTCATCAGGGTATAATGACAAACACTGCGGGTCACTGGTTTATATAGTGTGAAAGGACACACGCAGGTGTCTGTAATCATGGCCGGGTGTGGCCTAATAGCATTGGCCAATTCACAGATAAAAACAACATACAAAAAACATGGATAGCATATGATCATAGATACTTAGCTACATAGGCCCACAACATTTACAATGAATAGCAAAATCACAAGAATGGCTTCAAATCAAAGTCTACGTTGAGACCGAAGGGAGCAAGGGTCTTTAAATTAAAGATCCAGGCAGCCTCTCATTTTAACAATAAGTTGTCGAGGTCACCCCCTCTCCTAGGGAGGGTGACATGTTCGATGCCGATATAACGTAGGGAAGAAATCGAGTGGTTGTCACGGTTTCGGCCGAGGCTGCTCCTCCTCCTTGCTCGGGCAGGTTTCGGCGGTCGTCGTCCCCGGAGTACTAGCTGCCACCGTTGTATGTTTCATGTTCGTTTGGTTTGGTCTTGATGTTGTACACCTGTTTCTAGTTAGTCTTCATTAGTGTCCTATTTAGTTCTCGTTGTGTGTGTCAGGTGTTGTGTGTGATTACGCTTCTGTTTGGTGTTTCTGTGCTACGTGTTTCCCTCCGTTGTTTGGAGAGGTTTTTCGCACATGTTAGTGCGCCTTTTATTTGACCCCTGTGTGCGCCTTTATTTCGCCTCCGGGCTTGTTGGGCTCGTGTACTACGTGAATATTTCACTAAAGTCTTTTGGACTTAGTTTCTGCGTCCTGCGCTTGATTCCTGCACCACACCCAACTTCAGCACCCGTGACAGTGGTTCGATTCCAAAAAGTGGGCAGCGACTGGGTATGTCGAGTTTTGGCACCTAATGGTGCCACGATGCTCCAAGATTCGTACTGTTAATTTGCGCTTTGTTTTACCCACATAATTTTTACCACAAGGACAAGTTATAAGATAAATAACTGCCTTAGTGGAGCACGTAATAACACCTTTGATTGGGATCTGTTTCCCTGTTTGGGGTGTTTGAAGGATCTACATTTGTAAGTGCCATTGCATTGAGCACAGCCGTTACACTTGTAGTTTACATCCGGTAGAGGCGCAAATAGACGTTGTGCAGGGATATTTAGGGGTGGTAAATCAGAGTTTACCAATTGATCTCTGAGATTTCTGCCCCGCGAGAATACAACCAAGGGAGGGTCTGAAAACAAATTACCAATACTGTCATCGGATCTTAGAATGTGCCAATGTTTGTGAACGATTCCCTTAATTTGTTCAGAGCACTTTGAATAGCGTGTTGTTAGAACGCAAGAATGATTCTTTTTACGAGACTGTCCTTGAAAGAGATCAGGTCTCGATTTGTTTTGAATTTTCTCAATGGCAGTATTAATCTGACCATTTTTGTACCCCCTCTTCTTGAATTTTCTTTGCGTCTCAGCCATATTACGGTCGAAATCTGATTGTTTTTTACAAATTATTTTGATTCGACAGAATTGGCTGTAAGGCAAACTGTTTTTCAAGGGAAGTGGGTGACAGCTATCAGCCCTCAACAAACTGTTACGATCAGTAGGTTTCCTGTAAAGATCAGTGTATAGAACATTATCCTCACTCAAAATCAGAACATCAAGGAAACTGATTTGACGTGTGTCAGATTGCATAGTAAATCTCAGGTGCTCAGAACAAGAGTTAAGAAAAGCATGGAATGCCTGGAGCTGTTTAGAATCACCCCTCCATAGAACAAAAATATCATCAATGTACCGTTTCCAAATAATAATGTTAGGCAAGATTATTTTTTTTTGAAGATTGAAAATGGACTGTTTCTCAATGTAACCCACATACAAATTAGCATAGTTTGGAGCCATAGGGGATCCCATAGCTGTACCCTTCGTCTGAATAAAGAAATCATTTAGAAACATAAAGTAGTTGTGTGTGAGTACTATTTCAGCCAATGTTATAATGCATGCACTGGAAGGTAGTTCATTAGGGTCACGTTGCAGAAGAAAATGTTCCATGGCTTCAATACCGCCCTCGTGTGGAATATTTATGTATAATGAATCAACATCAAAAGTAACTAACAAGGTATTATCAGGGAGAGGATCAAGAGATTCAACAATAGAGATCATACTGCTGGTGTCCTTTACAAAGGAGGGGAGCTGTTCTGCGAGAGGTCTAATAACAAAGTCAACATAGGTCGATAAAGGGGCTGTTACTGCATCAATTTCTTAGGTCCAAGATGGCGTAGTAGTGCAGTTCTGTTTTTGTCGTGTGTCTGTAAATAGCCTGTAAATACCCAGTTTTTTTGTATTTTTTGTACATATTTCTCTATCAGACTTTTCATCCTTCTACAAAATATACTTTCCTGCAACCCGCCTCACTCAATGTGGAACGGATTCTATTATTGACTTACCTTTTATCTAGAATCTCCAGTTGAAACTAGCTAGCCAGCTAACTAGCTACTTGCTATTAGCCACAGTTAGCGGTATTTCACCCAGAACATTGGATTTTTTTCTGCGGGATTAATTTAATCACTGGACATTAATCACCGGATCGCAACTAGCTAGCCGCAACCGAATGGATGTTGCTGTCTGGCTAATCACCACTGCCCCCGATGCAAGCACCAGTTAGCCTCGAGCTAGCCTAGAGCCATGCTCATATCAACCTGCAGGTCTACCGGACGGGAGTAGCCAGCTAACTAGCTACTTGCTATCAGCTACCGTTAGCGGTTTTTCACCATTGTCCGTGGCCTGCACCACTCACCAGCCAGCTCTAGTCTGGACTATTATTCGGCCAGTCTGCACAGCGCGTTATCGACCCAGAACATATCAGTTTTTCTGCTGGAATCACTGAATCACTGGACCTTTAACTCCGGATTCATCGCTACCAGCTAGCTGCAACAAAATGGACATTGTGGTCTGGCTAATCATCCTGAGCTAGGCCCATCTCCCGGCTATCTACCTCTCTGTCAACCGGACGGGACCACCTAGTGTTGACACAGAGCCCCGCCGATCCTACACGACTGGTCTGCCGACGAAATCGTCTGATGTGGTTACGACGTCGACCACGAAGATTCCATCTGCTAGCCCCGGCCCGCTAGCACACGCTAGCCGTGGCCTCTTACTCGCTAGTGCTTTAGCAGCCTCCGAACTATCCTATTGCTGTTCACCGGACCTTATGATAACTTAGCTATACAGCTGATGTCTGCTGGACTGTTCCTTTTTACGGTACTGCATCCTGTTTATGTTTAGCCTCAGCCCAAACTGTGTCGTCATTACCAGCTGTTGTCTTAGCTCTCTCAAATTACACCTGTGATTGCTTTATGCCTCTCTCCCTTGTCAACATGGTTGGCTTATTGTTGTTTCGGTTATTTCTAATTGTACTATTTCACTGTAGATCCCCCAGCCCAGCTAAACCTGCCTTAGATAGCTCCTTTGTCCCACCCCCCATACACGCGGAGACCGACTCAATTGGTGCCTCCAGCGATGCTATCTCTTTCATTGTTACCCAACGCTTAGGTTTACCTCCACTTTACTCATATCCTTCCATATCCTTGTCTGTACATAATGCCCTGAATCTTTTCTACAACGCCCGGAAATCTGCCCCCTTTATTCTATGTACCCAACGCACTAGAAGACCAGTTCTTAAAGCCTTTAGCCGTATCCTTATTCTAGTCCTCCTCTGTTCCTCTGGTGATGTAGAGGCTAACCCAGGCCCTGCAGCCCTCAGTATCACTCCTACTCCCCAGGCGCTATCATTTGCTGACTTCTGTAATCGCAAAAGTCTTGGTTTCTTGCACGTAAATATCAGAAGTCTACTTCCTAAGTTTGAGTTATTTACTGCGTTAGCACACTCCGCCAACCCTGATGTTCTAGCAGTGTCTGAATCCTGGCTTAGGAAGGCCACCAAAAATTCTGAAATTTCCATCCCCAACTATAACATTTTCCGTCTAGATAGAACTGCCAAAGGGGGTGGAGTTGCAATCTACTGTAGAGATAGCCTGCAGAGCTCTATCATACTATCCAGGTCTGTGCCCAAACAGTTTGAGCTTCTACTTCTAAAAATCCACCTTTCCAGAAATAAGTCTCTCACTATTGCCGCTTGCTACAGACCCCCCTCAGCCCCCAGCTGTGCCCTGGACACCATATGTGAATTGATTGCCCCCCATTTATCCTCAGAGTTCGTACTGCTTGGTGACCTAAATTGGGATATGCTTAATACCCCGGCCATCCTACAATCCAAACTAGATGCCCTCAATCACACGCAAATTATCAACGAACCTACCAGGTACAACCCTAAATCCGTAAACATGGGTACCCTCATAGATATCATCCTGACTAACTTACCCTCTAAATATACCTCAGCTGTCTTCAACCAGGATCTCAGCGATCACTGCCTTATTGCCTGCGTCCGTAACGGGTCCGCGGTCAAACGACCACCCCTCATCACTGTCAAACGCTCCCTAAAACACTTTAGCGAGCAGGCCTTCCTAATTGACCTGGCCCAGGTATCCTGGATGGATATAGATCTCATTCCGTCAGTAGAGGATGCCTGGTTGTTCCTTAAAAGTAATTTCCTCTCAATCTTAAATAAACATGCCCCATTCAAAAAATACAGAACAAAGAACAGATAAAGCCCCTGGTTCTCCTCAGACTTGACTGCCCTTGACCAGCACAAAAACATCCTGTGGCGTACTGCATTAGCATCAAATAGCCCCCGCGATATGCAACTTTTCAGGGAAGTTAGGAACCAATATACACAAGCAGTCAGGAAAGCAAAGGCTAACTTTTTCAAACAGAAATTTGCATCCTGTAGCACTAACTCCAAAAAGTTTTGGGACACTGTAAAGTCCATGGAGAATAAGAGCACTTCCTCCCAGCTGCCCACTGCACTGAGGCTAGGAAACACTATCACCACCGATAAATCTACAATAATCGAGAATTTCAACAAGCATTTTGCTACGGCTGGCCATGCTTTCCACCTGGCTACCACTACCCCGGCCACCAACTCTGCACCCTCCGCTGCAACTTGCCCATGCCCCCCCTGCTTCTCCTTCACACAAATTCAGACAGCTGATGTTCTGAAAGAGCTGCAAAATCTGGACCCCTACAAATCAGCTGGGCTAGACAATCTGGACCCTTTCTTTCTAAAACAAGCCGCTGAAATTGTCGCAACCCCTATTACTAGTCTGTTCAACCTCTCTTTCGTAACGTCTGAGATTCCCAGAGATTGGAAAGCTGCCGCGGTCATCCCCCTCTTCAAAGGGGGTGACACTCTAGATCCAAACTGCTACAGACCTATATCCATCCTGCCCTGCCTTTCGAAAGTATTTGAAAGCCAAGTTAACAAACAAATCACCGACCATTTCGAATACCACCGTACCTTCTCCGCTATGCAATCCGGTTTCCGAGCTGGTCATGGGTGCACTTCAGCCACGCTCAAGGTCCTAAACGATATTATAACCGCGATTGATAATAGACAATACTGTGCAGCCGTCTTCATCGACCTGGCCAAGGCTTTCGACTCTGTCAACCACCGCATTCTTATTGGCAGACTAAATAGCCTTGGTTTCTCAAATGACTGCCTTGCCTGGTTCACCAACTACTTCTCAGATAGAGTTCAGTGTGTCAAATCGGAGGGCCTGTTGTCTGGACCTATGGCAGTCTCTATGGGGGTGCCACAGGGTTCAATTCTTGGGCCGACACTTTTCTCCATGTATATCAATGATGTCGCTCTTGCTGCTGGTGACTCTCAGATACACCTCTACGCAGACGACACCATTTTGTATACATCTGGCCCTTCATTGGACACTGTGTTAACAAACCTCCAAACGAGCTTCAATGCCATACAACACTCCTTCAGTAGCCTCCAACTGCTCTTAAACACTAGTAAAACTAAATGCATGCTTTTCAATCGAACGCTGCTGGCACCCGCCCACCCGACTAGAATCACCACTCTCGGCGGGTCTGACCTAGAGTATGTGGACAACTACAAATACCTAGGTGTCTGGTTAGACTGTAAACTCTCCTTCCAGACTCACATTAAGAATCTCCAATCCAAAATTAAATCTAGAATCGGCTTCCTATTTCGCAACAAAGCCTCCTTCACTCATGCTGCCAAACATGCCCTCGTAAAACTGACTATCCTACAGATCCTTGACTTCGGCGATGTCATTTACAAAATAGCCTCCAACACTCTACTCAGCAAATTGGATGTAGTCTATCACAGTGCCATCCGTTTTGTCTCCAAAGCCCCATACACTACCCACCACTGTGACCTGTACGCTCTTGTTGGCTGGTCCTCACTACATGTTCGTCGTCAAACCCACTGGCTCCAGGCCATCTATAAATCACTGCTAGGCAAATCCCCGCCTTATCTTAGCTCATTGGTCACCATAGCAGCACCCACCCGAAGTCTGCGCTCCAGCAGGTATATCTCACTGGTCATTCCCAAAGCCAACACCTCCTTTGGCCGCCATTCCTTCCAGTTCTCTGCTGCCAATGACTGGAACGAATTGCAAAAATCTCTGAAGCTGGAGACTCTTATGTCCCTCACTAACTTTAAGCATCAGTTGTCAGAGCACCTTACCGATCACTGCACCTGTACACAGCCCATCTGAAATTAGCCAACCCAACTACCTCATCCCTATATTGTTATTTATTTTGCTCTTTTGCACCCCAGTATCTCTATTTGCACATAATCTCTTGCACATCTATCATTCCAGTGTTAATACTAATTGTAATTATTTTGCACTATAGCCTATTTATTGCCTTACCTCCATAACTTGCTACATTTGCACACACTGTATACAGTGGGGAAAAAAAGTATTTAGTCAGCCACCAATTGTGCAAGTTCTCCCACTTAAAAAGATGAGAGGCCTGTAATTTTCATCATAGGTACACGTCAACTATGACAGACAAAATGAAGAAAAAAAATCCAGAAAATCACATTGTAGGATTTTTAATGAATTTATTAGCAAATTATGGTGGAAAATAAGTATTTGGTCAATAACAAAAGTTTTTCAATACTTTGTTATATACCCTTTGTTGGCAATGACACAGGTCAAACGTTTTCTGTAAGTCTTCACAAGGTTTTCACACACTGTTGCTGGTATTTTGGCCCATTCCTCCATGCAGATCTCCTCTAGAGCAGTGATGTTTTGGGGCTGTCGCTGGGTATACGGACTTTCAACTCCCTCCAAAGATTTTCTATGGGGTTGAGATCTGGAGACTGGCTAGGCCACTCCAGGACCTTGAAATGCTTCTTACGAAGCCACTCCTTCGTTGCCCGGGCGGTGTGTTTGGGATCATTGTCATGCTGAAAGACCCAGCCACGTTTCATGTTCAATGCCCTTGCTGATGGAAGGAGGTTTTCACTCAAAATCTCACGATACATGGCCCCATTCATTCTTTCCTTTACACGGATCAGTCGTCCTGGTCCCTTTGCAGAAAAACAGCCCCTAAGCATGATGTTTCCACCCCCATGCTTCACAGTAGGTATGGTGTTCTTTGAATGCAACTCAGCATTCTTTGTCCTCCAAACACGACGAGTTGAGTTTTTACCAAAAAGTTATATTTTGGTTTCATCTGACCATATGACATTCTCCCAATCCTCTTCTGGATCATCCAAATGCACTCTAGCAAACTTCAGACGGGCCTGGACATGTACTGGCTTAAGCAGGGGGACACGTCTGGCACTGCGTAGTGCGTTACTGATGGTAGGCTTTGTTACTTTGGTCCCAGCTCTCTGCAGGTCATTCACTAGGTCCCCCCGTGTGGTTCTGGGATTTTTGCTCACCGTTCTTGTGATCATTTTGACCCCACGGGGTGAGATCTTGCGTGGAGCCCCAGATCGAGGGAGATTATCAGTGGTCTTGTATGTCTTCCATTTCCTAATAATTGCTCCCACAGTTGATTTCTTCAAACCAAGCTGCTTACCTATTGCAGATTCAATCTTCCCAGCCTGGTGCAGGTCTACAATTTTGTTTCTGGTGTCCTTTGACAGCTCTTTGGTCTTGGCCATAGTGGAGTTTGGAGTGTGACTGTTTGAGGTTGTGGACAGGTGTCTTTTATACTGATAACAAGTTCAAACAGGTGCCATTAATACAGGTAACGAGTGGAGGACAGAGGAGCCTCTTAAAGAAGAAGTTACAAGTCTGAGAGCCAGGAATCTTGCTTGTTTGTAGGTGACCAAATACTTATTTTCCACCATAATTTGCAAATAAATTCATTAAAAATCCTACAATGTAGTTTTCCAGAATTTTCTTTCTCAATTTGTCTGTCATAGTTGACGTGTACCTATGATGAAAATGACAGGCCTCTCTCATCTTTTTAAGTGGGAGAACTTGCACAATTGGTGGCTGACTAAATACTTTTTTTCCCCACTGTATATATATATTTTCTGTTGTATTTTTGACTTTATGTTTTTTTTTTACCCCATATGTAACTCTGTGTTGTTGTTTTTATTGCACTGCTTTGCTTTATCTTGGCCAGGTCGCAGTTGTAAATGAGAACTTGTTCTCAACTGGCTTACCTGGTTAAATAAAGGTGAAATAAAAAAAATAAAAAAATGCCTGCTACAATAGGGAACCCTGGAGGTTTTGTAACATTCTTGTGTAATTTCGGCAAAGTATAAAAGCAATAGCAATTTTAGGGTGTTGAATAGCCAAAAAATCGTGTTCTTTTTTGGTGATTTGACCAGAACTTAAATACAAATCTAGGACAGAACAGATAGTGTTCTGAAATTGGGAAGTGGGGTCACTTCTGAGTTTCTTGTAAAAGGTGTTGTCAAGCAGTTGTCTGTGACACTCATTTACATAAACTGTCCTATCCATGAGTACAACTGACCCACCCTTATCAGCAGGGCGGGTAAGAACTGACGTATCGGATTGTAAATCAAGCAAAGCTTGTTTTTCATCCTTGGGTACATTTTGAAAAGATATGTACTCCTGTTTGTTCTTAAGGAGATTACCAACATCCTTTTCAACGAGTCTGCAATACGTCTCAATAGAGTGATTGCGATTGGCTGGAGGTACAACATAACTCTTACTTCTGAAAGGAGTCGGAGTATGTGCAGGTGAGCCACCTACATGTTCAGTTGAAATGTCACAATTAGGGGAGCTGAAGTATTCCTTTAAACGGATGTTTCTAAAAAAAACTTAAACATGTCTACATTAACATCGAAATCGTTGCACTGAGTTGTAGGCACAAAAGATAACCCTTTATTAAGTAAGGAGACATGGGCAGGACTCAATATCTTGCTTGATAAATTAAAGACACTCAGTCCCGTGGGTTCTGGGACCGTGTGAACGGCCCCCTCTGCCTCTGGTTGTCGTTTCTTCTTACCCCGTCGTGTACGGCATCTCGTCGGTACACGTGACAGTGGCCACCTCCGCGCTTCCGTCGGCCCAGTCTCTCGTTGGATAGAAAACTCGCACTGGAAGCGGATGAGGCGCTGGTTGTAGAGCGTTGGTCAGACGGGAGTGGATAGAAGTTAGCGGCCCCCCTCCTGCGTCTGTCATGGAGAGGAGGAGCAGGACTTCTTTTGTCAGGGTTTCTCCAGAAGTAGACTTTGTCCTCGGCCTTGTCTTTTTTGTCTTGGTTGAATTTCTTGATTTTAAGCTCCTTTAATTCTATGGACAACTTGTCCTGGAGCGCTTGGTTAGTTTTCATCAATTCATTGAATATGCCATCATCATTAACAGCTCTTTGCAGAGCTGTGCGTTTCTCTTCAATCGCGGTATCCATTTCAATAAAATCATTTTTTAACTGGTCAACAATTTATGTCATTAAATCAATAGAGCATTTGTTCAAGATGGCACACCAGCGCTCACAGAAATCATCTGTGCGCTGTCCCAATGATGGTTCTTTTTGCCACCTGAGTCCCCGTGGAATAACGCTTTGATGCACATAATCACTAAGAGTGACTATATGTAAATGTATTCTCGTCTGGCGCCTAGATAAGTTTAACAGTTCTTTCGAGAGGTCAGAATTACCCCCCGGCATGTCAAAAAGGGACTCTGATACAATTATCTTGTCATGTTCCCTTTGGCTATATTCAAAGATGTCTTGTTTGGGTCTTTGACCAGTGTCAGAAAAATAATTATCATTCAGCATCATTTTAGAGCTTTTTGTCGGTAGGGTGCTGTTCACTGGATAACAGATTAAGATAAAAGCGAAATAAATGCACACCTATTTAGGCAAGGTGCTGGCTGACGGCGTAAAACACTTCAAAAAGAAAAGGCGAGCCGCACACTCTAGGAGCTCAGAAGCAATAATTTAATATCTTAATAACCAACGTTTCGACACACAAGCTGTCTTCATCAGGTCATCTCCCGTCTGGATTACTGCAACTCGCTGTTGGCTGGGCTCCCTGCCTGTGCCATTAAACTCCTACAACTCATCCAGAATGCCGCTGCCCGTCTGGTGTTCAACCTTCCCAAGTTCTCTCACGTCACCCCGCTCCTCCGCACACTCCACTGGCTTCCAGTTGAAGCTCGCATCTGCTACAAGACCATGGTGCTTGCCTACGGAGCTGTGAGGGGAACGGCACCTCCATACCTTCAGGCTCTGATCAGTCCCTACACCCAAACGAGGGCATTGCGTTCATCCACCTCTGGCCTGCTGGTCCCCCTACCTCTGCGGAAGCACAGTCAGACGACAGTCTGAGCCTGATGCTAGTAGCTCCGTGGAGGCCGACCCTGGGCCTGGCAGGACCTGCAGGTCAAGTGTAACCGCGACTGGGGCAGCATTTGGGCCACAACTGCCTGTTGAATCAGTGGGTGTGAGTGACCTCGGCATGGACAAACCCAAACAGGTTGTGTTGAGGAAATATCCAGTCAAAATGTTTGGTAAAAAAAAACGATCATTTTCCTCTAGCTGGTATTTGAACAGGGACTGGCTTGAGTACTCGGTGGAAAAGGACTCCGCATTTTGTTATGCATGCAGGAAATTAAAATCTGTATCATCGGACGCGACCTTCTCCATTAAGGGATTTAATGATTGGAAGCATGCAATTGGAACAGGCAAGGGCTTAAATAAGCATGCAGCGTCAAAAGAACATTTAGCCTGTGAAGCAATGTGGAGAGATTCAGAAAACCGTAGAGAGACAGGAAAAGAGATTTCCACTCCTTAAAATCAGAGCAACTGGCTCGCAACAGATACTACATGTCAGCTGTAATTGATATGCTGGAGTTTCTATTGGTGAATCAATTGCCGTTACGTGGAGATAATGCTGGTTTTGCCAGTGTGCTAGATGATAATAGCTCAATGGGGCTGTTTTTGTCTCTCTTTGAGTACACCATGTGCAAAGATCCCGAACTGACACGGATTACAAAAACAATCCCACAGAATGCACTCTATACCAGCCCACAGATACAAAACGAGATTATAGAAATGATTAGCAAACTCGTGACAGAGGAGATAGTGAGACAAGTCGGCGATAGCTGGTATTCAATTAAAGTGGATGGCACACGGGATCCTTTTGGCCAAGAAAACATATCTGTAGTTGTGCATTTTGTTGACAAAAACTATGGTCTGTGTGATCGCCTCTTGGTAATGGCCACATCTGAGAAAGGTGATGCAGAGGCTCTGACAGGTGTCATCATTGATGAGCTCACCAGCGCCGGACTCAGCACGGACAAAATCCTGAGTCAAGTTTATGATTGCGCATCACTCATGTCTGGCAGGCATGGTGGTGTGCAGAAATTGCTCCAAAACAAGCTGGATCGTAACATACCATATATTCACTGCTTTAATCACCAACTTCATCTGGTTGTGATTCATGCCATGTCCAGTGAAGCAGCTGTCAATGATTTTTTTGGAGTATGCAACATGCTGTACAACTTCATCAGGAAGCCAACCGTGGCTATTCTGTACAAAGGCGATACCCTGAAACGTCTCTTGAACCAGAGATGGACTGGCCACTTGGCAACGGTCAAAGTTGTGGTGAAGAGTTTTCACAACATATCCACATTACTGACCGAGGTGGAAAACACACGAGGCCTTGGAGCGGAGGTGCGCGTCGAGGCTACGGGGCTGCTTCGTGCCATTACGCAGCGCAGTTTTCTTTTCATTGCGGACCTTGTTATGAAACTGTCACTTTTCGAGCCGCCTAACAGACTACTACAGGCCGAAGATATGGACTTGTTCACTGCGGTGACACTTGTGAACAGCGCTTCTGACTGCGTGAAGACAATGCGCGCAGAAAACGAGTTTTCTGCACTGTGGGATCTCTGCGCTCCTCCAGCATCGGCCACCGAGGCTGTGTCGGTGACCGACCCTGGTCCAAGCAAGAGAAGACGCACAATTAATAAGAACCTCCGCGGATTTGCAGTTGAAGAAACAGTTGGTCAGCCACAAAGTGACATAGATGAAAAGACTGAGTTCATGAGATTGTTTTACAGTGTTGTCGATGCTGTGCAAGGAGAGATGAATGCGCGTTTTGGAGAGCGCAGTAGCGAGCTCATTGGCGCACTGGCTGCTTTGAACCCAGAGGCCGAGGATAATTTCCTGGACCCATCAAAGGTAACCCCTCTCCTGGTATTAGCTGGAACTGATGTGGTTGAATCTGAATATACTGTGGCTCATTAGTGCCTGGTGAAGAAAATAACTGACACCCCGGTTCCCCCCGAAGATGGAAAATGGACAATAGCCAACATCCTCAGCACATTCAACTGTTGACTCCAGGCTATGTCGACTGTTTTCACAGCCTACACACTTGCCCTAACCTTAAGAGCTTCCACAGCAATGTGTGAAAACTCATTTTCCACGCTCAAAAGCGTCTTCTCAGCGCATCGGCGCAGTATGCTGCACAGACGCAAGGCCCAGCTGATTCAGCTTGCTTTTGAAAAGGACCTCACTCACAAGTTTAAGTCCGAGTGGAAGGATACTTTGATGAGGACGTTCTGCTCGGAGAAACGCCGCCTCCCGCTGTACTGACAAGAGGGACTGGAGAGAGGACAGCGCTGCCTCCACTCAAAGTACCGGTAGGTTCAAAGTCTCTCTGTGTGTGTGTATATGTGTGTGTGTGTGTGTCTCATGGCAATGCATATCCCTCTGTTGACTGCTTTAAAATGCAATGTTTGAGAGATGCTTCTGGTGTTACATCTAATATGTTGTATAGTCAAGTGTTTTATGGATATTCATAACATTGCTTCTATGTAATGTGGTGTAGGCTATAGGCTACCTGGTCATATTGCTTTTGGTTATGTTTAATGTGATGATTAGGTGTTGCGCAAATAGAGTATACGATTATTATAAATATACGTACTGTAGGCTAATAATAATTGTGCCCTGCCCTCCCATGCATTTCATATGCCCCCCTTAAGACTGAGGTCTGGCGACGGGTCTGAAGAGGACCCCTGACACGCACAACAAGATAACACAACAACCACATTTTCAATTGACAATCATTGATTTAAATGGATGTGGTCAATAGATTTGTATAGGCATATATACTCATTTAATTTAACTTGTAAGCCAAGGTTGGATTAGTAGGTCTATGTAACATGCACCTGGATAACCGCGTCATGAATCGGAACGGGCTCCAACGTCCTCATATACACATTATGACAAAATAAAGAGCTTAATCTTTCACGAAATAAAGACATAGAAGAAAACAGGTTCTAGAAACTCAATTTCTCCATGGCAATAGAATGTAAACATATATGTTGCGCCAAACACAACCAAATATCGCCTACAACTCAATTCTCAGTGCAGCATATTGGACGACTCCACAGGCATTGATCATTCGCGACTTTAAGTAATTCCTGTTATCTCTAGAGCATCCCGTATATTTATAGCGCTGCATTTCGTCCCCCTCTGACCATGGATAGGGTTGGGAGCATTCCTGAGTTCACTTATGGTCCCACTAAGGTAATCTTAGGAGATATTCATTTTGGCATACTGTAAATGCCTGTGCATAATGTACCTAATAAAGCATAATTATTTTAATTATCTTCAAAGGAATTCTGTAGAAGCAGCCTTTATTTTCAGACTCTGCAGGCCTGCTGGGAGGAAGTATATTACAATAAACAGGTAAGATTCATCCCACAAAAACAGTAACCACAGAAAAAAAGAGAGAGATTTAATCCCAAAACAAGAGTTTTATTTCAAGATAGTTTAGAGAAGATGGTCATAAGATCACTTGCAAATTGTGAGACATGAGCAGTTGTGAAATGTTGCGAGAAGCCCTTCTGAAAGCACATTATATGGTCTTTAGTGGCACGGTCTCACACCTTACCTCATCTTGCAGAAGAAGCTCATGGTCCACTATCTGCTGCTCCAGAGTCGAGGCCAGGTCTCGCCCCATGTCACCATGGAGCACATGAGCGACTGGCTGGTGTCTCAGGGCAAAAAATCCCTTAGGGAGAGGTGAGTACCACGTCAGCTCTCACCTTCACTGCCATTCTCTGTCACCAGCAGCACTCCAGGAGGTGTGGGTAAAATAAACTACAAAAAATAGGAAGCCAGGAAAGTTGAAATGCTTTGTGTTTTATTTGAAGGGTGTGGAAGGAAACCCTGGAGGAGGGGAACGAACTCGCTCGGCTGGTAAGAGAATGAGAGTTAGAGACTTAGACTATCAGTCAGTGAGCTCTTTTCTAGCCTTTCAACAACTAGTTAGTACAGCAGAATATATCTGTTGTGAAATTACACTAATGGGACTTCCTGTTTCCTACGGCAGACCTGGGAAGTAAACACCTGCCTAAAAATGATTGACATGGAGCACGAGGCTGTCTGCAAGCTCCGCCGCTCTATGCACCCCACCTCTCCAGCTGGCGCTGACATGTGAGTTCCATGTACTGCCCTGCATACAGCTTGCTCCATTCATCTACACATCTGGAGCTATGCAGAAAGAAACTAGGGCAGTGTTCTCTGTGTGAACATTGCACATCGTTTAGCTTTCTCTGCTGCTTTTTGTTGATTTCAGCGACCCTAAGGTCCACAGCATCGTGGAGAGAGCTGTGAGGAGCATTCTGGACAAGCTGTCCAATAAGCCCTGTAGCAACCTGCTCAGCCCATCCCAGGTGGTGGTGGAGCTGGTGCCCAGGATCCTCCTGGCCCTGTGGCTTCAGCCAGAGGAAGGCCATTCAGGTTTTCAAGATGGTGTAGTAGTGCAGTCCTGTTTTTGTCGTGTGTCTGTAAATAGCCTGTAAATACCCTGTTTTTTTGTATTTTTCGTACATATTCCCCTATCAGACTTTTCATCCTTCTACAAAATATACTTTCCTGCAACCCGCCTCACTCAATGTGGAACGGATTCTATTATTGACTTACCTTTATCTGGAGTCTTCAGTTGAAACTAGCTAGCCAGCTGACTGGCTACTTGCTATTAGCCACAGCTGGCGGTATTTCACCCAGAGCATTGGATTTTTTTTCTTTTTTCTGCGGGATTGATTTGGTCACTGGACATTAATCACCGGATATTCGGCCAGTCTGCACAGCGCGTTGTCGACCCAGAACATATCGGTTTTTCCGCCGGAATCACTGGACCTTTAACTCCGGATTCATCGCTACCAGCTAGCTGCAACGGAATGGACGCTGGGGTCTGGCTAATCATCCTGAGCTAGGCCCATCTCCCGGCTATCTACCTCTCTGTCAACCGGACGGGACCACCTAGTGTTGACACGGAGCCCCGCCGATCCTACACGACTGGTCTGCCGACGAAATCGTCTGATGTGGTTACGACGTTAACCACGAAGATTCCATCTGTTAGCCCCGGCCCGCTAGCACACGCTAGCCGTGGCCTCTCACTCGAACTATCCTATTGCTGTTCACCGGACCTTACGATAACTCAGCTATACAGCTGATGTCTGCTGGACTGTTCCTTTTTACGGTACTACATCCTGTTTATGTTTAGCCTCAGCCCAAACATGGTTAGCTTATTGTTGTTTCGGTTATTTCTAATTGTACTATTTTACTGTAGACCCCCCAGCCCAGCTAAACCTGGCTTAGATAGCTCCTTTGTCCCACCCCCTATACACGCGGAGACCGACTCAATTGATGCCTCCAGCGATGCTATCTCTTTCATTGTTACCCAACGCTTAGGTTTACCTCCACTTTACTCATATCCTTCCATATCCTTGTCTGTACATAATGCCCTGAATCTTTTCTATAACACCCGGAAATCTGCCCCCTTTATTCTATGTACCCAACGCACTAGAAGACCAGTTCTTAAAGCCTTTAGCCGTATCCTTATTCTAGTCCTCCTCTGTTCCTCTGGTGATGTAGAGGCTAACCCAGGCCCTGCAGCCCTCAGTATCACTCCTACTCCCCAGGCGCTATCATTTGCTGACTTCTGTAATCGCAAAAGTCTTGGTTTCTTGCACATAAATATCAGAAGTCTACTTCCTAAGTTTGAGTTATTCACTGCGTTAGCACACTCCGCCAACCCTGATGTTCTAGCAGTGTCTGAATCCTGGCTCAGGAAGGCCACCAAAAATTCTGAAATTTCCATCCCCAACTATAACATTTTCCGTCTAGATAGAACTGCCAAAGGGGGTGGACTTAGCCTGCAGAGCTCTATCATACTATCCAGGTCTGTGCCCAAACAGTTTGAGCTTCTACTTCTAAAATTCCACCTTTCCAGAAATAAGTCTCTCACTGTTGCCGCTTGCTACAGACCCCCCTCAGCCCCCAGCTGTGCCCTGGACACCATATGTGAATTGATTGCCCCCCATTTATCCTCAGAGTTCGTACTGCTTGGTGACCTAAATTGGGATATGCTTAATCCCCCAGCCATCCTACAATCCAAACTAGATGCCCTCAACCTCACGCAAATTATCAACGAACCTACCAGGTACAACCCTAAATCCGTAAACATGGGTACCCTCATAGATATCATCCTGACTAACATACCCTCTAAATACACCTCAGCTGTCTTCAACCAGGATCTCAGCGATCACTGCCTCATTGCCTGCGTCCGTAACGGGTCCGCGGTCAAACGACCACCCCTCATCACTGTCAAACGCTCCCTAAAACACTTTAGCGAGCAGGCCTTCCTAATTGACCTGGCCCAGGTATCCTGGATGGATATAGATCTCATTCCGTCAGTAGAGGATGCCTGGTTGTTCCTTAAAAGTAATTTCCTCTCAATCTTAAATAAACATGCCCCATTCAAAAAATACAGAACTAAGAACCGATATAGCCCCTGGTTCTCCTCAGACTTGACTGCCCTTGACCAGCACAAAAACATCCTGTGGCGTACAGCATTAGCATCAAATAGCCCCCGCGATATGCAACTTTTCAGGGAAGTTAGGAACCAATATACACAAGCAGTCAGGAAAGCAAAGGCTAACTTTTTCAAACAGAAATTTGCATCCTGTAGCACTAACTCCAAAAAGTTTTGGGACACTGTAAAATCCATGGAGAATAAGAGCACTTCCTCCCAGCTGCCCACTGCACTGAGGCTAGGAAACACTATCACCACCGATAAATCTACAATAATCGAGAATTTCAACAAGCATTTTGCTACAGCTGGCCATGCTTTCCATCTGGCTACCACTACCCCGGCCACCAACTCTGCACCCTCTGCTGCAACTTGCCCATGCCCCCCCCGCTTCTCCTTCACACAAATTCAGACAGCTGATGTTTTGAAAGCGCTGCAAAATCTGGACCCCTACAAATCAGCTGGGCTAGACAATCTGGACCCTTTCTTTCTAAAACTAGCCGCCGAAATTGTCGCAACCCCTATTACTAGTCTGTTCAACCTCTCTTTCATAACGTCTGAGATCCCCAGAGATTGGAAAGCTGCCGCGGTCATCCCCCTCTTCAAAGGGGGTGACACTCTAGATCCAAACTGCTACAGACCTATATCCATCCTGCCCTGCCTTTCGAAAATATTTGAAAGCCAAGTTAACAAACAGATCACCGACCATTTCGAATACCACCGTACCTTCTCCGCTATGCAATCCGGTTTCCGAGCTGGTCATGGGTGCACTTCAGCCACGCTCAAGGTCCTAAACGATATTATAACCGCGATTGATAATAGACAGTACTGTGCAGCCGTCTTCATCGACCTGGCCAAGGCTTTCGACTCTGTCAACCACCGCATTCTTATTGGCAGACTAAATAGCCTTGGTTTCTCAAATGACTGCCTCGCCTGGTTCACCAACTACTTCTCAGATAGAGTTCAGTGTGTCAAATCGGAGGGCCTGTTGTCTGGACCTATGGCAGTCTCTATGGGGGTGCCACAGGGTTCAATTCTTGGGCCGACACGTTTCTCCGTGTATATCAATGATGTCGCTCTTGCTGCGGGTGACTCTCAGATCCACCTCTACGCAGACGACACCATTTTGTATACATCTGGCCCTTCATTGGACACTGTGTTAACAAACCTCCAAACGAGCTTCAATGCCATACAACACTCCTTCAGTAGCCTCCAACTGCTCTTAAACACTAGTAAAACTAAATGCATGCTTTTCAATCGAACGCTGCTGGCACCCGCCCACCCGACTAGAATCACCACTCTCGACGGGTCTGACCTAGAGTATGTGGACAACTACAAATACCTAGGTGTCTGGTTAGACTGTAAACTCTCCTTCCAGACTCACATAAAGAATCTCCAATCCAAAGTTAAATCTAGAATCGGCTTCCTATTTCGCAACAAAGCCTCCTTCACTCATGCTGCCAAACATGCCCTAGTAAAACTGACTATCCTACCGATCCTTGACTTCGGCGATGTCATTTACAAAATAGCCTCCAACACTCTACTCAGCAAATTGGATGTAGTCTATCACAGTGCCATCCGTTTTGTCTCCAAAGCCCCATACACTACCCACCACTGTGACCTGTACGCTCTTGTTGGCTGGTCCTCACTACATGTTCGTCGTCAAACCCACTGGCTCCAGGCCATCTATAAATCACTGCTAGGCAAATCCCCGGCTTATCTTAGCTCATTGGTCACCATAGCAGCACCCACCCATAGTCTGCGCTCCAGCAGGTATATCTCACTGGTCATTCCCAAAGCCAACACCTCCTTTGGCCGCCATTCCTTCCAGTTCTCTGCTGCCAATGACTGGAACGAATTGCAAAAATCTCTGAAGCTGGAGACTCTTATCTCCCTCAATAACTTTAAGCATCAGTTGTCAGAGCACCTTACCGATCACTGCACCTGTACACAGCCCATCTGAAATTAGCCCACCCAACTACCTCATCCCTATATTGTTATTTATTTTGCTCTTTTGCACCCCAGTATCTCTATTTGCACATAATCTCTTGCACATCTAGCATTCCAGTGTTAATACTATTGTAATTATTTTGCACTATAGCCTATTTATTGCCTTACCTCCATAACTTGCTACATTTGCACACACTGTATATATATTTTCTGTTGTATTTTTGACTTTATGTTTTGTTTTACCCCATATGTAACTCTGTTGTTTTTATTGCACTGCTTTGCTTTATCTTGGCCAGGTCGCAGTTGTAAATGAGAACCTGTTCTCAACTGGCTTACCTGGTTAAATAAAGGTTAAATAAAAAAATAAATAAAAAAAAATCAGATCACCCCATCCTCCTAAGCGGGATGGCTGTGAGTATGGTGGTGGCCGTACACCCCTTTCTCCCGTGCTGCTGCTTTTGACTCTGTGAGGTCGATCCTCGGGAGAATCAGCCAGTCCTTCTCCCTGGATGACCTCACAACCCCTTTTTTTATGAGCTCTGTCTGTGCCTTTGTGGCGGACGAGGTGAAAAGCTACTTCCAGCCTACTGCAGACACCCTGCCAGTCCCCCCTGTCCTAGTGGTGGCCGTCTCCGCCACACTACCAGCTGACATCCAAGCAGGTGAGTAGCACTCATAGAGAGCACTCTGACAGATGCCTTTTGTCATGACATCCTGGTGCCTTGTAGTAGTAAAGCCAATCAGGATTTTAATTGTCACCCCTAACACAGATGCAGACCTGGCTTCTTCGCACCTGGAGGTTGTGGACATCACCCCTAACAAAGAGGCTCACCTGGCTTCTTCCCACCTGGAGCTTGTGGACATCACCCCTAACACAGAGTTAGACCCGGCTTCTTCCTATCAGAAGGTTGTGGAAACCACCCCTAACACAGTGGCAGACCGGGCTTCTTCCCACCTGGAGGTTGTGGACATCCCCCCTAACACAGAGGCAGACCCGGCTTCTTCCCACCTGGAGCTTATTGACATCCCCCTTTACACAGAGGCAGACCCGGCTTCTATCCACCTAGAGGTTGCGGACATCACCCCTAACACAGAGGCAGACCTGGCTTCTTCCCACCTGGAGGTTGTTTACAAAACCCGTAGCACAGAGGCAGACCCGGTATCTTACCACCTGGAGGTTGAGGACATCACTCCTAACACAGAGGCAGACCTGGCTTCTTTCCACCTGGAGGTTGCGGATATCACCCCTAACACAGAGGCAGACCTGGCTTCTTCCCACCTGGAGGTTGTTTACAAAACCCGTAGCACAGAGGCAGACCCGGTATCTTACCACCTGGAGGTTGAGGACATCACTCCTAACACAGAGGCAGACCTGGCTTCTTTCCACCTGGAGGTTGTGGATATCACCCCTAACACAGAGGCAGACCTGGCTTCTTCCCACCTGGAGGTTGTTTACAAAACCCGTAGCACAGAGGCAGACCGGGCTTATTCCCAGCTGGAGGTTGTGGAAGTCACCCCTAATATAGAGGTAGAACCTGTCTCTTCCCACTTGGAAGTTGTGGACATCACACCTTACACAGAGGCAGACCCGGCTTCTACCCAGCTGAAGGTTGTGGACATCACCCCTAACACAGAGGCAGACCCGGCTTGTTCTCAGCTGGAGGTTTTGGACCTCTCCCCTAACACAAATGCATACCCGGCTTCTTCACTCTTGGAGGTTGTGGACGTCACACTTGAAGAAAAGCCTCTCATGGTGGCCGTCTCCGCCACTCTGCCATCTGCCATCCAAGCAGGTGAGTAACACTTATAGAAAGCACTCTGACAGGTGCCATTTGTCATGATAACATGTAAAGTGTTGGTCCCATGTTTCATGAGCTGAAATAAAAGATCCCATTCAACTGGCCAGTGTTTAGAACCTACGGTTTGCATTTATTTACGTTCTGTCCCGCTTTTGTCCTTTTCCAGAGGATGTTGCTGTGGTCACCCCGGACGTCACCCCACACGTCACCAAGGACGTGACCCTGGATGTTCCATGCAGGGCGAGGAAAGGGGCAGTCCGGCGTTTTTTTTGCAGGCTTTGGAGGGCAGTGTGCTGCTGCGCTTGCCACAAGGAAGAGGAGGAACAATATTAACTATTCATTAGACCAGAAACAGGATTGAACCATAGACCATTAAATTCTTTGCATTATAGTTGCCTTCAATTCTGATTTTCTTCTGTTTAATTCTTAATTAATTTCAGAACATTTCTCTAAACTTTGTGGAGTAGGTTGTATAAATAAGTGGGAAACATCCCAATCCCAATTTTAATGCTTTTAATAATTTACCTATGACATTTTTTTTAGATGAATTATTTGACGAAAAAGTGGAGGGCGCTCAACCAACGTTGAGTCGAGGTGCAACCAAAAACCTTAATCATAATCTAAAAGGAAAAGCGCAACTCTTTCTCACTATTAAAAATGCATTGTTTTATTCAAGCAAGGTTAAAAGATTAACGTTTAGGCCTAGTCTATGACGATATGCATGTTGTGTTTGCCCAGTTAAAGGGGGACCCAGACTCACCCTGGTTCTTGAGGGTTGCAGACAATGAATAATTATCATTTGAAATAAATGGCACTTTTCAAGTCTTGACTAAATATCTTTAATGAATATGAATTAAACATTTTATTTCATTTTTTTATTTAACCTTTATTTAACCAGGTAGGCCAGTTTAGAACAAGTTCTCATTTACAACTGCGACCTGGCCAAGAGAAAGCAAAGTAGTGCGATAAAAACAGCAGCAACACAGAGTTACACATGAGATAAACAAAACATACAGTCAATAACACAATAGAAAATCTATATACAGTGTTTGCAAATGTAATAAGTTATGGAGGTAAGGCAATAAATAGGCCATAGTGCAAAATAATTACAATTTAGTATTAACACTGGAGTGATAGATGTGCAGAAGATGATGTACAAATAGAGATACTGCGGTGCAAATGAGCAAAATAAATAACAATATGGGGATGAGGTAGTTGGGTGGGCTAATTACAGATGGGCTGTGTACAGGTGCAGTGATCGGTAAGCTGCTCTGACAACTGATGCTTAAAGTTAGTGAGGGAGATAAGAGTCTCCAGCTTCAGAGATTTTTGCAGTTCTTTCCAGTCATTAGCAGCAGAGAACTGGAAGGAATGGTGGCCAAAGGAGGGGTGATATACCTGCTGGAGCGCATACCATGGGTGGGTGTTGCTATGGTGACCAATGACTTCAGATAAGGCTGGGATTGATGACCTGGAGCCAGTGGGATTGGCGACGAATATGTAGTGAGGGCCAACCAACGAAAGCGTACAGGTCACAATGGTGGGTAGTATATGGGGCTTTGGTGACAAAACGGATGGCACTGTGATAGACTACATCCAATTTGCTGAGTAGAGTGTTGGAGGCTATTTTGTAAATGACATCGCCGAAGTCAAGGATCGGTAGGATAGTCAGTTTTACGAGGGCATGTTTGGCAGCATGAGTGAAGGAGGCTTAGTTGTGAAATAAGAAGTCGATTCTAGATTTAACATTGGATTGGAGATGCTTAATGTGAGTCTGGAAGGAGAATTTACGGTCTAACCAGACACCTAGGTATTTGTAGTTGTCCACATATTCTAAGTCAGACCCGCCGAGAGTAGTGATTCTAGTTGGGCGGGCTGGTGCATGCAGCGTTCGATTGAAGAGCATGCATTTCGTTTTAATAGCGTTTAAGAGCAGTTGGAGGCTACGGAAGGAGTGTTGTATGGCATTGAAGCTCGTTTGGAGGTTTGTTAAGGTGCACCCATGACCAGCTCAGTGTCCAATGAAGGGCCAGATGTATACAAAATGGTGTCGTCTGCGTAGAGGTGGATCTGAGAGTCACCATTAGCAAGAGCGACATCATTGATAAACACAGAGGACAGAGTCGGCCGAGAATTGATCCCTGTGGCACCCCCATAGAGACTGCCAGAGGTCCAGACAACAGGCCCTCCGATTTGACTCATTGAACTCTATCTGAGAAGTAGTTGTTTGAGAAACCAAGGCTATTTAGTCTGCCAATAAGAATGCGGTGATTGACAGAGTCGAAAGCCTTGGCCAGGTCGATAAAAGACAGTACTGTCTTTTATCGATCGCGGTTATAATATCGTTTACGACATTGAACGTGGCTGAGGTGCACCCATGACCAGCTCGGAAACCAGATTGCATAGCGGAGAAGGTACGGTGCGATTCGAAATGGTCGGTGATCTGTTTGTTAACTTGGCTTTCAAATACTTTCGAAAGACAGGGCAGGATGGATATAGGTCTGTAACAGTTTGGATCTAGAGTGTCACCCCCTTTGAAGAGGGGGATGACTGCGGCAGCTTTCCAATCTCTGGGGATCTCAGATGATACGAAAGAGAGGTTGAACAGGCTAGTAACAGGGGTTGCTACAATTTCGGCGGCTAATTTTAGAAAGAAAGGGTCCAGATTGTCTAGCCCAGCTGATTTGTAGGGGTCCATATTTTGGGGGGGGGGTTCATGAGCAAGTTGCAGAGCTGGTGGCCGGGGTAGGGATAGCCAGGTGGACAGCATGGCCAGCCGTAGCAAAATTCTTATTGAATTTCTCGATTATCGTAGATTTATCGGTGGTGACAGTGTTTCCTAGCCTCAGTGCAGTGGGTAGCTGGGAGGAGGTGCTCTTATTCTCCATGGACTTTACAGTGTCCCAAATTTTTTTGGAGTTAGTGCTACAGGATGCAAATTTCTGTTTGAAAAAGCTAGCCTTTGCTTTCCTAACTGATTGTGTATATTTGTTCCTGACTTCCCTGAAAAGTTGCATATCGCGGGTGCTGTTCGATGCTAATGCAGTACGCCACAGGATGTTTTTGTGCCTGTCAAGGGCAGTCAAGTCTGGGATGAACCAGGGGCTATATCTGTTCTTAGTTCAGAATTGTTTGAATGGGGCATGCTTATTTAAGATGGAGAGGAAAGCACTTTTAAAGAACAACCAGGCATCCTCTACTGATGGAATGAGGTCAACTACAATTGACTTGAGGATCAGAGCAGGAAGGCTGACTGGCTAGCCCTGAAGGCCCTCTGCCTCTACCTCTGTGTGGTTCATCTCAGCCAAGAGGTTGTATGGGTTGTCTGTCTCTCACTGGGTGTGAATCACTATCACTATAACCTCTCGCTCCGCCTGCCCGTTGGCCTGATCACAGGAGCAGGGGTGATGGCATCCAGGGTAACCTCTTCCTCTCCTGTATCTAACGCATCTTTCTGGCTGTGAGTTCGACTGAGGTCACTCGTTCTCTCTTTCAGGGTGTTGGATAGTTTCTCCTCCTCTGTGTCTTGTGTATTTTCTAAATTGTAGAATAATAGTGAAGACATCAAAACTATTTAATAACACATATGGCATCATGTAGTAACCAAAAACGTGTTACACATATCAAAATATGTTTGAGATGTGAGAATCTTCAAAGTAGCCACCCTTTGCCTTGATCACAGCTTTGTACATACAGAATAATACGAAATGTTCTGAGACCAGGTTGCGCTTTCACCTCCCTCGGTAAGAGGGGAATAAGGCAACCTCAGAGTTACATTCAAGGATACTTTATTGACACACACGGATGAAATGGACATGGAAAGGTAGTGGAATGATAGTGGTCCTGTAATGGACAGATAACAGGGCTAATGAATATGCACAATAACTGATAGCACAAGTAGAGCAACAACACTATTAACAAAGGAAGGGCTCTATTAATGGCATAATGCTACCTGCAGAGTATTACACAACACAGTAAACACAGAGAGGCAACTTACAATAGGCAATGGTAGTAAATATAAAGAACAACAAGCAAGAATGATATACATGTTACAAACTCACTTTGTGCACGTACACTATCCCACGGTATCTCTGTGCATTCAAATTGTCATCGATAAAATGCAATTGGGTTCATTGTCCGTAGCTTATGCCTGCCCATACCATAACCCCACTGCCACCATGGGGCATTCAAAACGTTGACGTCAGCAAACAGCTCGCCCATTCGCTGCTTTACAAGTGGTCTGAAGTCGTGAGGCCAGTTAGAAGTACTGCCAAATTCTCTAAAGCCACCTTGGATTATGGTTGAGAAATTAACATAAACTTATCTGGCAACAGCTCTGGTGGACATTCCGGCAGTCAGTAAGCCAATTGCACGCTGCCTCATAACTTGAAACATTTGTGGCATTGTGTTGTGTGACAAAACTGCACATTTTAGAGTGGCCTTTTATTGTCCTCAGCACAAGGTGCACCTGTCTAATTATCATGCTGTTTAATCAGTTTCTTGATATGCCACATTTGTCAGGTGGATGGATTATCTTGGCAAAGGAGAAATGCTCGCTTACAGGGATGTAAACAAATTTGTGCACACAATTTGAGAGAAATAAGCTTTTTGTGCGAACGAAATATTTCACGCTTTTATTTCAGCTCATGAAACATGGGACCAACACTTTACATATTGCGTTAATATTTTTGTTCAGTGTAGTTATTAGGTTGGGAGAATGGGATCCTATCTGGGCTAGCTAAAGCCAACTTCATGGTTAGTAGTATGACAGAGAAAAAATAACAAGACAAATTTAAACATCACAAATCTGAGGGGGCAGGTGACCCTGTGCCCCCTTTGGGCATGACGTCTCTGCTATCAACCACATCATTCGGTCTCCGTGAATATTCAAAACAGACACATTCATTCAGGTCTGGTACTGTTCCTACCATATAGATCAGGGATGGACAATTCCTGTCCTTGGGGGCCGGAGTGGTGTCACACTTTTTCCGCACACTCTAGGAGCTCAGATGCAATAATTTAATAACCTAATAACCAAAGTTTCGACAGACAAGCTGTCTTCATCAGGGTTATTAAGTTATTAAATTATTGCATCTGAGCTCCTAGAGTGTGCGGCTCTCCTTTTCTTTTTCAAGTGTTCTACTCCGATAGCCAGCACCTCGCCTAAATAGGTGTGCGTTTCTTTCGCCTCCATATTAATCTGGTACTGGTCCTACCATATAGATCAGGGATGGACAATTCCAGTCCTTGGGGGTCGGAGTGGTGTCACACTTTTTCCCCATCCCTGTCACGATCGTCTATAAAGGGAGCAGACCAATACGCAGCGCGTTGAGTGAACATGATGACTTTAATTGATAAAGCACGTAAATACAAAACAAAAGACGATAGTGAAGTCCAACAGTGACAAAATACTGAACCTGGAACAAAAACCCACAACCCTCATGAGAACACAAATAGTTTAAATATGGCTCCCAATCAGAGATAACGAGCCGACAGCTGACACTCGTTACCTCCGATTGGGAGTCACACGACACCACAATAAACTCACCCAAAACACAACCAACCGAATACACCCTATACAACAAACCCCACAACAAAACCCAACAAAACAAATACACCCTGGCTCAAATACAAAAGTCCCGGAGCCAGAGTGTCACAGTACCCCCCCCTAAAGGTGCGCACTCCGGGCGCACCAGCATACAGTCTAGGGGAGGGTCTGGGTGGGCGTCTGTCCACGGTGGCGGTTCTGGCCCTGGTCGTGGTCCCCACCCCACCTTAGTCACCACCCGCTTCCCTAGCCTCCTCCACATGACCACCCTCCAACTTACCCCACCTGGATTAAGGGGCGGCACCGGACTAAAGGGCAGCACCGGACTAAGGGGCAGCACCGGACTAAGGGGCAGTACCGGACTAAGGGGCAGCACCGGGCTAAGGGACAGCACCGGGCTAAGGGACAGCACCGGACTCAATGGCGGATCCTGGCTGGCTGGCTCTGGCGGATCCTGGCTGGACGGCTCTGGCGGATCCTGGCTGGACGGCTCATGGCTGGCTGAAGGATCTGGCTGCTCATGGCTGGCTGACGGATCTGGCTGCTCATGGCTGGCTGACGGATCTGGCTGCTCATGGCTGGCCGACGGATCTGGCTGCTCATGGCTGGCCGACGGATCTGGCTGCTCATGGCTGGCCGACGGATCTGGCTGCTCATGGCTGGCCGACGGATCTGGCTGCTCATGGCTGGCTGACGGATCTGGCTGCTCATGGCTGGCTGACGGATCTGGCTGCTCATGGCTGGCCGACGGATCTGGCTGCTCATGGCTGGCCGACGGATCTGGCTGCTCATGGCTGGCCGACGGATCTGGCTGCTCATGGCAGGCTGACGGATCTGGCTGATCCCGTCTGGCCGAAGGCTCTGGCTGATCCTGTCTGGCGGAAGGCTCTGGCTGATCCGGTCTGGCGGAAGGCTCTGGCTGATCCTGTCTGGCGGAAGGCTCTGGCTGATCCTGTCTGGCGGAAGGCTCTGGCTGATCCTGTCTGGCGGAAGGCTCTGGCTGATCCTGTCTGGCGGAAGGCTCTGGCTGATCCTGTCTGGCGGAAGGCTTTAGCGGCTCCGGTCTGGCGGACGGCTCTGAAGGCTCATGGCAGACGGGCGGCTTATGCAGCGCTTGGCAGATGGACAGTTCAGACGGCGTTGGGCAGACAGGCAGTTCAAGCGCCGTTGGGCAGACGGGCAGTTCAGGCGCCGTTGGGCAGACGGGCAGTTCAGGCGCCGTTGGGCAGACGGCAGACTCTGGCCGGGCGACGCGCACCGTAGACTTGGTGCGGGTGGCAGGAACAGGCCGGACCGGGCTGGCGACGCGCACCGTAGACTTGGTGCGGGTGGCAGGAACAGGCCGGACCGGGCTGGCGACGCGCACCGTAGACTTGGTGCGGGTGGCCGGAACAGGCCGGACCGGGCTGGCGACGCACACCGTAGACTTGGTGCGGGTGGCAGGAACAGGCCGGACCGGGCTGGCGACGCGCACCGTAGACTTGGTGCGGGTGGCAGGAACAGGCCGGACCGGGCTGGCGACGCGCACCGTAGACTTGGTGCGGGTGGCAGGAACAGGCCGGACCGGGCTGTGGAGACGGATAGGAGGCCTGGAGCGAACAGCGGACACCACCCGTCCTGGCTGAATGCCTACCCTCACACACTCTGTGTGAGGCATCCGCACAGGACGTACAGGGCGGTGTACCCCTGGCCTGGTGGCCTCCTGGATACTCCCCCTTTTCTCCTCCGTCAGCCCCGTCGTCCATGCCGTGTGCCCCCCCCTAAAAATTTTCTGGGGTTGACTCACGACCCTCCGACGATGGCCCTGCTGCCGCCGTTGCTCCTCTCTCGCCAGGGCCTTGATCCTTCCCCAAGGTCCCTTGCCTCCGAGCATGTCCTCCCAGGACCACGATGTGCCCACCTGGGCCATCGCCAGCCTCTCTATCTCCTTGCCAGGCGCCTCCTCCCATGTCCAGTCTCTTTGCTCCCGGACACGCTGCTTGGTCCTTTGATGGTGGGTTTTTCTGTCACGATCGTCTATAAAGGGAGCAGACCAATACGCAGCGCGTTGAGTGAACATGATGACTTTAATTGATAAAGCACGTAAATACAAAACAAAAGACGATAGTGAAGTCCAACAGTGACAAAATACTGAACCTGGAACAAAAACCCACAACCCTCATGAGAACACAAATAGTTTAAATATAGCTCCCAATCAGAGATAACGAGCCGACAGCTGACACTCGTTACCTCCGATTGGGAGTCACACGACACCACAATAAACTCACCCAAAACACAACCAACCGAATACACCCTATACAACAAACCCCACAACAAAACCCAACAAAACAAATACACCCTGGCTCAAATACAAAAGTCCCGGAGCCAGAGTGTCACAATCCCTAGCAAACACAGCTGATTAAACTTATTGCATTCTAAACTGAAGCCCATGAGTACTTGATTATTAGAGTCAAATGTGTTAGCTGGGGCTGGGGAACAAGTGTAACACTAATCAGGTCCCGAGGACTGGAGTTGCCCATCCCTGATATAGATGCTCTGTTTGCACACATCGAGGGATGTGGTGACAGTGGAGACAAGGGAACACACATAAACAGCTTTGTCCTTTTAGAAGGTCGTCATAATCCTTACATAAATATGATGTGTATGCAAGAAATGCAGAGCCACTTCCAAAAACATATTGACAGAGTCTAGTATCTAGTAATCTAATCAATTAGTTTTCAACCCCTTTGTTATGGCAAGCCTAAATAATCTCAGGAGTAAAAATGTGCTTAACAAGTCACATAATCAGTTAGATGGACTCACTATGTGTGCAATAATAGTGATTTTCAAACGACTACATAATCTCTGTACCCCACACATACAATTATCTATAAGGTCCCTCAGTCCAGCAGTGAATTTGAAACATAGATTCAACCACAAAGACCAGGGAGGTTTTCCAATGCCTCGCAAAGTAGGGCACCTTTTGGTAGATGGGTACAATTAAAGCAGACATTGAATATTCCTTTGAGCATGGTGAAGGTATTAATTACGCTTTGGATGGTGTATTAATACACCCAGTCACTACAAAAATACAGGCGTCCTTCCTAACTCAGCTGCCGGAGAGGAAGGAAAACTATCAGGGATTTCACCATGAGGCCAATGGTGGCTTTAAAACAGTTAGAAAGTTTAATGGCTTTGATATGAGAAAACTGAGGATGAATCATCAACATTGTAGTTACTCCACAATACTAACCTAATTGACAGAGTATGCACTCACTAACTGTAAGTCGCTCTGGATAAGAGCGTCTGCTAAATGACTAAAATGTAAATGTAAAAGAAGGAAACCTGTACATGCATTGTGTTTGCAATAAGGCACTAAAGTAAAACTGCAAATAATGTGGCAAAGAAATGAACTTTATGTCCTGAATACAAAGTGTAATGTTTGGGGCAAATCCAACACAACACATCACTGAGTACCACTCTTCATATTTCCAAGCATGGTGGTGGCTGCATCATGTTATGGGTATGCATGTCATTGGCGAGGACTAGAGACTTTTTTAGGATAAAAAGAAACGGAATAGAGCTAAGTACAGTCAGAATCCTAGAGGAAAACCTGGTTCAGTCTGCTTTCCAACAGACACTGGGAGACAAATTCCCTCTTCAGCAGGACAATAACCTAAAACACAAGGCCAAATATTCACTGGAGTTGCTTACCAAGATGACATTGAATGTTCCTGAGTGGCTTAGTTACAGTTTTGACTTAATTCGGCTTGAAAACCTATGGCAAAAAAAATAATGGCTGTCTATATAATGTATATTGCATATATTTTACAATCCAGTTGTGCAAAGCTCTTGGGAGACTTATCCAGAAAGACACAGCTTTAATCGACTCAGGGGTGTGAATACTTATGTAAATGAGATATTTCTGTATTTCATTTCCAATACATTTGCAAAAATTTCAAAAACGTGTTTTCACTTTGTCATTATGGGGTATTGTATGTAGCTGCGTGAGAGAAAATATTATAATTGAATCCATTTTGAATTCAGGCTGTAAGAAAACAACATGTGGAATAAGTTAAGGGGTATGAATACTTTCTGAATGCACTGTATATCTGCAAGAAAATGATAAATATGTGAATGTTTGTAAGGGGGGCATATAAACATTGCCTTATTTACATTTTTACAGACAATATTAAGTGAATTCTGTCTGAAATAGTCATGCTATAATGGGCATAGTTTCTCAGACCAAATTTCCATTCTGGCTGAAACAAAGCAATCTGATCATGCTCCAGTCAAATACAGCTATAGGGAATGCCTATACATTGTCCAATCTCCTTCCACACATTGATTTCATTCTTCGCATCTTTATTCAGAAACAAACAAACTTGAAATTAAGTGCTGTTTCAGTGTCTTGTTGCAGGTTGTGCAATGTTCAAAAGTGTGTGTGATATTAGCATTAACTTGTGTGTGTGGTGTCAAGTGTGGATGGTCCTATGTATGCAAATAGCCGAGATTGGATATTTCAGCACCATGGACAGCAGCGACATTGGGATAGCGAGATCTGTAATTCAGCAACACATGACACTGGATAGCGGCTGTCTCAGGTGAACTTGGCATTGGGAAAATCCCATCTAATAGGAAACGAGGCATAGGAGGCAAAAAGACTGAAGGAGAAGACTCCCACAGGAACTCTATGCTTAACTGTTCTGCCACATTCATTTTAAATGTTAAATTTTTCGATTTGTAAATAAAAGGGAACACATCTGCAAATAATGTAAACTGACTTTTCTAACTACACTGTACAGCTTTAGTGTGTCTGTGTGTCATAGGTACAACTGCAAGCAATTCGCTTCTCAAATCCTTCTCAAATGTCTGTTTAATGTGAGAAACTAAATTAAAAACAACCGTTAGACTAATACAATGCGTACTGTCACAAATTATTACTATTCCCAACAAGACAACGAAGTGATGGTCTTTACCCACCATGGCGACTTATAAAGGCTACTTCCCCCCCACCAAAAGTTCCCACGCAGAGCGATGTTGTTTACTACATCATTATGCATATGTAGCGTGGTTCGTTCTGCGTTGTGTACTTTTAATTAGGACACTGCCACAACTGGAATTCTGATGGTTGGATAATTTTTATTCGACCTAAACACGAAGAGACAAAAAAAAGATGTTAGCCCTTGGTGCAGCCACAGCTCTCGGGCACCTTGCTAAATGAAGGTCAGGCAAAAGAGAACAGGTGCTGCATGCACACATTCAGTGCCTAACAACACACTATACAATACAAGTAAAATGATATACAACATAATTCTGACAAATTAAAAGACATACCTGTACACGAAGAGACAACACACAATAGGTTAGCCCTTGGTGCAGCCACAGCTCTCGGGCACCTGCGTGAGCACATAGAAACTCACTCAAACACTGACCCAAATACTCCCGAGTTACAATAGGTACCCAAATTAGCGAGCTTGGTGAAAGTTGTTAACATAAATCTTTTTATTGTCCACATTGTAACAAAACCTATAGTTGCGTAACAGCACTTTGTGTAACTTTACCACAGTTTTATATTGACAAATTACGGCGCCAAGGACAACATACCTTGCTAGTTGAAGGTCAGGCAAAAGAGAACAATAAGAGGGTACATAAATACAGATAACCCGCGATGGACCAAACCAAAATATACAAAACTTTTACAATTAGGTGTATTTACAATATAGATATATAAAAATGTTTGTACACCAAAAAATAACATTAGCTATGCAGCTGTAATTAAATAAAAACCACATTGAATTATTATTATTATTATTATTATTATTATTATTATTATTAACTTATTAACATCCCCTCTTGACCTGGCCTACATGAACTGTCCTTGTGTGCAACTTGGTGCATAATCTAGGGGAACAACATCACACTACTACATTCACCCCTACTGTTTTACACTAGATTATAAACACAAAACAAAACACATTACCTCGAAGGTAACAAAGCAAAGAAAGAAAAAAAACATTTCACACCCACAGGGCGACAGAGTAACCCAGTGTAGTCCCTTAATTCTAGACCCACAAATGGTCGATCAGCTGGAAAGCTATCCCGTGAAGGATTAGGAAAAATAAGAGGTAGCTAATCCCTTATTCAACCCTATACAAAAAATGCCAAATACATTTTATGCTGATGAACTACACACAAAGTTACATGAATTGTCAAAAATATTAGACAAACCCACAAATCACTCTAAGACCCACTTAGATTACCACATACACACAACAAAGAAAAGGTAGGCAAAATCCTACCGTCACTGAGAAACCAATAATTGTTTCATTTCCTGTGTAGACATAGTTTGGATTAGCCTATTCACTGGCTTAATAAATCTACCTAGTCTAGTCCGAACACCCTCACCCAAAAACCTAGCAGGAATGTCACGGACAGCACCAACCGTGCTCAAAGGTCTAACCTCAGGTTGGGGAGTACTACAGATCGGCATATCCGGAGCCAGCACACTTTCAATTTCCGACTCAACACTAGTAGTGTCAGACGACTGATCAGAATCCTGGTAGATTGTCACAGACCAGACTGACAAAGCATCTTCAACCAAGTTAACAACATCAGGCACAGCACCATCCCAGCTGAGTGGAGTTTCACTATCAGAATTCTTGTAGGCTTTGGGGATCTCAGCCCCGAAACCTGAAGGATCTGGAGAAGGTCTGTATGGAGGAGCGGGCCAAAATCCCTGCTGCAGTGTGTGCAAACCTGGTCAAGACCTACAGGAAACGTATGATCTCTGTAATTGCAAACAAAGGTTTCTGTACCAAATAATAAGTTATGCTTTTCTGATGTATCAAATACTTATGTCATGCAATAAAATGCAAATTAATTACTTAAAAATCATACAATGTGATTTTCTGGATTTTTTTTTTTACATTCCGTCTCTCACAGTTGAAGTGTACGTATGATAAAAATTACAGACCTCTACATGCTTTGTAAGTAGGAAAACCTGCAAAATCGGCAGTGTATCAAATACTTGTTCTCCCCACTGTATGTTCTGGATATCATTTTTATTTTACATTTTTAGTCATTTAGCAGACGCTCTTATCCAGAGCGACTTACAGTTAGTGAGTGCATACATCATTTTTATTTTTCATACTGGCCCCCCGTGGGAATCGAACCCACAACCCTGGCGTTGCAAACGCCATGCTCTACCAACTGAGCAACATCCCTGCCGGCCATTCCCTCCCCTACCCTGGACAACGCTGGGCCAATTGTGCGGCGCCCCATGGGTCTCCCGGTCGCGGCCGACTACGACAGAGCCTGGATTCACTCAAAGGGTGCCAGCTTTGCAACCCATCTCTGCTCGCATGCATCGTCTCGGCTTTGTAAGAATATATTTGAGTGGATTGTTGTCGGTCCACACAGTAAACTTATGCCCTCGCAGCCAATGGCTGAATTTATCATGAATGGCCCATTTCATGGCTAGAAATTCCAGCCGGTGAGCAGGATACTTGGATTGTAAAAAAATAAATAAAAAAATTGTGCATGATTGTGCATGATTAAGAGATTTACTAGCAAAAGCTATCGGCCTGGCTATGTCCTTCCCATCTTGCACTTGTGATAGTACAGCTCCCAAACCACTAGTAGATGCATCCACGGAAAGTAGAAATGGCTGAGAAAAATCTGGATGAACCAGCAGTGCCTGGTCAACTAGTGCTGATTTCAAAGCTTCAAAAGCGAGTTGACATTCGGCAGTCCAGTCTGCAGCAGTGAGCCTGCGAGGGGGACCAGGCCTCTTCCTACCCTTGCCTCTCCTAGGCTTCTTCTGACCTGTAGTTAGCTGAAACAATGGCCTAGCAACCATGGAACAATTCTCAATGTAGTGCTGATAGTATACTACCATACCAAGGAAAGAACCTATTTTGATAGGAGACGGTGTGACACCATCAGCTTCCATTATCTCACTCTCAGTCACATTCAAAATGGTTTGAACTTTAGCAGGGTCAGTGGCTACACCCTCCTGAGAAATGATGTGGCCCAAAAACTTTACAGACCTCCTCAGAAACTTGCACTTAGACGGAGACAGTTTAAGGTTGTGCTCCTGCAACCGCTGAAAAACCATCTCAAGTCTCTGCAGACTCTCTTCCTCCGTCTTAGCAAAAACCATCAGATCATCCAAGTAACAAAGGAGACTTAGAACGTTTTGGTCACCAAAGATGGTCAGCATCATTCTCATAAAAGTAGCCGGGCTGTTGCAGAGGCCCTGAGGTAACCGATTGTACTCATGCAGACCTAAAGGCGAGGAAAAGGCAGTGTATTTCTTGTCCTCTTCATGCAGTGGCACGTTGTAATACCCTGACGTCAAATCCATTGTGCTGAAGAAGGCATTACCTCCCAGCGCGGCCAGTACATCAGCCTGATGAGGCAGGGGATGAGCATCCTTTACTGTGCGGGCATTTAACCACCTGAAGTCAGTACATAGGCGCAAGTCCCCATTCTTTTTCCATACCAGCACCAATGGTGAGGCATACTCGCTGCTGGATTTTCTGACGATTTCCTTTTCCTCCATATCATCCAGTGTTTCCCTGAGTTTTTGGTAATGAGCTGGAGACAGCCTACGATAAGGTCATCGAAATGGGCAGTCATCAGTCAGCCGTATGCGAAGGCAGAACTCCTTTGCCTCGCCACAATCTAGGCTATGTCTAGAGAACACTGTGTCATACTTCCCAATTAAGTTGACAAGTTTATCTTTCCAGAACTGTGAAACTGGACACTCCTCAACAGACAGGCCTTGAAGTCCAAGATTCCTCAGTGTACTGTTGCCATTATCTACACTGCCACCAACTGAACTCTTAGCTGTCAGACTGCCATGTGATCTGTCACATTGAGCCTTTGCCACATTCTGATGAGCTGCTTGCTGCTTGACATCATTAAAATACTCCAATGCAATGCAAGGGTACACATCCGCCACTTTAGCATTTCGTCTCAGGGTAACTGGCGATGTTGTTGGATTCACAATCTTCACAGGGAGCCATCCATCCCCCCACAGAGGCGTAACTACTCTCCCCACTAGTATGTGTCGATTCACACAACGAGACGTGCTGGGCTCGACAACAACAGTACTGCCCACAGAGAGTTTTGTCTTTGGGGGTAGGCGGCCCCACACCAGATGCTCACTCATGGGTTGGAGCGATACTGCTCTCTTCAACTTAATGGTGCCCACTTTATCTGGGATGGAGTCTCCTCTCCATTTCTCCAGATTTGACATCACACTGGCTAGAGGAACCCGGTGTACCCGCCACCCGCCAGTAGCTGTCATTTGATTTGAACTGTCTAATCAGAGACTTCAACACCTTAGTGCCCACAATGAGTTCATCAACCTGCCCATCAACAATAAGCACTGGGACTACATAACAGAAGCCATAAAGTTGCATTTTTAAGTCACACATGCCCACTGGCCTAGTTTGTTCCCACCACAACCCACCAGGATGATGTCTGAAGGAGCTAGAAAGTTCCCCTCTACCACTCCTGCCTCCCTCAACCGAGGTACAATATCTGTGCGCAGAGTAGTAGCCATGGACCCACTATCTAACATCCCCTTCAGCTCAACTTTATCCTGTACTAGCACAGTGGTGTAAAACAAACTGTCATTCTGAGTAATTCTCATTGTGTTCTGAAAAATGACTGTGTTGTTCTTGGGTACTGACTCACAAAAGTAAGAATAAACAGATTGGATATCATCATCAGTGGAGGAAAAATAAGAATGCCCCACATTGCCCTCCTCAGAACGGAGGCTTTCTAGTTTTCCTGAGACCTGCCAGTCTGTCCACATCCAGGGTTCTGTCGCTGCCCAGCCTCACTACAGTCAAAGCTCATGTGGCCCGGAGAAAAGCACTTGACGCACAGCTGGTGCATCTGACAGTGAGCTTTGGTCCAGTGATTAGTGCTTCCACAGACAGCACACTCATGCTGATGTTTGTGGAACTGTTTACGGGGCCCTCTACATTTAACATGTTTAAGTCATTTAGCAGACGCTCTTATCCAGAGCGACTTAAAGTTAGTGCATACGTTATTTATTTTTTTCATACCCCCCGTGGGAATCGAACCCACAACCCTGGCGTTGCAAACACCATGCTCTACGAACTGAGCCGGCCATTCCCTCCACTACCCTAGGCGACGCTGGTCCAATTGTGCGCCGCCCCATGGGTCTCCCGGTCGCGGCCGGCTACGACAGAGCCTGGATTCGAACCAGGATCTCTAGTGGCACAGCTAGCACTGCGATGCAGTGCCTTAGACCACTGCGCCACTCACAGACTGAGTATTGCTGAGTATTGCTGACCAGAGCCTTCTCTAACAAAGTCAAAACTTTCTTTAATGTCCCACCCTCAGATACAGATGGTGCCTGGTCTGGTTCACGGCCACTTTGAGAAAAAGATGACACATTAGGTATTTTCACAGGACCCACTCCCTCCTGAGTGCAGTCAAAAACAGCAGCAACCTGCTGTGAAAGTTGTGTTCTACATGCTTTACGTTCCCTTAACAGTTCATCCAACCGATCCTGTACCTCACTGGCTGTCCAGTCACGAATGGGTTTGCTCTTGAACACTTGGGCCAACTCTTTATCAGGACAGTTGCGTACAAACATGACTGCCAACTCTGAGCACTGATTGGGTAAGGTCCTTCCCTCACTCACAAGGTACTGTTCGGCTGCCTCTGCAGCTTTGTTAAGCCTAATCCAGAAATCTATTGGACCCTCATTAGCATATGGTTTGATTGAATAGAAATCAGCTAATGGCATACCTGAGCAGACAGTATCCCCAAAGTGTTGCTTGAAAACACTGAACACCGCCTTAACATCTGTGACAACAAGGTTGTTACGCTTCCAGACTTTGGTCACATCCCGTGCCCTCCCCATGAGCCTAGACATCACCTCCCCAACATTCCCAGACCCAGTGTAACCCCTCTTCTCTAGGTAGACTTCCATTAACTCCTCCCACTCCAGGACAGAGTACTTATCTGAGCCATCACCCCTAAAAAGAGGTGGAGCACTAACATCTGACTTCACAACCAGATTCAGCTTGGACGCATCAATAAAGGTTGACCCACACTGCTCAGGCAGGGGAAACTGCTGGGGTTGGTGAGGGGGACGGGCAGGAGAAAGACTTGAAACCCCAGGCTGCAGTAAACTCGCTCTGATAGATTCTCCTATCTCTGAACCAATCTGCTTAATAAGGTCACTAAGCTGACTCGGAGGCGTCCCATTATCACAGAGTACTGTGGATGATGGTACATCAAAAGACAGAGGTGGGATACCCTGGTCAGGTGGAACAAACAGCCTACCCCTCCCAGTGCTTGCAAACTCAGGACTAGCAAACGCTCTACTCCCAGGAGTTCTTGGGTACTGACTCACAAAAGTAAAAATAAACAGATTGGATATCATCATCAGTGGAGGAAAAATAAGAATGCCCCACATTGCCCTCCTCAGAACGGAGGCTTTCTAGTTTTCCTGAGACCTGCCAGTCTGTCCACATCCAGGGTTCTGTCGCTGCCCAGCCTCACTACAGTCAAAGCTCATGTGGCCCAGAGAAAAGCACTTGACGCACAGCTGGTGCATCTGACAGTGAGCTTTGGTCCAGTGATTAGTGCTTCCACAGACAGCACACTCATGCTGACGTTTGTGGAACTGTTTACGGGGCCCTCTACATTTAACATGTTTAAGTCATTTAGCAGACGTTCTTATCCAGAGCGACTTACAGTTAGTGCATACGTTTTTTTTTTTTTTTCATACCCCCCGTGGGAATCAAACCCACAACACTGGCATTGCAAACACCATGCTCTACGAACTGAGCCGGCCATTCCCTCCACGATGCTGGTCCAATTGTGCGCCGCCCCATGGGTCTCCCGGTCGCGGCCGGCTACGACAGAGCCTGGATTCAAACCAGGATCTCATGGCACAGCTAGCACTGCGATGCAGTGCCTTAGACCACTGCGCCACTCACAGACTGAGTATTGCTGAGTATTGCTGACCAGAGCCTTCTCTAACAAAGTCAAAACTTTCTTTAATGTCCCACCCTCAGATACAGATGGTGCCTGGTCTGGTTCACGGCCACATTGTGAAAAAGATGACACATTAGGTATTTTCACAGGACCCACTCCCTCCTGAGGGCAGTCAAAAACAGCAGCAACCTGCTGTGAAAGTTGTGTTCTACATGCTTTACGTTCCCTTAACAGTTCATCCAACCGATCCTGTACCTCACTGGCTGTCCAGTCACGAATGGGTTTGCTCTTGAACACTTGGGCCAACTCTTTATCAGGACAGTTGCGTACAAACATGACTGCCAACTCTGAGCACTGATTGGGTAAGGTCCTGCCCTCACTCACAAGGTACTGTTCGGCTGCCTCTGCAGCTTTGTTAAGACTAATCCAGAAATCTATTGGACCCTCATTAGCATATGGTTTGATTGAATAGAAATCAGCTAATGGCATACCTGAGCAGACAGTATCCCCAAAGTGTTGCTTGAAAACACTGAACACCGCCTTAACATCTGTGACAACAAGGTTGTTACGCTTCCAGACTTTGGTCACATCCCGTGCCCTCCCCATGAGCCTAGACATCACCTCCCCAACATTCCCAGACCCAGTGTAACCCCTCTTCTCTAGGTAGACTTCCATTAACTCCTCCCACTCCAGGACAGAGTACTTATCTGAGCCATCACCCCTAAAAAGAGGTGGAGCACTAACATCTGACTTCACAACCAGATTCAGCTTGGACGCATCAATAAAGGTTGACCCACACTGCTCAGGCAGGGGAAACTGCTGGGGTTGGTGAGGGGGACGGGCAGGAGAAAGACTTGAAACCCCAGGCTGCAGTAAACTCGCTCTGATAGATTCTCCTATCTCTGAACCAATCTGCTTAATAAGGTCACTAAGCTGACTCGGAGGCGTCCCATTATCACAGAGTACTGTGGATGATGGTACATCAAAAGACAGAGGTGGGATACCCTGGTCAGGTGGAACAAACAGCCTACCCCTCCCAGTGCTTGCAAACTCAGGACTAGAAAACGCTCTACTCCCAGGAGCTGACTGTACAATTGGTGTAAATGGAAGGACACCCCTCCCTCTACCCACACTAAAATCCCCAGCATAACACGTCTTATGGATTTGAGAATCTTCCATGGCTCAACAGAGCACTAAAATACAATGTAATTTAGTGCATTCAAATACCCAAAAAAATGTATGCAATAAACAAATTCATCCAAAACATACAAATAAGCACGAATACCTGTATCTAATGAATATGCTACATTCACTTTCACTGTTTACAGTATATATTCACTTACAGTAAACCATCAACAAATTCACATGCGCAGGTCGTGCACCTCATCCACATGCACAGCTCCGGCGGTCGGCTTGAGCTGACCAGTCGGCAGGTCACGTAATTAGGACACTGCCACAACTGGAATTCTGATGGTTGGATAATTTTTATTCGACCTGCACGCGAAGAGACAACACACAATATGTTAGCTCTTGGTGCAGCCACAGCTCTCGGGCACCTTGCTAGTTGAAGGTCAGGCAAAAGAGAACAGGTGCTGCATGCACACATTCAGTGCCTAACAACACACTATACAATACAAGTAAAATGATATACAACATAATTCTGACAAAATAAATGACATACCTGTACACGAAGAGACAACACACAATAGCTTAGCCCTTGGTGCAGCCACAGCTCTCGGGCACCTGCGTGAGCACATAGAAACTCACTGTCTAATCAGAGACTTCAACACATTAGTTCCCACAATGAGTTCATCAACCTGCCCATCAACAATAAGCACTGGGACTACATAACAGAAGCCATAAAGTTGAATTTTTAAGTCACACATGCCCACTGGGCTAGGTTGTTCCCACCACAACCCACCAGGATGATGTCTGAAGGAGCTAGAAAGTTCCCCTCTACCACTCCTGCCTCCCTCAACCGAGGTACAATATCTGCGCGCAGAGTAGTAGCCATGGACCCACTATCTAACATCCCCTTCAGCTCAACTTTATCCTGTACTAGCACAGTGGTGTAAAACAAACTGTCATTCTGAGTAATTCTCATTGTGTTCTGAAAAATGACTGTGTTGTTCTTGGGTACTGACTCACAAAAGTAAGAATAAACAGATTGGATATCATCATCAGTGGAGGAAAAATAAGAATGCCCCACATTGCCCTCCTCAGAACGGAGGCTTTCTAGTTTTCCTGAGACCTGCCAGTCTGTCCACATCCAGGGTTCTGTCGCTGCCCATTCTCACTACAGTCAAAGCTCATGTGGCCCAGAGAAAAGCACTTGACGCACAGCTGGTGCATCTGACAGTGAGCTTTGGTCCAGTGATTAGTGCTTCCACAGACAGCACACTCATGCTGACGTTTGTGGAACTGTTTACGGGGCCCTCTACATTTAACATGTTTAAGTCATTTAGCAGACGCTCTTATCCAGAGCGACTTACAGTTAGTGCATACGTTACTTTTTTTTTTTCATACCCCCCGTGGGAATCGAACCCACAACCCTGGCATTGCAAACACCATGCTCTACGAACTGAGCCGGCCATTCCCTCCACGATGCTGGTCCAATTGTGCGCCGCCCCATGGGTCTCCCGGTCGCGGCCGGCTACGACAGAGCCTGGATTCAAACCAGGATCTCATGGCACAGCTAGCACTGCGATGCAGTGCCTTAGACCACTGCGCCACTCACAGACTGAGTATTGCTGAGTATTGCTGACCAGAGCCTTCTCTAACAAAGTCAAAACTTTCTTTAATGTCCCACCCTCAGATACAGATGGTGCCTGGTCTGGTTCACGGCCACATTGAGAAAAAGATGACACATTAGGTATTTTCACAGGACCCACTCCCTCCTGAGGGCAGTCAAAAACAGCAGCAACCTGCTGTGAAAGTTGTGTTCTACATGCTTTACGTTCCCTTAACAGTTCATCCAACCGATCCTGTACCTCACTGGCTGTCCAGTCACGAATGGGTTTGCTCTTGAACACTTGGGCCAACTCTTTATCAGGACAGTTGCGTACAAACATGACTGCCAACTCTGAGCACTGATTGGGTAAGGTCCTGCCCTCACTCACAAGGTACTGTTCGGCTGCCTCTGCAGCTTTGTTAAGCCTAATCCAGAAATCTATTGGACCCTCATTAGCATATGGTTTGATTGAATAGAAATCAGCTAATGGCATACCTGAGCAGACAGTATCCCCAAAGTGTTGCTTGAAAACACTGAACACCGCCTTAACATCTGTGACAACAAGGTTGTTACGCTTCCAGACTTTGGTCACATCCCGTGCCCTCCCCATGAGCCTAGACATCACCTCCCCAACATTCCCAGACCCAGTGTAACCCCTCTTCTCTAGGTAGACTTCCATTAACTCCTCCCACTCCAGGACAGAGTACTTATCTGAGCCATCACCCCTAAAAAGAGGTGGAGCACTAACATCTGACTTCACAACCAGATTCAGCTTGGACGCATCAATAAAGGTTGACCCACACTGCTCAGGCAGGGGAAACTGCTGGGGTTGGTGAGGGGGACGGGCAGGAGAAAGACTTGAAACCCCAGGCTGCAGTAAACTCGCTCTGATAGATTCTCCTATCTCTGAACCAATCTGCTTAATAAGGTCACTAAGCTGACTCGGAGGCGTCCCATTATCACAGAGTACTGTGGATGATGGTACATCAAAAGACAGAGGTGGGATACCCTGGTCAGGTGGAACAAACAGCCTACCCCTCCCAGTGCTTGCAAACTCAGGACTAGAAAACGCTCTACTCCCAGGAGCTGACTGTACAATTGGTGTAAATGGAAGGACACCCCTCCCTCTACCCACACTAAAATCCCCAGCATAACACGTCTTATGGATTTGAGAATCTTCCATGGCTCAACAGAGCACTAAAATACAATGTAATTTAGTGCATTCAAATACCCAAAAAAATGTATGCAATAAACAAATTCATCCAAAACATACAAATAAGCACGAATACCTGTATCTAATGAATATGCTACATTCACTTTCACTGTTTACAGTATATATTCACTTACAGTAAACCATCAACAAATTCACATGCGCAGGTCGTGCACCTCATCCACATGCACAGCTACGGCGGTCGGCTTGAGCTGACCAGTCGGCAGGTCACGTAATTAGGACACTGCCACAACTGGAATTCTGATGGTTGGATAATTTTTATTCGACCTGCACGCGAAGAGACAACACACAATATGTTAGCTCTTGGTGCAGCCACAGCTCTCGGGCACCTTGCTAGTTGAAGGTCAGGCAAAAGAGAACAGGTGCTGCATGCACACATTCAGTGCCTAACAACACACTATACAATACAAGTAAAATGATATACAACATAATTCTGACAAAATAAATGACATACCTGTACACGAAGAGACAACACACAATAGCTTAGCCCTTGGTGCAGCCACAGCTCTCGGGCACCTGCGTGAACACATAGAAACTCACTGTCTAATCAGAGACTTCAACACATTAGTTCCCACAATGAGTTCATCAACCTGCCCATCAACAATAAGCACTGGGACTACATAACAGAAGCCATAAAGTTGAATTTTTAAGTCACACATGCCCACTGGGCTAGGTTGTTCCCACCACAACCCACCAGGATGATGTCTGAAGGAGCTAGAAAGTTCCCCTCTACCACTCCTGCCTCCCTCAACCGAGGTACAATATCTGCGCGCAGAGTAGTAGCCATGGACCCACTATCTAACATCCCCTTCAGCTCAACTTTATCCTGTACTAGCACAGTGGTGTAAAACAAACTGTCATTCTGAGTAATTCTCATTGTGTTCTGAAAAATGACTGTGTTGTTCTTGGGTACTGACTCACAAAAGTAAGAATAAACAGATTGGATATCATCATCAGTGGAGGAAAAATAAGAATGCCCCACATTGCCCTCCTCAGAACGGAGGCTTTCTAGTTTTCGTGAGACCTGCCAGTCTGTCCACATCCAGGGTTCTGTCGCTGCCCAGCCTCACTACAGTCAAAGCTCATGTGGCCCGGAGAAAAGCACTTGACGCACAGCTGGTGCATCTGACAGTGAGCTTTGGTCCAGTGATTAGTGCTTCCACAGACAGCGCACTCATGCTGACGTTTGTGGAACTGTTTACGGGGCCCTCTACATTTAACATGTTTAAGTCATTTAGCAGACGCTCTTATCCAGAGCGACTTACAGTTAGTGCATACGTTACTTTTTTTTTTTCATACCCCCCGTGGGAATCGAACCCACAACCCTGGCGTTGCAAACACCATGCTCTACGAACTGAGCCGGCCATTCCCTCCACTACCCTAGGCGACGCTGGTCCAATTGCGCGCCACCCCATGGGTCTCCCGGTCGCGGCCGGCTACGACAGAGCCTGGATTCGAACCAGGATCGCTAGTGGCACAGCTAGCACTGCGATGCAGTGCCTTAGACCACTGCGCCACACACAGACTGAGTATTGCTGACCAGAGCCTTCTCTAACAAAGTCAAAACTTTCTTTAATGTCCCACCCTCAGATACAGATGGTGCCTGGTCTGGTTCATGGCCACATTGAGAAAAAGATGACACATTAGGTCTTTTCACAGGACCCACTCCCTCCTGAGGGCAGTCAAAAACAGCAGCAACCTGCTGTGAAAGTTGTGTTCTACATGCTTTACGTTCCCTTAACAGTTCATCCAACCGATCCTGTACCTCACTGGCTGTCCAGTCACGAATGGGTTTGCTCTTGAACACTTGGGCCAACTCTTTATCAGGACAGTTGCGTACAAACATGACTGCCAACTCTGAGCACTGATTGGGTAAGGTCCTGCCCTCACTCACAAGGTACTGTTCGGCTGCCTCTGCAGCTTTGTTAAGCCTAATCCAGAAATCTATTGGACCCTCATTAGCATATGGTTTGATTGAATAGAAATCAGCTAATGGCATACCTGAGCAGACAGTATCCCCAAAGTGTTGCTTGAAAACACTGAACACCGCCTTAACATCTGTGACAACAAGGTTGTTACGCTTCCAGACTTTGGTCACATCCCGTGCCCTCCCCATGAGCCTAGACATCACCTCCCCAACATTCCCAGACCCAGTGTAACCCCTCTTCTCTAGGTAGACTTCCATTAACTCCTCCCACTCTCTAGGTAGACTTCCATTAACTCCTCCCACAGGCAGGAGAAGGACTGGAAACCCCAGGCTGCAGTAAACTCGCTCTGATAGATTCTCTTATCTCTGAACCAATCTGCTTAATAAGGTCACTAAGCTGACTCGGAGGCGTCCCATTATCACCGAGTACTGTGGATGATGGTACATCAAAAGACAGAGGTGGGATACCCTGGTCAGGTGGAACAAACAGCCTACCCCTCCCAGTGCTTGCAAACTCAGGACTAGCAAACGCTCTACTCCCAGGAGCTGACTGTACAATTGGTGTAAATGGAAGGACACCCCTCCCTCTACCCACACTAAAATCCCCAGCATAACACCTCTTATGGATTTGAGAATCTTCCATGGCTCAACAGAGCACTAAAATACAATGTAATTTAGTGCATTCAAATACCCCAAAAAATAAATGCAATAAACAAATTCATCCAAAACATACAAATAAGCACGAATACCTGTATCTAATGAATATGCTACATTCACTTTCACTGTTTACAGTATATATTCACTTACAGTAAACCATCAACAAATTCACATGCGCAGGTCGTGCACCTCATCCACATGCACAGCTCCGGTGGTCGGCTTGAGCTGACCAGTCGGCAGGTCACGTAATTAGGACACTGCCACAACTGGAATTCTGATGGTTGGATAATTTTTATTCGACCTGCACACGAAGAGACAACACACAATATGTTAGCTCTTGGTGCAGCCACAGCTCTCGGGCACCTTGCTAGTTGAAGGTCAGGCAAAAGAGAACAGGTGCTGCATGCACACATTCAGTGCCTAACAACACACTATACAATACAAGTAAAATGATATACCACATAATTCTGACAAAATAAAAGACATACCTGCACACCACGAGACAACACACAATAGGTTAGCCCTTGGTGCAGCCACAGCTCTCGGGCACCTGCGTGAGCACATAGAAACTCACTCAAACACTGCCCCAAATACTCCCGAGTTACAATAGGTACCCTAATTAGCGAGCTCGGTGAAAGTTGTTAACATACATCTTTATATTGTCCACATTGTAACAAAACCTGTAGTTACGTAACAGCACTTTGTGTAACTTTACCACAGTTTTATATTGACAAATTACGGCGCCAAGGACAACATACCTTGCTAGCTGAAGGTCAGGCAAAAGAGAACAATAAGAGGGTACATAAATACAGATAACCCGCGATGGACCAAACCAAAATATACACAACTTTTACAATTAGGTGTATTTGCAATATAGATACATAAAAATGTTTGTACACCAAAAAATAACATTAGCTATGCAGCTGTAATTAAATAAAGAAACCACATTGAATTATTATTATTATTAACTTATTAACATCCCCTCTTGACCTGGCCTACTTGAACTGTCCTTGTGTGCAATTTGGTGCATAATCTAGGGGAACAACATCACACTACTACACATATAATTCAAGTCATACCTTTATTGTCATTCATGCTCTTATTTTTAACCTAGTAGTTTTGCAAAAGTGTAACCTGCGTCAATTCTAGGAAATATTGGAATAACGTGCTTAAGAGGAGCCCTGACACGCACAACAGGATAACACAACTACCACATTTTCAATTGACAATCATTGATTTAAATGGATGTGGTCAATAGATTTGTATAGGCATATATACTAATTTAATTTAACTTGTAAGCCAAGGTTGGATTAGTAGGTCTATGCAACATGCACCTGGATAACCGCGTCATGAATCGGAACGGGCTCCAACGTCCTCATATACACATTATGACAAAATAAAGATCTTAATATTTCACGAAATAAAGACATAGAAGAAAACAGGTTCTAGAAACTCCATTTCTCCATGGCAATAGAATGTAAACATGTAAATTGCGCCAAACATATCCAAATATCGCCTACAACTCAATTCTCAGCGCAGCATATTGGACGACTCCACAGGCATTGATCATTCGCGACTTTAAGTCATTCCTGTTATCTCTAGAGCATCCCGTATATTTATAGCGCTGCATTTCGTCCCCCTCTGACCATGGATAGGGTTGGGAGCATTCCTGAGTTCACTTATGGTCCCACTAAGGTAATCTTAGGATATATTCCTTTTGGCATACTGTAAATGCCTGTGCATAATGTACCTAATAAAGCATAATTATTTTAATTATCTTCAAAGGAATTCTGTAGAAGCAGCCTTTATTTTCAGACTCTGCAGGCCTGCTGGGAGGAAGCATATTACAATAAACAGGTAAGATTCATCCCACAAAAACAGTAACCACAGAAAAAAAGAGATAGATTTAATCCCAAAACAAGAGTTTTATTTCAAGACAGTTTAGAGAAGATGGTCATAAGAGTTTTTAATATCACTTGCAAATTGTGAGACATGAGCAGTTGTGAAATGTTGCGAGAGGCCCTTCTGAAAGCACATTATATGGTCTTTAGTGGCACGGTCTCACACCTTACCTCATCTTGCAGAAGAAGCTCATGGTCCACTATCTGCTGCTCCAGAGTCGAGGCCAGGTCTCGCCCCATGTCACCATGGAGCACATGAGCGACTGGCTGGTGTCTCAGGGCAAAAAATCCCTTAGGGAGAGGTGAGTACCACGTCAGCTCTCACCTTCACTGCCATTCTCTGTCACCAGCAGCACTCCAGGAGGTGTGGGTAAAATAAACAACAGATAAATAGGAAGCCAGGAAAGTTTAAATGCTTTGTGTTTTATTTGAAGGGTGTGGAAGGAAACCCTGGAGGAGGGGAACGAACTCGCTCGGCTGGTAAGAGAATGAGAGTTAGAGACTTAGACTATCAGTCAGTGAGCTCCTTTCTAGCCTTTCAACAACTAGTCAGTACAGCAGAATATATCTGTTGTGAAATTACACTAATGGGACTTCCTGTTTCCTACGGCAGACCTGGGAAGTAAACACCTGCCTAAAAATGATTGACATGGAGCACAAGGCTGTCTGCAAGCTCCGCCGCTCTATGCACACCACCTCTCCAGCTGGCGCTGACATGTGAGTTCCATGTACTGCCCTGCATACAGCTTGCTCCATTCATCTACACATCTGGAGCTATGCAGAAAATAACTAGGGCAGTGTTCTCTGTGTGAACATTGCACATCGTTTAGCTTTCTCTGCTGCTTTTTGTTGATTTCAGCGACCCCAAGGTCCACATCATCGTGGAGAGAGCTGTGAGGAGCATTCTGGACAAGCTGTCCAATAAGCCCTGTAGCAACCTGCTCAGCCCATCCCAGGTGGTGGTGGAGCTGGTGCCCAGGATCCTCCTGGCCCTGTGGCTTCAGCCAGAGGAAGGCCATTCAGATCACCCCATCCTCCTAAGCGGGATGGCTGTGAGTATGGTGGTGGCAGTAGGGGAGAAGCTCTCCAACACGTTGAAGGCCTCTTCTCCTCACACCCCTTTCTCCCGGGCTGCTGCTTTTGACTCTGTGAGGTCGATCCTCGGGAGAATCAGCCAGTCCTTCTCCCTGGATGACCTCAAGACCCCTTTTTTTATGAGCTCTGTCTGTGCCTTTGTGGCGGACGAGGTGAAAAGCTACTTCCAGCCTACTGCAGACACCCTGCGAGTTCCCCCTGTCCTAGTGGTGGCCTTCTCCGCCACACTACCAGCTGACATCCAAGAAGGTGAGTAGCACTCATAGAAAGCACTCTGACAGATGCATTTTGTCATGACATCCTGGTGCCTTGTAGTAGTAGAGCCAATCAGGATATTAATTGTCACCCCTAACACAGATGCAGACCAGGCTTCTTCCCACCTGGAGGTTGTGGAAATCCCCCATAACACAGACCCAGCTTCTTCCCACCCGGAGGTTGTGGAGGTTGTGGACATCACCCCTAACACAGAGAAAGACCCGGCTTCTGCCCACCTGGAGGTTGAGGGATTCACCCCTAACACAGAGATTGACCCAGCTTCTCCCCACCTAGATGTTGTTGACATCACCCGTAGCAGAGAGGAAGACCCGGCTTCTTCCCACATAGTGGTTTTGGACATCACCCCTAACACAGAGGCACACCTGGCTTCTTCCCACCTGGAGGTTGCTGACAAAACCCGTAGCACAGAGGCAGACCCGGTATCTTCCCACCTGGAAGTTGAGGACATCACCCCTAACACAGAGGCACACCTGGCTTCTTCCCATCAGGAGCTTGTGGACATCACCCCAAACACAGAGGCAGACCCGGCTTCTTCCCACCTAGAGATTGCGGACATCAACCCTAACAATGAGGCACACCTGGCTTCTTCCCACCTGGAGGTTGTGAACGTCACCCCTAACACAGAGGCTGAGACGGCTTCTACCCACCTGAAGTTTGTGGACATCACCCCTAACACAGAGTCAGACCCTGCTTCTTCCCACCGTATGGTTGTTGACATCACCCATAACTCAGAGGCAGACCCAGCATCTTCCCACCTGGAGGTTGTGGACATCACCCCTAACACAGAGGCAGACCCGGCTTCTTCTCACCTGGAGGTTGTGGACATCACCCCTAATAAAGAGGCACACCTTGCTTCTTCCCACCTGGAGGTTGTGGACATCACCCCTAACAAAGAGGCACACCTGGCTTCTTCCCACAAGGAGCTTGTGGACATCACCCCTAACACAGAGGCTGAGACGGCTTCTACCCACCTGAAGTTTGTGGTCATCACCCCTAACACAGAGTTAGACCTGGCTTCTTCCTATCAGGAGGTTGTGGAAACCACCCCTAACACAGAGACAGACCCGGCTTCTTCCCACCTGGAGCTTGTGGACATCACCCCAAACACAGAGGCAGACCCGGCTTCTTCCCACCTAGAGATTGCGGACATCAATTCTAACAAAGAGGCACACATGGCTTCTTCCCACCTGGAGGTTGTGAACATCACCCCTAACAAAGAGGCAGACCCGGCTTCTTCCCACCTGAAGGTTGTGGACATCAACCCTAACACAGAGGCAGAGCCAGCTTCTTCTCACCTGGAGGTTGTGGACATCATCACTAACACAGAGGCAGACCCAGCATCTGCCCACCTGGAGGTTGTGGACATCACCCCTAACACAGAGGCAGACCCGGCTTCTTCCCACCTGGAGCTTGTGGACATCACCCCAAACACAGAGGCAGATCCTGCTTCTTCCCACCTGGAGTTTGTGGACATCACCCCTAACACAGATGCAGACCCGGCTTCTTCCCACCTAGAGGTTGTGGACATCACCCCAAACACAGAGGCAGATCCTGCTTCTTCCCACCTGGAGCTTGTGGACCTCACCCCTAACACAGATGCATACCATGCTTCTTCACTCTTGGAGGTTGTGGACGTCACACCTGAAGAAAAGCCTCTCATGGTGGCCGTCTACGCCACTCTGCCATCTGACATCCAAGCAAGTGAGTAAGACTTATAGAAAGCACTCTGACAGGTGCCGTTCATCATGATAACATGTAAAGTGCTGGTCCCATGTTTCATGAGCTGAAATAAAAGATCCCATTCAACTGGCCAGTGTTTAGAACCTACGGTTTGCATTTATTTACATTCTGTCCCGCTTTTGTCCCTTTCCAGAGGATGTTGCTGTGGTCACCCTGGACGTCACCCCACACGTCACCAAGGACGTGACCCTGGATGTTCCATGCAGGGCGAGGAAAGGGGCAGTCCAGCGTTTTTTTTGCAGGCTTTGGAGGGCAGTGTGCTGCTGCGCTTGCCACAAGGAAGAGGAGGAACAATATTAATTATTCATTAGACCAGAAACAGGGTTGAACCATAGACCATTAAATTCTTTGCATTATAGTTGCCTTCAATTCTGATTTTCTTCTGTTTAATTCTTAATTAATTTCAGAACATTTCTCTAAACTTTGTGGAGTAGTGGGAAACATCCCAATCCCAATTTTAATGCTTTCAATAATTAACTTATTACATTTTTTTTAGATGTATTATTTGACAAAAAAGTGGAGGGCGCGACAAAAAAACTTTAATCATCATAGAAAACTCTTGCTCACTATTAAAAATGCATTGTTTTATTTAAGCAAGGTTAAAAGATTAACGTTTCGGCCTAGTCTATGACGATATGCAAGTTGTGTTTGCCCAGTTAAAGGGGGACCCAGACTCACCCTGGTTCTTGAGGGTTGCAGACACTGAATAATTATCATTTGAAATAAATGGCACTTTTCAAGTCTTGACTAAAAATCTTTAATGAATATGAATTTAAATACAATTGACTTGAGGATCAGAGCAGGCAGGCTGACTGGCTTGCCCTGAAGGCCCTCTGCCTCTACCTCTGTGTGGTTAATCTCAGCCAAGAGGTTGTATGGGTTGTCTGTCTCTCTCTGGGTGTGAATCACTATCACTATGACCTCTCGCTCCGCCTGCCCGTTGGCCTGATTAGAAGGCTTCCCCTCTCATTCCTTGTTCACAGGAGCAGGGGTGATGGCATCCAGGGTAACCTCCTCCTCTCCTGTATCTAACCCATCTTTCTGGCTGTGAGTTCGACTGAGGTCACTCGTTCTCTCTCCCAGGGTGTTGGATAGTTTCTCCTCCTCTGTGTCTTGTGTATTTTCTACATTGTAGAATAATAGTGAAGACATCAAAACTATTAAATAACACATATGGCATCATGTAGTAACCAAAAACGTGTTACACATATCAAAATATATTTCAGATTTGAGATTCTTCAAAGTAGCCACCCTTTGCCTTGATCACAGCTTTGTCCATACAGAATAATACGAAATGTTCTGAGACCAGGTTGCGCTTTCACCTCCCCCGGTAAGAGGGGAATAAGGCAACCTCAGAGTTACATTCAAGGATACTTTATTGACACACACGGATGAAATGGACATGGAAAGGTAGTGGAATGATAGTGGTCCTGTAATGGACAGATAACAGGGGTAATGAATATGCACAATAACTGATAGCACAAGTAGAGCAACAACGCTATTAACAAAGGAAGGGCTGTATTAATGGCATAATGCTACCTGCGGAGTATTACACAACACAGTAAAACACAGAGAGGCAACTTACAATAGGCAATGGTAGTAAATATAAAGAACAACAAGTAAGAATGATATACATGTTACAAACTCACTTTGTGCACGTACACTATCCCACGGTATCTCTGTGCATTCAAATTGTCATCGATAAAATGAAATTGTGTTCATTGTCCGTAGCTTATGCCTGCCCATACCATAACCCCACTGCCACCATGGAGCATTCACAACGTTGACATCAGCCAACAGCTCGCCCATACGCTGCTTTACAAGTGGTCTGAAGTCGTGAGGCCAGTTAGAAGTACTGCCAAATTCTCTAAAGCCGCCTTGGCTTATGGTTGAGAAATTAACATAAACGTATCTGTTAACAGCTCTGGTGGACATTCCTGCAGTCCGTAAGCCAATAGCACGCTGCCTCAAAACTTGAAACATCTGTGCATTGTGTTGTGTGACAAAACTGCACATTTTAGAGTGGCATTTTATTGTCCTCAGCACAAGGTGCACCTGTGTAATTATCATTCGGAGAGTACGACCCTGCCTTACACAGGAAGCGGCACAGGTCCTAATCCAGGCACTTGTCATCTCTCGTCTGGATTACTGCAACTCGCTGTTGGCTGGGCTCCCTGCCTGTGCCATTAAACCCCTACAACTCATCCAGAATGCCGCAGCCCATCTGGTGTTCAACCTTCCCATGTTCTCTCACGTCACCCCGCTCCTCCGCACACTCCACTGGCTTCCAGTTGAAGCTCGCATCTGCTACAAGACCATGGTCCTTGCCTACGGAGCTGTGAGGGGAACGGCAACTCTGTACCTTCAGGCTCTGATCAGTCCCTACACCCAAACGAGGGCATTGCGTTCATCCACCTCTGGCCTGCTGGCTCCCCTACCTCTGCGGAAGCATAGTTCCCGCTCAGCCCAGTCAAAACTGTCCGCTGCTCTGGCACCCCAATGGTGGAACAAGCTCCCTCACGACGCCAGGACGGCGGAGTCACTCACCATCTTCCGGAGACACTTGAAACCCCACCTCTTTAAGGAATACCTGGGATAGGATAAAGTAATCCTTCTACCCCCACTTACCTCACCCCACAAAAAAAATAAAAAATAAAAAATGTGTTGTAAAGTGGTTATCCCACTGGCTGTAAGGTGAATGCACCAATTTTGTAAGTCGCTCTGGATAAGAGCGTCTGCTAAATGACGTAAATGTAAATGTCAATGTCAAAAAATATATATATATATATATATATATATATATTATAATAGTTGCTAATTTTGTGTTGCATTAATCTTGCATTCTTTATCATTAAAACATTAAAAATATAAAGAAACAATGGTGTGATTTTGTTTGATTGATGGGAATCTACACTGCAACAGCCTATCACGGCCTTAATAAAAAGAAAGTTAGGCTACGTAAGTGACGTATCCTACGTCAGTGTAGCCGCTCAACAGTTACCGCGCATTTTTGAAAGCTGGATGAGTTTTCGCCGGCTTACTCGCTTCAGTTCGTCATATATATCCGTAAGTGGTTGAAAAGCCCACCAACAGTCTCCTCTGCCAAATTGGATACGACACCGACGCCTCCTGATGTTGTAGTTGGAGAAGGAGACCCTGGACGACAGTCTGAGCCTGATGCTAGTAGCTCCGTGGAGTCCGGGGCAGCATTTGGGCCACAACTGCCTGTTGAATCAGTGGGTATGAGTGACCTCGGCATGGACAAACCCAAACAGGTTGTGTTGAGGAAATATTCAGTCAAAATGTTTGGTTAAAAAAAACGATCATTTTCCTCTAGCTGGTATTTGAACAGGGACTGGCTTGAGTACTTGGTGGAAAAGGACTCCGCATTTTGTTATGCGTGCAGGAAATTCAAATCTGTATCATCGGACGCGAACTTCTCCATTAAGGGATTTAATGATTGGAAGCATGCAATTGGAACAGGCAAGGGCTTAAATAAGCATGCAGCTTCAAAAGAACATTTAGCCTGTGAAGCAATGTGGAGAGATTCAGAAAAACGTAGAGAGACAGGAAAAGAGATTTCAGGCAAGGGCTTAAATAAGCATGCAGCTTCAAAAGAACATTTAGCCTGTGAAGCAATGTGGAGAGATTCAGAAAAACGTAGAGCAGGGGTGTCAAACGTCCGGCCCGCGGGCCGGATCAGGCCCGCAAACGGGTTTAATCCGGCCCGCGAGATGATTTTGTAAAGTAGAAAAATGAGCCAATGGTGAGGCATACTCGCTGCTGGATTTTCTGACGATTTCCTTTTCCTCCATATCATCCAGTGTTTCCCTGAGTTTTTGGTAATGAGCTGGAGACAGCCTACGATAAGGTAATCGAAATGGGCGGTCATCAGTCAGCCGTATGCGATGGCAGAACTCCTTTGCCTCGCCACAATCTAGGCTATGTCTAGAGAACACTGTGTCATACTTCCCAATTAAGTTGACAAGTTTATCTTTCCAGAACTGTGAAACTGGACACTCCTCAACAGACAGGCCTTGAAGTCCAAGATTGCTCAGTGTACTGATGCCATTAACTACACTGCCACCAACTGAACTCTTAGCTGTCAGACTGCCATGTGATCTGTCACATTGAGCCTTTGCGACATTCTGATAAGCTGCTTGCTGCTTGACATCATCAAAATCCTCCAATGCAATGCAAGGGTACACATCCGCCACTTTAGCATTTTGTCTCAGGGTAACTTGGGATGTTGTTGGATTCACAATCTTCACAGGGAGCCATCCATCCCCCACAGAGGCGTAACTACTCTCCCCACTAGTATGTGTCGATTCACACAACGAGACGTGCTGGGCTCGACAACAACAGTACTGCCCACAGAGAGTTTTGTCTTTGGGGGTAGGCGGCCCCACACCAGATGCTCACTCATGGGTTGGAGCGTTACTGCTCTCTTCAACTTAATGGTGCCCACTTTATCTGGGATGGAGTCTCCTCTCCATCTCTCCAGATTTGACATCACACTGGTTAGAGGAACCTGGTGTACCCGCCACCCGCCAGTAGCTGTCATTTGATTTGAACTGTCTAATCAGAGATTTCAACACATTAGTGCCCACAATGAGTTCATCAACCTGCCCATCAACAATAAGCACTGGGACTACATAACTGAAGCCATAAAGCTGAATTTTTAAGTCACACATGCCCACTGGGCTAGTTTGCTTCCCACCACAACCCACCAGGATGATGTCTGAAGGAGCTAGAAAGTTCCCCTCTACCACTCCTGCCTCCCTCAAACGAGGTACAATATCTGCGCGCAGAGTAGTAGCCATGGACCCACTATCTAACATCCCCTTCAGCTCAAATTTATCCTGTACTAGCACGGTGGTGTAAAACAAACTGTCATTCTGAGTAATTCTCATTGTGTTCTGAAAAATTACTGTGTTGTTCTTGGGTACTGACTCACAAAAGTAAGAATAAACAGATTGGATATCATCATCAGTGGAGGAAAAATAAGAATGCCCCACATTGCCCTCCTCAGAATGGAGGCTTTCTAGTTTTCCTGAGACCTGCCAGTCTGTCCACATCCAGGGTTCTGTCGCTGCCCAGCCTCACTACAGTCAAAGCTCATGTGGCCCGGAGAAAAGCACTTGAAGCACAGCTGGTGCATCTGACAGTGAGCTTTGGTCCAGTGATTAGTGCTTCCACAGACAGCGCACTCACGCTGACGTTTGTGGAACTGTTTACGGGGCCCTCTACATTTAACATTTTTAACAGACGCTCTTATCCAGAGCGACTTACAGTTAGTGCGTACGTTATTATTATTATTTTTTTCATACCCCCCGTGGGAATCGAACCCACAACCCTGCCGTTGCAAACGCCAAGCTCTATGAACTGAGCTACATCCCCTGCCGGCCAATCCCTCCCCTACCCTACCCTAGACGACGCTGGGCCAATTGTGCACCGCCCCATGGGTCTCCCGGTCGCGGCCGGCTTTGATAGAGCCTGGATTCGAACCAGGATCTCTAGTGGCACAGCGCCACTCACAGACTGAGTATTGCTGACCAGAGCCTTCTCTAACAAAGTCAAAACTTTCTTTAATGTCCCACCCTCAGATACAGATGGTGCCTGGTCTGGTTCACGGCCACATTGAGAAAAAGATGACACATTAGGTATTTTCACAGGACCCACTCCCTCCTGAGGGCAGTCAAAAACGGCAGCCACCTGCTGTGAAAGTTGTGTTCTACATGCTTTACGTTCCCTTAACAGTTCATCCAACCGATCCTGTACCTCACTGGCTGTCCAGTCACGAATGGGTTTGCTCTTGAACACTTGGGCCAACTCTTTATCAGGACAGTTGCGTACAAACATGACTGCCAACTCTGAGCACTGATTGGGTAAGGTCCTGCCCTCACTCACAAGGTACTGTTCGGCTGCCTCTGCAGCTTTGTTAAGCCTAATCCAGAAATCTATTGGACCCCCATTAGCATATGGTTTGATTGAATAGAAATCAGCTAATGGCATACCTGAGCAGACAGTATCCCCAAAGTGTTGCTTGAAAACACTGAACACCGCCTTAACATCTGTGACAACAAGGTTGTTACGCATCCAGACTTTGGTCACATCCCGTGCCCTCCTCATGAGCCTAGACATCACCTCCCCAACAATCCCAGACCCAGTGTAACCCCTCTTCTCTAGGTAGACTCCCATTAACTCCTCCCACTCCAGGACAGAGTACTTATCTGAGCCATCACCCCTAAAAAGAGGTGGAGCACTAACATCTGACTTCACAACCAGATTCAGCTTGGACGCATCAATAAAGGTTGACCCACACTGCTCAGGCAGGGGAAACTGCTGGGGTTGGTGAGGGGGACAGGCAGGAGAAGGACTGGAAACCCAAGGCTGCAGTAAACTCGCTCTGATAGATTCTCCTATCTCTGAACCAATCTGCTTAATAAGGTCACTAAGCTGACTCGGAGGCGTCCCATTATCACCGAGTACTGTGGATGATGGTACATCAAAAGACAGAGGTGGAATACCCTGGTCAGGTGGAACAAACAGCCTACCCCTCCCAGTGCTTGCAAACTTAGGACTAGCAAACGCTCTACTCCCAGGAGCGGACTGTACAATTGGTGTAAATGGAAGGACACCCCTCCCTCTACCCACACTAAAATCCCCAGCATAACTGTCACGCTCTGGCTCCGGGACTGTGTATTTTGAGCCAGGGTGTGTTCATTTGGTTGTGTTGTATTTGGTTGTGTTTCATTGTTTGGTCGTGTGACTCCCAATCAGTGGTAACGAGTGTCAGCTGTCGGCTCGTTATCTCTGATTGGGAGCCATATTTAAACTGTCAGTGTTCACCTTAGTGTTGTGGGTTTTTGTTCCTTTACGGTCATTGTAACTGTGGACTTCATGAATCGTTTATTGTTTTGCACTTTAGTATAATAAAGTCATCATGTTCGCTCAACACGCTGCGTATTGGTCTGCTCCTTTTGAAGACGATCGTGACAGAAAAACCCACCAAGATGGGACCAAGCAGCGTGTCCAGGAGCCATCGCCAGGGAGATCCCTCACAGATCTCCTTCGCCTCCTGGACTGGGTCAAGCCGAGTGAGGAAGAGAAGGGCTTGACATTATGGCAGAAGGGCGAGAGGCTGGCGAGGGACATGGAGACCTGGTCCACGGGTAGGAGAGACGCCCCGAAAATTTTTAGGGGGGGGCTCACGACGTCGGACCAGCAGGAGGCCGCGATAGAGCGGCCCAGTGGGTTGCCGGAGAAGGCCGCCGGGTTACGGGGGCCACTGGTCGAAGAGGGGATGGAGGAAGTAGAGGCACGGCGAGAGGTACTGGCGTGTGTTGCCAGTCCGGTCCGGCCCGTTCCAGATCCCGGGGTAGGACCAGTGGTGTGTGTCCCCAGTACAGTCCGGTCCATCCAAGCTTCCCGCACCAAGCCAGTGGTGTGCGTCGTCAGTCCGGCACGGCCCGTGCCTGCTCTCCGCATCAAGCCTGTGGTGCGTCTCGTCAGCCCGGCTCTGCCCGTTCCTGCTCTCCGCACCAGGTCTGTGGTGCACGTCGCCAGCCCAGTCCGGCCCATTCCTGCCACTCGTACCAAGTCAAGGGTGCGAGTCGTCAGCCGGATTCAGCCCATTCCTGCTACTCGCAACAAGCCAAGGGTGCGAGTCGTCAGCCGGATTCAGCCCATTCCTGCTACTCGCACCAAGCCAAGGGTGCGAGTCGTCAGCCGGATTCAGCCCATTCCTGCTACTCGCACCAAGCCAAGGGTGCGAGTCGTCAGCCGGATTCAGCCCATTCCTGCTACTCGCACCAAGCCAAGGGTGCGAGTCGTCAGCCGGATTCAGCCCATTCCTGCTACTCGCACCAAGCCAGGGATGCGAGGCTTCAGCCTGGTGAGGCCTGTTCCGGCTCCACGCACCATGCAAAGGGTGCGTATCGTCTGCCAGGTCCGGTCCATTCCTGCCTCACGCGCCAAGCCAGGGGTGCGCGTCGGCAGTCCTGATCCAGCTAACTGGGTCAGATCGGACTGGGGGCACTACGGGGGGATTGTAGTAGGGTGGTGGTCAAGCCCGGAGCCGGAGCCGCCTCCGAGGAGCAATACCCACCCAGCCCTTCCCTATTTGGGGTGTAGGCGCGGTCGGAGTCCGCGCCTTTAGGGGGGGGTACTGTCACGCTCTGGCTCCGGGACTGTGTATTTTGAGCCAGGGTGTGTTCATTTGGTTGTGTTGTATTTGGTTGTGTTTCATTGTTTGGTCGTGTGACTCCCAATCAGTGGTAACGAGTGTCAGCTGTCGGCTCGTTATCTCTGATTGGGAGCCATATTTAAACTGTCAGTGTTCACCTTAGTGTTGTGGGTTTTTGTTCCTTTACGGTCATTGTAACTGTGGACTTCATGAATCGTTTATTGTTTTGCACTTTAGTATAATAAAGTCATCATGTTCGCTCAACACGCTGCGTATTGGTCTGCTCCTTTTGAAGACGATCGTGACAATAACACATCTTATGGACTAAAGAATCTTCCATGGCTCAACAGAGCACTAAAATACAATGTAATTTAGTGCATTCAAAGACCAAAAAAAAATAATGGCAATAAACAAATTCATTCAAAACATACAAATAAGCACGAATACCTGTATCTAATGAAGTTGCTACATTCACTTTCACTGTTTACAGTATATATTAACTTACAGTAAACCATCAACAAATTCGCATGCGCAGGTCCTGCACCTCATCCACATGCACAGCTCCGGCGGTCGGCTTGAGCTGACCAGTCGGCAGGTCACTGCACCAGTTTGTAGCGTGGTTCGTTCTGCGTTGTGTACTTTTAATTAGGACACTGCCACAACTGGAAATCTGATGGTTGGATAATTTTTATTCGACCTGCACACGAAGAGACAACACACAATATGTTAGCTCTTGGTGCAGCCACAGCTCTCGGGCACCTTGCTAGTTGAAGGTCAGGCAAAAGAGAACAGGTGCAGCATGCACACATTCAGTGCCTAACAACACACTATACAATACAAGTAAAATGATATACAACATAATTCTGACAAAAAAAAAAGACATACCTGCTCACGAAGAGACAACACAAAATAGCTTAGCCCTTGGTGCAGCCACAGCTCTCGGGCACCTGCGTGAGCACATTGAAACTCACTCAAACACTGCCCCAAAACAAAACCTCTGGTTGCGTAACAGCACTTTGTGTAACTTTACCACAGTTTTATATTAACAAATTACGGCGCCAAGGACATCATACCTTGCTAGTTGAAGGTCAGGCAAAAGAGAACAATAAGAGGGTACATAAATACAGATAACCCGCGATGGACCAAACCAAAATATAGAAAACTTTTACAATTAGGTGTATTTACAATATAGATAGATAAAAATGTTTGTACACCAAAAAAATAACATTAGCTATGCAGCTGTAATTAAATAAAGAAACCACATTTAATTATTATTATTATTAACTTATTAACATTCCCTCTTGACCTGGCCTACTTGAACTGTCCTTGTGTGCAATTTGGTGCATAATCTTTGGTGCATAATCTTGTTTTTAACCGAGTAGTTTTGCAAAAGTGTAACCTGCGTCAATTCAGATCTAGGAAATATTGGAATAACGTGCTTAAGAGGACCCCTGACACGCACAACAGCATAACACAACAACCACATTTTCAATTGACAATCATTGATTTAAATGGATGTGGTCAATAGATTTGTATAGGCATATATACTAATTTAATTTAACTTGTAAGCCAAGGATGGATTAGTAGGTCTATGCAACATGCACCTGGATAACCGCGTCATGAATCTGAACGGGCTCCAACTTCCTCATATACACATTATGACAAAATAAAGAGCTTAATCTTTCACGAAATAAAGACATAGAAGAAAACAGGTTCCAGAAACTCAGTTTCTCCATGGCAATAGAATGTAAACATGTATATTGCGCCAAACATAACCAAATATCGCCTACAACTCAATTCTCAGCGCAGCATATTGGACGACTCCACAGGCATTGATCATTCGCGACATTAAGTAATTCCTGTTATCTCTAGAGCATCCCGTATATCTATAGCGCTGCATTTCGTCCCCCTCTGACCATGGATAGGGTTGGGAGCATTCCTGAGTTCACTTATGGTCCCACTAAGGTAATCTTAGGAGATATTCCTTTTGGCATACTGTAAATGCCTGTGCATAATGTACCCAATAAAGCATAATTATTTTAATTATCTTCAAAGGAATTCTGTAGAAGCAGCCTTTATTTTCAGACTCTGCAGGCCTGCTGGGAGGAAGTATATTACAATAAACAGGTAAGATTCATCCCACAAAAACAGTAACCACAGAAAAAAAGAGATAGATTCAATCCCAAAACAAGAGTTTTATTTCAAGACAGTTTAGAGAAGATGGTCATAAGAGTTTTTAATATCACTTGCAAATTGTGAGACATGAGCAGTTGTGAAATGTTGCAAGAGGCCCTTCTGAAAGCACATTATATGGTCTTTAGTGGCACGGTCTCACACCTTACCTCATCTTGCAGAAGAAGCTCATGGTCCACTATCTGCTGCTCCAGAGTCGAGGCCAGGTCTCGCCCCATGTCACCATGGAGCACATGAGCGACTGGCTGGTGTCTCAGGGCAAAAAATCCCTTAGGGAGAGGTGAGTACCACGTCAGCGCTCACCTTCACTGCCATTCTCTGTCACCAGCAGCACTCCAGGAGGTGTGGGTAAAATAAACAACAAAAAATAGGAAGCCAGGAAAGTTGAAATGCTTTGTGTTTTATTTGAAGGGTGTGGAAGGAAACCCTGGAGGAGGGGAACGAACTCGCTCGGCTGGTAAGAGAATGAGAGTTAGAGACTTAGACTATCAGTCAGTGAGCTCTTTTCTAGCCTTTCAACAACTAGTTAGTACAGCCGAATATATCTGTTGTGAAATTACACTATTGGGACTTCCTGTTTCCTACGGCAGACCTGGGAAGTAAACACCTGCCTAAAAATGATTGACATGGAGCACGAGGCTGTCTGCAAGCTCCGCCGCTCTATGCACCACACCTCTCCAGCTGGCGCTGACATGTGAGTTCCATGTACTGCCCTGCATACGGCTTGATCCATTCATCTACACATCTGGAGCTATGCAGAAAGAAACTAGGGCACTGTTTTCTTTGTGAACATTGCACATCGTTTAGCTTTCTCTGCTGCTTTTTGTTGATTTCAGCGACCCTAAGGTCCACAGCATCGTGGAGAGAGCTGTGAGGAGCATTCTGGACAAGCTGTCCAAGCCCAGTATCAACCTGCTCAGCCCATCCCAGGTGGTGGTGGAGCTGGTGCCCAGGATTCTCCTGGCCCTGTGGCTTCAGCCAGAGGAAGGCCATTCAGATCACCCCATCCTCCTAAGCGGGATGGCTGTGAGTATGGTGGTGGCCGTAGGAGAGAAGCTCTCCAGCATGTTGAAGGCTTCTCCTCACACCCCATTCTCCCGGGCTGCTGCTTTTGACTCTGTGAGGTCGATCCTCGGGAGAATCAGCCAGTCCTTCTCCCTGGATGACATCAAGACCCCTTTTTTATGAGCTCTGTCTGTGCCTTTGTGGCGGACGAGGTGAAGAGCTACTTCCAGCCTACTGCAGACACCCTGCCAGTTCCCCCTGTCCTAGTGGTGGCCGTCTCCGCCACACTACCAGCTGACATCCAAGCAGGTGAGTAGCACTCATAGAGAGCACTCTGACAGATGCCTTTTGTCATGACATCCTGGTGCCTTGTAGTAGTAGAGCCAATCAGGATTTTAATTGTCACCCCTAACACAGATGCAGACCAGGCTTCTTCCCACCTGGAGCTTGTGGACATGTCCCCTATCACAGAGGCAGACCCAGCAACTTCCCACCTGGAGGTTGTGGACATCACCCCTAACACAGAGGCAGAACCATCTTCTTCCCACCTGGAGGTTATGGAAATCATCCCTAACACAGAGAAAGACCTGGCTTCTGCCCACCTGGAGGTTGAGGGAATCACCCCTAACACAGAGTTTGACCCAGCTTCTCCCCACCTAGAGGTTGTTGACATCACCCATAGCAGAGAGGCAGTCCAGGCTTCTTCCCACATAGTGGTTATGGACATCACCCCTATTACAGAGGCACACCCGGATTCTTCCAACCTGATGGTTGTGGACATCACCCTTAACACAGAGTCAGACCCGGCATCTTCCCACCTAGTGATTGTGGACATCACACCTAACACAGAGGCACACCCGGCTTCTTCCCACCTAGTGGTTGTGTACATCACCCCTAAAACAGAGGCAGATCCGGCTTCTTCCCACCTGGAGGTTGTTTACAAAAGCCGTAGCACAGAGGCAGACCCGGTATCTTACCACCTGGAGGTTGAGGACATCACCCCTAACACAGAGGCAGACCCGGCTTCTTCTCACCTGGAGGTTGTGGACATCACCCCTAACAAAGAGGCACACCTGGCTTCTTCCCACCTGGACGTTGTGGACATCACCCCTAACAAAGAGGCAGACCCGGCTTCTTCCCACCTGAAGGTTGTGGACATCACCTCTAACACAGAGGCAGAGCCAGCTTCTTCCCACCTGGAGGTTGTGGACATCATACCTAACACAGAGGCAGACCCGGCTTCTTTCCACCTGAAGCTTGTGGACATGTCCCCTATAACAGAAGCAGACCTGGCTTCTTCCCACTCAGTGGTTGTGGACATCACCCCTACCACAGAGTCAGACCCTGCTTCTTCCCACCGTAAGGTTGTTGACATCACCCATAACTCAGAGGCAGACCCAGCAACTTCCCACCTGGAGGTTGTGGACATCACCCCTAACACAGAGGCAGACCCATCTTTTTCCCACCTGGAGGTTATGGACATCACCCCTAACACAGAGCCATACCCGGTTTCTTTCCACTTGGACCTTGTGGACATCACCCCTAACACAGAGGCTGAGACAGCTTCTACCCACCTGAAGGTTGTGGTCATCACCCCCAACACAGATTTAGACCCGGCTTCTTCCTATCAGGAGGTTGTGGACATCATCCCTAACACAGAGGCAGACCCGGCTTCTTCACACCTAGAGGTCGTGGACATCACCCCAAACACAGAGGCAGGTACTGCTTCTTCCCACCTGGAGCTTGTGGACATCACCCCTAACACAGAGGCAGACCCGGCTTCTTTCCACCTAGTTGTTGTGGACATCAACTTTAACACAGAGGCAGACCCGGCTTATTCCCAGCTGGAGGTTGTGGAAATCACCCCTAATATAGAGGCAGACATGGCTTCTTCCCACCGTAAGGTTGTGGACATCACCCCTAATACAGAGGTAGACCCGGCTTCTTCTCACCTGGACGTTGTGGAAATCACCCCTAACAAAGTGGCAGAACCCGTCTCTTCCCACTTGGAGATTGTGTTCGTCACACCTAACACAGAGGCAGAACCCGTCTCTTCCCACTTGGAAGTTGTGGACATCACCCCTTACACAGAGGCAGACCCGGCTTCTACCCACCTGAAGGTTGTGGACATCACCCCTAACACAGAGGCAGACCCGGCTTGTTCTCAGCTGGAGGTTTTGGACCTCACCCCTAACACAGATGCATATCCGGCTTCTTCACTCTTGGAGGTTGTGGACGTCACACCTGAAGAAAAGCCTCTCATGGTGGCCGTCTCCGCCACTCTGCCATCTGACATCCAAGCAGGTGAGTAAGACTTATAGAAAGCACTCTGACAGGTGCCATTTGTCATGATAACATGTAAAGTGTTGGTCCCATGTTTCATGAGCTGAAATAAAAGATCCCATTCAACTGGCCAGTGTTTAGAACCTTCGGATTGCATTTATTTACATTCTGTCCTGCTTTTGTCCCTTTCCAGAGGATGTTGCTGTGGTCACCCTGGACGTCACCCCACACGTCACCAAGGACGTGACCCTGGATGTTCCATGCAGGGCGAGGAAAGGGGCAGTCCGGCGTTTTTTTTGCAGGCTTTGGAGGGCAGTGTGCTGCTGCGCTTGCCACTAGGAAGAGGAGGAACAATATTAATTATTCATTAGACCAGAAACAGGGTTGAACCATTAAAATTAAATTATTTGCATTATAGTTGCCTTCAATTCTGATTTTCTTCTGTTTAATTCTTAATTAATTTCAGAACATTTCTCTAAACTTTGTGGAGTACGTTGTGTAAATAAGTGGGAAACATCCCAATCCCAATTTTAATGCTTTTAATAATTTACTTATTACATTTTTTTAGATGTGTTATTTGACAAAAAAGTGGAGGGCGCTCAACCAACTTTGAGTCGAGGTGCAACCAAAAACCTTAATCATAATTTAAAAGGAAAAGCGCAACTCTTTCTCACTATTAAAAATGCATTGTTTTATTCAAGCAAGGTTAAAAGATTAACGTTTTGGCCTAGTCCATGACGATATGCAAGTTGTGTTTGCCCAGTAAAAGGGGGACCCAGACTCACCCTGGTTCTTGAGGGTTGCAGACACTGAATAATTATCATTTGAAATAAATGGCACTTTTCAAGTCTTGACTAAATATCTTTAATGAATATAAATTAAACATATATATATATATATTTTTCAACTTTATATAACCAGGTAGGCCAGTTGAGAACAAGTTCTCATTTACAACTGCGACCTGGTTAAGATAAAGAAAAGCAGTGCGATAAAAACAACAACAACACAGAGTTACACATGAGATAAACAAAACATACAGTCAATAACACAATAGAAAATCTATATACAGTGTTTGCAAATTTAATAAGTTATGGAGGTAAGGCAATACATTTAGTATTAACACTGGAGTGATAGCTGTGCAGAAGATGATGTTCAAATAGAGATACTGGGGTGCAAATTAGCAAAATAAATAACAATATGGGGATGAGGTAGTTGGGTGGGCTAATTACAGATGGGCTGTGTACAGGTGCAGTGATCGGTAAGCTGCTCTGACAACTGATGATTAAAGTTAGTGAGGGAGATAAGAGTCTCCAGCTTCAGAGATTTTTGCAGTTCTTTCCAGTCATTAGCAGCAGAGAACTGGAAGGAATGGTGGCCAAAGGAGGTGTGATATACCTGCAGGAGCGCATACCACGGGTGGGTGTTGCTATGGTGACCAATGACTTCAGATAAGGCGGGGATAGATGACCTGGAGCCAGTGGGATTGGCGACAAATATGTAGTGAGGGCCAACCAACGAAAGCGTACAGGTCACAATGGTGGGTAGTATATTGGGCTTTGTTGACAAAATGGATGGCACTGTGATAGACTACATCCAATTTGCTGAGTAGAGTGTTGGAGGCTATTTTGTAAATTACATCGCCGAAGTCAAGGATCGGTAGGATAGTCCGTTTTACGAGGGCATGTTTGGCAGCATGAGTGAAGGAGGCTTTGTTGTGAAATAAGAAGCCGCTTCTAGATTTAACTTTGGATTGGAGATGCTTAATGTGAGTCTAGAAGGCGAATTTACGGTCTAACTAGACACCTAGGTATTTGTAGTTGTCCACATATTCTAAGTCAGACCTGCCGAGAGTAGTGATTCTAGTTGGGCGGGCGGGTGCAAGCAGCGTTCGATTGAAGAGCATGCATTTAGTTTTAATAGCGTTTAAGAGCAGTTGGAGGATACGGAAGGAGTGTTGTATGGCATTGAAGATCGTTTGGAGGTTTGTTAACACAGTGTCCAATGAAGGGCCAGATGTATACAAAATGGTGTCGTCTGCGTAGTGGTGGATCTGAGAGTCACCAATAGCAAGAGCGACATCATTGATATACACAGAGGACAGAGTCGGCCGAGAATTGAACCCTGTGGCACCCCCATAGAGACTGCCAGAGGTCCAGACAACAGGCCCTCCGATTTGACTCATTGAACTCTATCTGAGAAGTAGTAGTTGAACCAGGCGAGGCAGTCATTTGAGAAACCAAGGCTATTTGTCTGCCAATAAGAATGCGGTGATTGACAGAGTCGAAAGCCTTGGCCAGGTCGATGAAGAAGGCTGCACAGTACTGTCTTTTATCGATCGCGGTTATAATACCGTTTAGGACTTTGAGCTTGGCTGAGGTGCACCCATGACCAGCTCGGAAACCAGATTGCATAGCGGAGAAGGTACGGTGGGATTCGAAATGGTCGGTGATCTGTTTGTTAACTTGGCTTTCAAATACTTTCGAAAGACAGGGCAGGATGGATGTAGGTCTGTAACAGTTTGGATGTAGAGTGTCACCCCCTTTGAAGAGGGGGATGACTGCGGCAGCTTTCCAATCTCTGGGGATCTCAGATGATACGAAAGAGAGGTTGAACAGGCTAGTAACAGGGGTTGCTACAATTTCGGCGTCTAATTTTAGAAAGAAAGGGTCCAGATTGTCTAGCCCAGCTGATTTGTAGGGGTCCAGATTTTGCAGCTCTTTCAGAACATCAGCTATCTGAATTTCAGTAAAGGAGAAGCCGGGGGGGTGGGGGGCATGGGCAAGTTGCAGCGGAGGGTGCAGAGCTGGTGGCTGGGGTAGGGGTAGCCAGGTGGAAAGCATGGCCAGCCGTAGCAAAATGCTTATTGAAATTCTCGATTATAGTAGATTTATCGGTGGTGATAGTGTTTCCTAGCCTCAGTGCTGTGGGTAGCTGGGAGGAGGTGCTCTTATTCTCCATGGACTTTACAGTGTCCCAAAACTTTTTGGAGTTAGTGCTACATGATAAATATTTCTGTTTGAAAAAGCTAGCCTTTGCTTTCCTAACTGATTGTGTATATTTGTTCCTGACTTCCCTGAAACGTTGCATATCGCGGGGGCTGTTCGATGCTAATGCAGTACGCCACAGGATGTTTTTGTGCTGGTAAAGGGCAGTCAAGTCTGGGGTGAACCAGGGGCTATATCTGTTCTTAGTTCAGAATTTTTTGAATGGGGCATGCTTATTTAAGATGGAGAGGAAAGCACTTTTAAAAAACAACCAGGCATCCTCTACTGTCGGAATGAGGTCAACTACAATTGACTTGAGGATCAGAGCAGGAAGGCTGACTGGCTAGCCCTGATGGCCCTCTGCCTCTACCTCTGTGTGGTTAATCTCAGCCAAGAGGTTGTATGGGTTTTCTGTCTCTCTCTGGGTGTGAATCACTATCACTATGACCTCTTGCTCAGCCTCCCCTCTCATTCCTTGCTCACAGGAGCAGGGGTGATGGCATCCAGGGTAACTCTTCCTCTCCTGTATCTAACCCATCTTTCTGGCTGTGAGTTCGATTGAGGTCACTCGTTCTCTCTCCCAGGGTGTTGGATAGTTTCTCCTCCTCTGTGTCTTGTGTATTTTCTACATTGTAGAATAATAGTGAAGACATCAAAACTATTAAATAACACATATGGCATCATGAAGTAACCAAAAACGTGTAACACATATGAAAATATATTTGAGATTTGAGATTCTTCAAAGTAGCCACCCTTTGACTTGATCACAGCTTTGTACATATAGAATAATACGAAATGTTCTGAGACCAGGTTGCGCTTTCACCTCCCCCGGTAAGAGGGGAATAAGGCAACCTCAGAGTTACATTCAAGGATACTTTATTGACACACACGGATGAAATGGACATGGAAAGGTAGTGGAATGATAGTGGTCCTGTAATGGACAGATAACAGGGGTAATGAATATGCACAATAACTGATAGCACAAGTAGAGCAACAACGCTATTAACAAAGGAAGGGCTGTATTAATGGCATAATACTACCTGGGGAGTATTACACAACACAGTAAACACAGAGAGGCAACTTACAATAGGCAATGGTAGTAACTATAAAGAACAACAAGCAAGAATGATATACATGTTACAAACTCACTTTGTGCACGTACACTATCCCACGGTATCTCTGTGCATTCAAATTGTCATCGATAAAATGCAATTGGGTTCATTGTCCGTAGCTTATGCCTGCCCATACCATTACCCCACTGCCACCATGGGGCATTCACAACGTTGACATCAGCCAACAGCTCGCCCATATGCTGCTTTACAAGTGGTCTGAAGTCGTGAGGCCAGTAAGAAGTACTGCCAAATTCTCTAAAGCCGCCTTGGCTTAGGGTTGAGAAATTAACATAAACGTATCTGGCAACAGCTCTGGTGAACATTCCTGCAGTCAGTAAGCTGCCTCAAAACTTGAAATATCTGTGGCATTGTGTTGTGTGACAAAACTGCACATTTCAGAGTGGCCTTTTATTGTCCTCAGCACAAGGTGCACCTGTGTAATTATCATGCTGTTTAATCAGCTTCTTGATATGCCACATTTGTCAGGTGGATGGATTATCTTGGCAAAGGAGAAATGCTCGCTTACAGGGATGTAAACAAATTTGTGCACACAATTTGAGAGAAATATGCTTTTTGTGCGAACAAAATATTTCACGCTTTTATTTCAGCTCATGAAACATGGGACCAGCTAAAGAATAGCTAAAGCCAACTTCATGGTTAGTAGTATTGCAGAGAAAAAATAACAAGACAAATTTAAACATCACAAATCTGAGGGGGCAAGTGACCCTGTGCCCCCTTTGGGCGTGACGACTCTGCTATCAACCACATCATTCTGTCACTGTGAATATTCAAAACAGACACATTCAATCAGGTCTGTTACTGGTCCTACCATATAGATCAGGGATGGACAATTCGTGTCCTTATAGGCGGAGTGGTGTCACACTTTTTCCGCACACTCTAGGAGCTCAGATGCAATAATTTAATAACATAATAACCAACGTTTCGACAGACAAGCTGTCGTCATCAGGGTATCCTGACATTGGTTATTAGGTTATTAAATTATTGCTTCTGAGCTCCTAGAGTGTGCGGCTCTCCTTTTCTTTTTCAAGTGTTCTACTCCGATAGCCAGCACCACGCCTAAATAGGTGTGCGTTTCTTTCGCCTCCATATTAATCTGGTACTGGTCCTACCATATAGATCAGGGATGGACAATTCCAGTCCTTGGGGGTCGGAGTTGTGTCACACTTTTTCCCCATCCCTAGCAAACACAGCTGATTAAACTTATTGCATTCTAAACTGAAGCCCATGAGTATTTGATTATTAGAGTCAAATGTGTTAGCTGGGGCTGGGGAAAAAGTGTAACACCAATCAGGTCCCGAGGACTGGAGTTGCTCATTCCTGATATAGATGCTCTGTTTGCACGCATCGAGGGATGTGGTGACAGTGGAGACAAGGGAACACACATAAACAGCTTTGTCCTTTTAGAAGGTCGTCATAATCCTTACATAAATATAATATGTATGCAAGAAATGCAGAGACACTTCCAAAAACATATTGACAGAGTCTAGTATCTAGTAGTCTAATCAATTAGTTTTCAACCCCTTTGTTATGGCAAGCCTAAATAAGCTCACGAGTAAAAATGTGCTTAACAAGTCACATAATTAGTTAGATGGACTGACTATGTGTGCAATAATAGTGATTTTTGAACGACTACATAATCTCTGTACCCCACACATACAATTATCTATAAGGTCCCTCAGTCGAGCAGTGAATTTCAAACATAGATTCAACCACAAAGACCAGTGAGGTTTTCCAATGCCTCGCAAAGAAGGGCACCTTTTGGTAGATGGGTACAAATAAAGCAGACATTGAATATTCCTTTGAGCATGGTGAAGGTAATAATTACGCTTTGGATGGTGTATCAATACACCCAGTCACTACAAAAATACAGGCGTCCTTCCTAACTCAGCTGCCGGAGAGGAAGGAAAATGCTCAGGGATTTCACCATGAGGCCAATGGTGGCTTTAAAACAGTTAGAAAGTTGAATGGCTTTGATAGGAGAAAACTGAGGATGAATCATATACATTTTAGTTACTCCACAATACTAACCCAATTGACAGAGTATGCACTCACTAACTGTAAGTCGCTTTGGATAAGAGCGTCTGCTAAATTACTAAAATGTAAATGTTAAAGAAGGAAACCTGTACAGAATAAACATATTCCAAAACATGCAGTTTGTTTGCAATAAGGCACTAAAGTAAAACAGCAAACAATGTGGCAAAGAAAGGAACTTTATGTCCTGAATACAAAGCGTAATGTTTGGGGCAAATCCAACACAACACATCACTGAGTACCACTCTTCATATTTCCAAGCATGGTGGTGGCTGCATCATGTTATGGGTATGCATGTCATTGGCAAGGACTAGATACTTTTTTAGGATAAAAATAAATGGAATAGAGCTAAGTACAGGCATAATCCTAGAGGAAAACCTGGTTCAGTCTGCTTTCCAACAGACACTGGGAGACAAATTCCCTCTTCAGCAGGACAATAACCTAAAACACAAGGCCAAATATTGTTGCTTACCAAGACGACATTGAATGTTTCTGAGTGGCTTAGTTACAGTTTTGACTTAATTCGGCTTGAAAACCTATGGCAAAAAAAAAAATGGCTGTCTATATAATGTATATTGCATATATTTTACAATCCAGTTGTGCAAAGCTCTTGGAGATTTACCAAGTAAGACACAGCTTTAATCGACTCAGGGGTGGGAATACTTATGTAAATGAGATATTTCTGTATGTCATTTCCAATACATTTGCAAAAATTTCAAAAGCGTGTTTTCAATTTGTCATTATGGGGTATTGTGTGTAGCTGCGTGAGAGAAAATATTATAATTGAATCCATTTTGAATTCAGGCTGTAAGAAAACAACATGTGGAATAAGTTAAGGGGTATGAATACTTTCTGAATGCACTGTATATCTGCAAGAAAGTGATAAATACGTGACTGTTTGAAAGGGGGTCATATAAACATTGCCTTATTTATATTTTTACAGACAATATAAAGTTAATTCTGTCTGAAATAGTCATGCTATAATGGGCGTAGTTTCTCAGACCAAATTTCCATTCTGCCTCAAACAAAGCAATCTGATCATGCTCCAGTCAAAAAGAGCTATAGGGAATGCCTATACATTGTCCAATCTCCTTCCACACATTGATTTCATCTTTATTCAGAAAGAAACAAACTTAAAATTAAGTGCTGTTTCAGTGTCTTGTTGCAGGTTGTGCAATGTTCAAAAGTGTGTGAGAGAAAAAGCATTAACTTGTGTGTGTGGTGTCAAGTGTGGATGGTCCTATGTATGCAAATAGCCGAGATTGGATATTTCAGCACCATGGACAGCAGCGACATTGGGATAGCGAGATCTGTAATTCAGCAACACATGACACTGGATAGCGGCTGTCTCAGGTGAAGTTGGCATTGGGAAAATCCCATCTAATAGGAAACGAGGCATAGGATGCAAAAAGACTGAAGGAGAAGACTCCCACAGGAACTCTATGCTTAACTGTTCTGCCACATTCATTTCAAATGTTAAATTTTTCGATTTGTAAATAAAAGGGAACACGTCTGCAAATAATGTAAACTGACTTTTCTAACTACACTGTACAACTTTAGTGTGTCTGTGCATCATAGGTACAACTGCAAGCAAATCGCTTCTCAAATCCTTCTCAAATGTCTGTTTAATGTGAGAAATAAAATGAAAAACAACTGTTAGACTAATACAATGCGTAGTGTTACGAATTATTACTATTCCCAACAAGACAACAAAAATTTATGGTCTTTACCCGCCATGGAGACTTATAAAGGCTACTTACCCCCCACCAAAAGTTCCCACGCTGAGCGATATTGTTTACTACATCATTATGCATATAATTCAAGTCATACCTTTATTGTCATTCATGCTCTTATTTTTAACCGAGTAGCTTTGCAAAAGTTTAACCTGCGTCAATTCAGAGCTGGGAAATATTGGAATAACGTGCTTAAGAGGACCACACCCGTCGCTATGGGCGGGCCATAGGGGGCCGGGCCCGCCTCCAAAAATGCTTGGGGCACAGATCTCTTAAAAAGTGAGGTGGAACTTTCTGAGGTGGAAGTTGGGAGAGTTATATTTCAGTGAAACGTAAGTGAGGGAGGCCCCGCTCTCTCGCTTTCACAGATGTTTAGTTCATTTCATTCCGATCTCCTTTGCATTATTGTAGCCATTTTCTGTAGCCTGTCAAATATGCGTCTGTCTATCCTTGTTCTCTCCTCTCCGCACAGGCTATACAAACGCCTCACACCGCGTGGCTGCTGCCACTCTAACCTGGTGGTCCCTGCGCGCACAACCCACGTGGAGTTCAGGTCTCCGGCAGCATCTGGAACTGCCGTTCTGCGGCCGACAAGGCAGAGTTCATCTCAGCCTATGCTACCCTCCAGTCCCTCGACTTCTTGGCGCTGACGGAAACATGGATTACCACTGAAAACACTGCTACTCCTACTGCTCTCTCCTCGTCTGACCATGTGTTCTTGCATACCCCGAGAGCATCTGGTCAGCGGGGTGGTGGCACAGGAATCCTCATCTCTCCCAAGTGGACATTCTCTCTTTTTCCCCTGACCCATCTGTCTATCTCCTCATTTGAATTCCATGCTGTCACAGTCACTAGCCCATTCAAGCTTAACATCCTTATCATTTATCGCCCTCCAGGTTCCCTTGGAGAGTTCATCAATGAGCTTGACGCCTTGATAAGTTCCTGTCCTGAGGATGGCTCACCCCTCACAGTTCTGGGTGACTTTAACCTCCCTACGTCAACCTTTGACGCATTTCTCTCTGCCTCCTTCTTTCCACTCCTCTCTTTGACCTCACCCTCTCACCGTCCCCCCCTACTCACAAGGCAGGCAATACCCTTGACCTCATCTTTACTAGATGCTGTTCTTCTACTAATCTCACTGCAACTCCCTTTCATGTCTCCGACCACTACTTTGTATCCTTTTCTCTCTCGCTCTCCTCCAACACTACTCACTCTGCCCCTACTCAGATGGTAATGCACCTTCGCAACCTTCGCTCTCTCTCTCCCACTACTCTCTCCACTTCCATCCTATCATCTCTTCGCTCTGCTCAATCCTTCTCCCTCCAATCTCCTGATTCTGCCTCCTCAACCCTCCTCTCCTCCCTTTCTGCATCCTTTGACTCTCTATGTCCCCTATCCTCCCGGCCGTCTCGGTCCTCCCCTCCTGCTCCGTGGCTTGACGACTTATTGCGAGCTCACAGAACAGGGCTCCGGGCAGCCGAGCGGAAATGGAGGAAAACTAGACTCCCTGCGGACCTGGCATCTTTTCAATCCCTCCTCTCTACATTTTCTTCCTCTGTTTCTGCTGCTAAAGCCACTTTCTACCACTCTAAATTCCAAGCATCTGCCTCTAACCCTAGGAAGCTCTTTGCCACCTTCACCTCCCTGCTGAATCATCAAACCCCCACCCCCTCTCTGTGGATGACTTCGTCAACCATTTTGAAAAGAAGGTTGACGACATTCGATCCTCGTTTGTTAAGTCAAATGACACTGCTGGTCCTGGTCACACTGCCCTACCCTATGCTTTGACTTCTTTCTCCCCTCTCTCTCCAGATGAAATCTTGCGACTTATGACGGCAGGCCGCCCAACAACCTGCCCGCTTGACCCTATCCCCTCCTCTCTTTTCCAGACCATTTCCGGAGACCTTCTCCCTTACCTCACTACGCTCATCAACTCATACTTGACCTCTGGCTATGTCCCTTCCATCTTCAAGAGAGCGAGAGTTGCACCCCTTCTCAAAAAACCTACACTCAATCCCTCCGATGTCAACAACTACAGACCAGTATCCCTTCATTATTTTCTCTCCAAAACTCTTGAGTGTGCCGTCTTTAGCCAACTCTCTTGCTATCTCTCTCAGAATGACCTTCTTGATCCAAACCAGTCAGGTTTCAAGACTGGTCATTCAACTGAGACTGCTCTTCTCTGTGTCACGGAGGCTCTCTGCACTGCTAAAGCTAACTCTCTCTCCTCTGCTCTTGTCCTTCTAGACCTGTCTGCTGCCTTTGATACTGTGAACCATCAGATCCTCCTCTCCACCCTCTCCTTGTTGGGCATCTCCGGCGTGGCTCACTCTTGGATTGCGTCCTACCTGACAGGTCGCTCCTACCAAGTGACGTGGCGAGAATCTGTCTCTGCACCACGTGCTCTCACCACTGGTGTCCCCCAGGGCTCAGTTCTAGGCCCTCTTCTATTCTCGCTATACACCAAGTCACTTGGCTCTGTCATATCCTCACATGGCCTCTCCTATCATTGCTACGCAGACGACACACAACTAATCTTCTCCTTTCCCCCTTTCTGATAACCAGGTGGCGAATCGCATCTCTGCATGTCTGGCAGAAATATCAGTGTGGATGACGGATCACCACCTCAAGCTGAACCTCCCGGGGAAGGACTGCCTGTTCCATGATCTCGCCATCACGGTTGACAACTCCGTTGTGTCCTCCTCCCAGAGTGCAAAAAGCCTTGGCGTGACCCTGGACAACACCCTGTCGTTCTCCGCTAACATCAAGGCGGTGACCCGATCCTGTAGGTTCATGCTCTACAACATTCGGAGAGTACGACCCTGCCTTACACAGGAAGCAGCACAGGTCCTAATCCAGGCACTTGTCATCTCCCGTCTGGATTACTGCAACTCGCTGTTGGCTGGGCTCCATGCCTGTGCCATTAAACCCCTACAACTCATCCAGAATGCCGCAGCCTTCTGGTGTTCAACCGTCCCAAGTTCTCTCACGTCACCCCGCTCCTCCGCACACTCCACTGGCTTCCAGTTGAAGCTCACATCTGCTACAAGACCATGGTGCTTGCCTACGGAGCTGTGAGGGAAACGATACCTTCAGGCTCTGATCAGTCCCTACACCCAAATGAGGGCATTGTGTTTATCCACCTCTGGCCTGCTGGCCCCCCTACCTCTGCGGAAGCACATTTCCCGCTCAGCCCAGTCAAAACTGTTCGCTGCTCTGGCACCCCAATGGTGGAACAAGCTCCCTCACGACGCCAGGACGGCGGAGTCACTCACCACCTTCCGGAGACACTTGAAACATCACCTCTTTAAGGAATAGCTGGGATAGGATAAAGTAATCCTTCTACCCCCCTTACCCTACCCCCACCCCCCCCCCCCCCCCAAAAAAAAATGGTTGTAAAGTGGTTATCCCACTGGCAATAAGGTGAATGCACCAATTTTGTAAGTCGCTCTGCTAAATGACGTAAATGTAAATGTTAAAAAAATTAACTTCAATTTTATATTATAATAGTGTCTAATTTTGTTTTGCATTAATGTTGCATTCTTTATCATTAAAACATTAAAAATATAAAGAAACAATGGTTTGATTTTGTTTGATTGATGGGAATCTACACTGCAACAGCCTATCACGGCCTTAATAAAAAGAAATTTAGGCTACGTACGTGACGTGTCCTACGTCAGTGTAGCCGCTCAACAGTTACCGCGCATTTTTGAAAGCTGGATGAGTTTTCGCCGGCTTACTCGCTTCAGTTCGTCATATATATCTGTAAGTGGTTGAAAAGCCCACCAACAGTCTCCTCTGCCAAATTGGATACGACACCGACGCCTCCTGATGTTGTAGTTGGAGAAGGAGACCCTGGACGACAGTCTGAGCCTGATGCTAGTAGCTCCGTGGAGTCCGGGGCAGCATTTGGGCCACAACTGCCTGTTGAATCAGTGGGTATGAGTGACCTCGGCATGGACAAACCCAAACAGGTTGTGTTGAGGAAATATAAAGTCAAAATGTTTGGTAAAAAAAAACAATCATTTTCCTCTAGCTGGTATTTGAACAGGGACTGGCTTGAGTACTCAGTGGAAAAGGACTCCGCATTTTGATATGCCTGCAGGAAATTCAAATCTGTATCATCAGACTCCATTAAGGGATTTAATGATTGGAAGCATGCAATTGGAACAGGCAAGGGCTTAAATAAGCATGCAGCTTCAAAATAACATTTAGCCTGTGAAGCAATGTGGAGAGATTCAGAAAAACGTAGAGAGACAGGAAAAGATAATTCAGGCAAGGGCTTAAATAAGCATGCAGCTTCAAAATAACATTTAGCCTGTGAAGCAATGTGGAGAGATTCAGAAAAACGTCGAGAGACAGGAAAATAGATTTCCACTCTCTTAAATTTAGAGCAACTGGCTCGCAACAGATACTACAGGTCAGCTGTAATTGATATGCTGGAGTTTTTAGTGGTGAATCAACTGCCGTTACGTGGAGATAATGTTGGTTTTGCCAGTGTGCTAGATGATAATAGCTCAATGGGGCTGTTTTTGTCTCTCTTTGAGTACACCATGCGCAAAGATCCTGAACTGACACGGATTACAAAAACAATCCCACAGAATGCACGCTATACCAGCCCACAGATACAAAACGAGATTCTCGAAATGATGAGCAAACTCGATAGTGAGACAAGTCGGCGATAGCTGGTATTCAATTAAAGTGGATGGCACACGGGATCCTTTAAGTCAAGAAAACATATCTGTAGTTGTGCGTTTTGTTGACAAAAACTATGGTCTGTGTGAGCGCCTCTTGGTAATGGCCACATCTGAGAAAAGTGATGCAGAGGCTCTGACAGGTGTCATCATTGATGAGCTCACCAGCGCCGGACTCAGCACGGACAAAATCCTGAGTCAAGTTTATGATGGCGCATCACTCATGTCTGGCAGGCATGGTGGTGTGCAGAAATTGCTCCAAAACAAGCTGGATCGTAGCATACCACATATTCACTGCTTTAATCACCAACTTCATCTGGTTGTGATTCATGCCATGTCCAGTGAAACAGCTGTCGATGATTTTTTTGGAGTATGCAACATGCTGTACAACTTCATCAGGAAGCCAACCGTGGCTATTCTGTACAAAGGCGATACCCTGAAACGTCTCTTGAACCAGAGATGGACTGGCCACTTGGCAACGGTCAAAGTTGTGGTGAAGAGTTTTCACAACATATCCACATTACTGACCGAGGTGGAAAACACACGAGGCCTTGGAGCGGAGGTGCGCGTCGAGGCTACGGGGCTGCTTCGTGCCATTACGCAGCGCAGTTTTCTTTTCATTGCGCACCTTGTTATGAAACTGTTGTCACTTTTCGAGCCGCCTAACAGACTACTACAGGCCGAAGATATGGACTTGTTCACTGCGGTGACACTTGTGAACAGCGCTTCTGACTGCGTGAAGACACTGCGCACAGAAAACGAGTTTTCTGCACTGTGGGATCTCTGCGCTCCTCCAGCATCGGCCACCGAGGCTGTGCCGGTGACCGACCCTGGTCCAAGCAAGAGAAGACGCACAATTAATAAGAACCTCCGCGGATTTGCAGTTGAAGAAACAGTTGGTCAGCCACAAAGTGACATAGATGAGATTGTTTTACAGTGTTGTCGATGCTGTGCAAGGAGAGATGAATGCGCGTTTTGGAGAGCGCAGTAGCGAGCTCATTGGCGCACTGGCTGCTTTGAACCCAGAGGCCGAGGATAATTTCCTGGACCCATCAAAGGTAACCCCTCTCCTGGTATTAGCTGGAACTGATGTGGTTGAATCTGAATATACTGTGGCTCGTTAGTGCCTGGTGAAGAAAATGACTGACACCCCGGTTCCCCCCGAAGATGGAAAATGGACAATAGCCAACATCCTCAGCACATTCAACTGTGCACTCCAGGCTATGTCGACTGTTTTCACAGCCTACACACTTGCCCTAACCTTAGGAGCTTCCACAGCAATGTGTGAAAACTCATTTTCCACGCTCAAAAGCGTCTTCTCAGAGCATCGGCGCAGTATGCTGCACAGACGCAAGGCCCAGCTGATTCAGCTTGCTTTTGAAAAGGACCTCACTCACAAGTTTAAGTCCGAGTGGAAGGATACTTTGATGAGGAGGTTCTGCTCGGAGAAACGCAGCCTCCCGCTGTACTGACAGGAGGGACTGGAGAGAGGACAGCGCTGCCTCCACTCAAAGTACCGGTAGGTTCAAAGTCTCTGTGTGTGTGTGTGTGTATATGCGTGCGTGTGTGTGTGTGTGTGTCTCATGGCAATGCATATCCCTCTGTTGACTGCTTTAAAATGCAATGTTTGAGAGATGCTTCTGGTGTTACATCTAATATGTTATATAGTCAAGTGTTTTATGGATATTCATAACATTGCTTCTATGTAATGTGGTGTAGGCTATAGGCTACCTGGTCATATTGCTTTTGGTTATGTTTAATGTGATGATTAGGTGTTGCGCAAATAGAGTATACGATTATTATAAATATACGTACTGTAGGCTAATAATAATTGTGACCTGCCCTCCCATGCATTTCATATGCCCCCCTTAAGACTGAGGTCTGGCGACGGGTCTGAAGAGGACCCCTGACACGCACAACAGGATAACACAACAACCACATTTTCAATTGACAATCATTGATTTAAATGGATGTGGTCAATAGATTTGTATAGGCATATATACTAATTTAATTTAACTTGTAAGCCAAGGTTGGATTAGTAGGTCTATGTAACATGCACCTGGATAACCGCGTCATGAATCAGACCGGGCTCCAACGTCCTCATATACACATTATGACAAAATAAAGAGCTTAATCTTTCACGAAATAAAGACATAGAAGAAAACAGGTTCTAGAAACTCCATTTCTCCATGGCAATAGAATGTAAACATGTATGTTGCGCCAAACATAACCAAATATCGCCTACAACTCAATTCTCAGTGCAGCATATTGGACGACTCATAAGGCATTGATCATTCGCGACTTTAAGTAATTCCTGTTACCTCTAGAGCATCCCGTATATTTATAGCGCTGCATTTCGTCCCCCTCTGACCATGGATAGGGTTGGGAGCATTCCTGAGTTCACTTATGGTCCCACTAAGGTAATCTTAGGAGATATTCCTTTTGGCATACTGTAAATGCCTGTGCATAATGTACCTAATAAAGCATAATTATTTTAATTATCTTCAAAGGAATTCTGTAGAAGCAGCCTTTATTTTCAGACTCTGCAGGCCTGCTGGGAGGAAGCATATTAAAATAAACAGGTAAGATTCATCGCACAAAAACAGTAACCACAGAAAAAAAGAGAGAGATTTAATCCCAAAACAAGAGTTTTATTTCAAGACAGTTTAGAGAAGATGGTCATAAGAGTTCTTAATATCACTTGCAAATTGTGAGACATGAGCAGTTGTGAAATGTTGCAAGAGGCCCTTCTGAAAGCACATTATATGGTCTTTAGTGGCACGGTCTCACACCTTACCTCATCTTGCAGAAGAAGGTCATGGTCCACTATCTGCTGCTCCAGAGTCGAGGCCAGGTCTCGCCCCATGTCACCATGGAGCACATGAGCGACTGGCTGGTGTCTCAGGGCAAAAAATCCCTTAGGGAGAGGTGAGTACCACGTCAGCTCTCACCTTCACTGCCATTCTCTGTCACCAGCAGCACTCCAGGAGGTGTGGGTAAAATAAACAACAAAAATAAGGAAGCCAGGAAAGTTGAAATGCTTTGTGTTTTATTTGAAGGGTGTGGAAGGAAACCCTGGAGGAGGGGAACGAACTCGCTCGGCTGGTAAGAGAATGAGAGTTAGAGACTTAGACTATCAGTCAGTGAGCTCTTTTCTAGCCTTTCAACAACTAGTTAATACAGCAGAATATATCTGTTGTGAAATTACACTAATGGGACTTCCTGTTTCCTACGGCAGACCTGGGAAGTAAACACCTCTGTCTGTGCCTTTGTGGCGGACGAGGTGAAAAGCTACTTCCAGCCTACTGCAGACACCCTGCCAGTTCCCCCTGTCCTAGTGGTGGCCGTCTCCGCCATACTACCAGCTGACATCCAAGCAGGTGAGTAGCACTCATAGAGAGCAATCTGACAGATGCCTTTTGTCATGACATCCTGGTGCCTTGTAGTAGTAAAGCCAATCAGGATTTTAATTGTCACCCCAAACACAGATGCAGACCAGGCTTCTTCCCACCTGGAGGTTGTGGAAATCCCCCATAACACTGAGGCAGACCCAGCTTCTTCCCACCTATTGGTTGTGGACATCACCCCTAACACAGAGTCAGACCCGGCTTCTTCGCACCTGGAGGTTGTGGACATCACCCCTAACAAAGAGGCACACCTGGCTTCTTCCCACCTGGAGCTTGTGTACATCACCCCTAACACAGAGTTAGACCCGGCTTCTTCCTATCAGGAGGTTGTGGAAACCACCCCTAACACAGAGGCAGACCCGGTTTCTTCCCACCTGGAGGTTGTTTACAAAACCCGTACTACAGAGGCAGACCCGGTTTCTTTCCACTTGGACCTTGTGGACATCACCCCTAAAACAGAGGCTGAGACGGCTTCTACCCACCTGAAGGTTGTGGTCATCACCCCTAACACAGATTTAGACCCGGTTTCTTCCTATCAGGAGGTTGTGGAAACCACTCCTAACACAGAGGCAGACCCGGCTTCTTTCCACCTAGTTGTTGTGGACATCACCTTTGACACAGAGGCAGACCCGGCTTATTCCCAGCTGGAGGTTGTGGAAGTCACCCCTGATATAGAGGTAGAACCCGTCTCTTCCCACTTGGAAGTTGTGGACATCACCCCTAACACAGAGGCAGACCCGGCTTTGTTCTCAGCTGGAGGTTTTGGACCTCTCCCCTAACACAAATGCATACCTGGCTTCTTCACTCTTGGAGATTGTGGACGTCACACCTGAAGAAAAGCCTCTCATGGTGGCCGTCTCCGCCACTCTGCCATCTGCCATCCAAGCAGGTGAGTAAGACTTATAGAAAGCACTCTGACAGGTGCCATTTGTCATGATAACATGCAAAGTGTTGGTCCCATGTTTCATGAGCTGAAATAAAAGATCCCATTCAACTGGCCAGTGTTTAGAACCTACGGTTTGCATTTATCCTTTTCCAGAGGATGTTGCTGTGGTCACCCCGGACGTCACCCTACACGTCACCAAGGACGTGACCTTGGATGTTCCATGCAGGGCGAGGAAAGGGGCAGTCCGGCGTTTTTTTTGCAGGCTTTGGAGGGCAGTGTGCTGCTGCGCTTGCCACAAGGAAGAGGAGGAACAATATTAACTATTCATTAGACCAGAAACAGGATTGAACCATAGACTATTACATTCTTTGCATTATAGTTGCCTTCAATTCTGATTTTCTTCTGTTTAATTCTTAATTAATTTCAGAACATTTCTCTAAACTTTGTGGAGTAGGTTGTATAAATAAGTGGGAAACATCCCAATCCCAATTTTAATGCTTTTAATAATTTACCTATGACATTTTTTTTAGATATATTATTTGATGAAAAAGTGGAGGGCGCTCAACCAACGTTGAGTCGAGGTGCAACCAAAAACCTTAATCATAATCTAAAAGGAAAAGCGCAACTCTTTCTCACTATTAAAAATGCATTGTTTTATTCAAGCAAGGTTAAAAGATTAACGTTTAGGCCTAGTCTATGACGATATGCAAGTTGTGTTTGCCCAGTTAAAGGGGGACCCAGACTCACCCTGGTTCTTGAGGGTTGCAGACACTGAATAATTATCATTTGAAATAAATTGCACTTTTCAAGTCTTGACTAAATATCTTTAATGAATATGAATCAAACATTTTTTATTTATTTTTTATTTAACCTTATTTAACCAGGTAGGCCAGTTTAGAACAAGTTCTCATTTACAACTGTGACCTGGCCAAGATAAAGCAAAGTAGTGCGATAAAAACAGCAGCAACACAGAGTTACACATGAGATAAACAAAACATACATTCAATAACACAATAGAAAATCTATATACAGTGTTTGCAAATGTAATAAGTTATGGAGGTAAGGCAATAAATAGGCCATAGTGCAAAATAATTACAATTTAGTATTAACACTGGAGTGATAGATGTGCAGAAGATGATGTACAAATAGAGATACTGCGGTGCAAATGAGCAAAATAAATAACAATATGGGGATGAGGTAGTTGGGTGGGCTAATTACAGATGGGCTGTGTACAGGTGCAGTGATCGGTAAGCTGCTCTGACAACTGATGCTTAAAGTTAGTGAGGGAGATAAGAGTCTCCAGCCTCAGAGATTTTTGCAGTTCTTTCCAGTCATTAGCAGCAGAGAACTGGAAGGAATGGTGGCCAAAGGAGGTGTGATATACCTGCTGGAGCGCATACCACGGGTGGGTGTTGCTATGGTGACCAATGACTTCAGATAAGGCGGGGATTGATGACCTGGAGCCAGTGGGATTGGCGACGAATATGTAGTGAGGGCCAACCAACGAAAGCGTACAGGTCACAATGGTGGGTAGTATATGGGGCTTTGGTGACAGAACGGATGGCACTGTGATAGACTACATCCAATTTGCTGAGTAGAGTGTTGGAGGCTATTTTGTAAATGACATCGCCGAAGTCAAGGATCGGTAGGATAGTCAGTTTTACGAGGGCATGTTTGGCAGCATGAGTGAAGGAGGCTTTGTTGTGAAATAAGAAGTCGATTCTAGATTTAACATTGGATTGGAGATGCTTAATGTGAGTCTGGAAGGAGAATTTACAGTCTAACCAGACACCTAGGTATTTGTAGTTGTCCACATATTCTAAGTCAGACCCGCCGAGAGTAGTGATTCTAGTTGGGCGGGCTGGTGCATGCAGCGTTCGATTGAAGAGCATGCATTTAGTTCTAATAGCGTTTAAGAGCAGTTGGAGGCTACGGAAGGAGTGTTTTATGGCATTGAAGCTCGTTTGGAGGTTTGTTAACACAGTGTCCAATGAAGGGCCAGATGTATACAAAATGGTGTCGTCTGCGTAGAGGTGGATCTGAGTGTCACCAGCAGCAAGAGCGACATCATTGATATACACAGAGGACAGAGTCGGCCGAGAATTGAACCCTGTGGCACCCCCATAGAGACTGCCAGAGGTCCAGACAACAGGCCCTCCGATTTGACTCATTGAACTCTATCTGAGAAGTAGTTGTTGAACCAGGCGAGGCAGTCATTTGAGAAACCAAGGCTATTTAGTCTGCCAATAAGAATGCGGTGATTGACAGAGTCGAAAGCCTTGGCGGTTATAATATCGTTTAGGACATTGAGCGTGGCTGAGGTGCACCCATGACCAGCTCGGAAACCAGATTGCATAGCGGAGAAGGTACGGTGCGATTCGAAATGGTCGGTGATCTGTTTGTTAACTAGGCTTTCAAATCCTTTCGAAAGACAGCGCAGGATGGATATAGGTCTGTAACAGTTTGGATCTGGAGTGTCACCCCCTTTGAAGAGGGGGATGACTGCGGCAGCTTTCCAATCTCTGGGGATCTCAGATGATACGAAAGAGAGGTTGAACAGGCTAGTAACAGGGGTTGCTACAATTTTGGCGGCTAATTTTAGAAAGAAAGGGTCCAGATTGTCTTGCCCAGCTTTGGGGGGGGGTCATGAGCAAGTTGCAGAGCTGGTGGCCGGGGTTTGGATAGCCAGGTGGACAGCATGGCCAGCCGTAGCAAAATTCTTATTGAATTCCTCGATTATCGTAGATTTATCGGTGGTGACAGTGTTTCCTAGCCTCAGTGCAGTGGGTAGCTGGGAGGAGGTGCTCTTATTCTCCATGGACTTTACAGTGTCCCACATTTTTTGGGAGTTAGTGCTACATGATGCAAATTTCTGTTTGAAAAAGCTAGCCTTTGCTTTCCTAACTGATTGTGTATATTTGTTCCTGACTTCCCTGAAAAGTTGCATATCGCGGGTGCTGTTCGATGCTAATGCAGTACGCCACAGGATGTTTTTGTGCCTGTCAAGGGCAGTCAAGTCTGGGATGAACCAGGGGCTATATCTGTTCTTAGTTCAGAATTGTTGGAATGGGGCATGCTTATTTAAGATGGAGAGGAAAGCACTTTTAAAGAACAACCAGGCATCCTCTACTGACGGAATGAGGTCAACTACAATTGACTTGACTGCCTCTACCTCTGTGTGGTTCATCTCAGCCAAGAGGTTGTATGGGTTGTCTGTCTCTCACTGGGTGTGAATCACTATCACTATGACCTCTCGCTCCGCCTGCCCGTTGGCCTGATCACAGGAGCAGGGGTGATGGCATCCAGGGTAACCTCTTCCTCTCCTGTATCTAACGCATCTTTCTGGCTGTGAGTTCGACTGAGGTCACTCGTTCTCTCTCCCAGGGTGTTGGATAGTTTCTCCTCCTCTGTGTCTTGTGTATTTTCTACATTGTAGAATAATAGTGAAGACATCAAAACTATTAAATAACACATATGGCATCATGTAGTAACCAAAAACGTGTTACACATATCAAACTATGTTTGAGATGTGAGATTCTTCAAAGTAGCCACCCTTTGCCTTGATCACAGCTTTGTACATACAGAATAATACGAAATGTTCTGAGACCAGGTTGCGCTTTCACCTCCCTCGGTAAGAGGGAAATAAGGCAACCTCAGAGTTACATTCAAGGATACTTTATTGACACACACGGATGAAATGGACATGGAAAGGTAGTGGAATGATAGTGGTCCTGTAATGGACATATAACAGGGCTAATGAATATGCACAATAACTGATAGCACAAGTAGAGCAACAACACTATTAACAAAGGAAGGGCTGTATTAATGGCATAATGCTACCTGCAGAGTATTACACAACACAGTAAACACAGAGAGGCAACTTACAATAGGCAATGGTAGTAACTATAAAGAACAACAAGCAAGAATGATATACATGTTACAAATTCACTTTGTGCACGTACACTATCCCACGGTTTCTCTGTGCATTCAAATTGTCATCAATAAAATGCAATTGTGTTCATTGTCCGTAGCTTATGCCTGCCCATACCATAGCCCCACTGCCACCATGGAGCATTCACAACGTTGACGTCAGCAAACAGCTTACCCATACACTGCTTTACAAGTGGTCTGAAGTCGTGAGGCCAGTTAGAAGTACTGCCAAATTCTCTAAAGCCGCCTTGGATTATGGTTGAGAAATTAACATAAACTTATCTGGCAACAGCTCTGGTGGACATTCCGGCAGTCAGTAAGCCAATTGCACACTGCCTCATAACTTGAAACATCTGTGGCATTGTGTTGTGTGACAAAACTGCACATTTTAGAGTGGCCTTTTATTGTCCTCAGCACAAGGTGCACCTGTCTAATTATCATGCTGTTTAATCAGCTTCTTGATATGCCACATTTGTCAGGTGGATGGATTATCTTGGCAAAGGAGAAATGCTCGCTTACAGGGATGTAAACACATTTGTGCACACAATACCCATGATTATGGAATGAGATGTTCGAAGAGCAGGTGTCCACATACTCTTGGCAATGTAGTGTATTTGTGTATGTTTTATATATTTGTATTTATTTAACATTTATTTAAACATGGAAGACATACTGAGACCTAGGTCTCTTTTCCAAATGAACCCTGTATAATACAATATAAATATACACATTTTACACAAAATATACAGTACCACTCAAAAGTTTGGACACACCTACTCATTCAAGGGTTTTTCTTTATTTTTACTATTTTCTACATTGTAGAATAATAGTGAAGGCATCAAAACTATGAAATAACACATATGTAATCATGTAGTAACCAAAAAAGTGTTATATTTGAGATTCTTCAAATAGCCACCCCTGCCTAGAAAACAGCTTTGCACACTATTGACATTCTCTCAACCAGCTTCATGAGGTAGTCACCTGGAATGCATTTCAATTAACAGGTGTGCCTTGTTAATTTGTGGAATTTCTTTCCTTCTTAATGTGTTTGAGCCAATCAGTTCTGATGTGACAAGGTAGGGCTGGTATACAAAAGATAGCCCTTTTTGGTAAAAGACCAAGTCCATATTATGGCAAGAACAGCTCAAATAAGCAAGGAGAAACGACAGTCCATCATTACGTTAAGACATGAAGGTCAATCAGTCCAGAACATTTCAAGAACATTTAAAGTTTCTTCAAGTGCAGTCGCAAAAACCATCAAGCGCTATGATGAAACTGGCTCTCATGAGGACCGCCACAGGAAAGGAAGACCCAGAGTTACCTCTGCTGCAGAGGATAAGTTCATCAGAGTTAACTGCACCTCAGATTGCAGCCCAAATAAATGCTTCGCAGAGTTCAAGTAACAGATACATCTCAACATCAACTTTTCAGAGGAGACTTCGTGAATCAGGCCTTCATGGTCGAATTGCTGCAAAGAAACCACTACTAAAAGGACACAAATAAGAAGAAGATACTTGCTTGGGCCAAGAAACACGACCAATGGACATTAGACCGGTGGAAATTTCCATTGGTCTGATGATTCCACATTTTTGATTTTTGGTTCCAACTGTAATGTCTTTGTGAGACGCAGAGTAGGTGAACAGATGATCTCCGCATGTGTGGTTCCCACCGTGAAGCATGGAGGAGGAGGTGTGATGGTTCTTTGCTGGTGACACTGTTGGTGATTTATTTAGAATTCAAGGCACTCTTAACCAGCATGGCTACCACAGCATTCTGCAGCGATACGCCATCCCATCTGGTTTGCGGTTAGTGGGACTATCATTTGTTTCTCAACAGGACAATGACCCAAAACACACCTCCAGGCTGTGTAAGGGCTATTTGACCAAGGAGAGGGATGGAGTGCTGCATCAGATGATATGGCGTCCACAATCACCCAACCTCAACCCAATTGAGATGGTTTGGGATGAGTTGGACTGCAGAGTGAAGGAAAAGCAGCCAATAAGTGCTCAGCATATGTGGGAACTCCTTCAAGACTGTTGGAAAAACATTCCTCATGAAGCTGGTTGAGAGAATGCCAAGAGTGTGCAAAGCTGTCATCAAGGCAAATGGTGGCTACTTTGAAGAATCTCAAATATCAAATATATTTTGATTTATTTAACACTTTTTTGGTTACCACATGATTACATATGTGTTATTTCATAGTTTTGATGCCTTCACTATTATTCTACAATGTAGAAAATAGTAAAAATAAAGAAAAACCTTTGAATGAGTAGGTGTGTCCAAACTGGTACTGTAAGTATTCAGACCCTTTACTCAGTTCTTTGTTGAAGCACCTTTGGCAGCGATTACAGCCTCGATTCTTCTTGGGTATGACGCTACAAGCTTGGCACAGCTGTATTTTGGGAGTTTCTCCCATTCCTCTCTGCAGATCCTCTCTGTCAGGTTGGATGGGGAGCGTTGCTGCACAGCTATTTTCAGGTCTCTCCAGAGATGTTCGATCAGGTTCAAGTCTGGGCTCTGGCTGGGCCACTCAAGGACATTCAGAGACTTGTCCTGAAGCCACTCTTGCGTTGTCTTGGCTGTGTGCTTAGGGTCGTTGTCCTGTTGCAAGGTGAACCTTCGCTCCCAGTCTGAGGTCCTGAGCGGTCTGGAGCAGATTTTCATCAAGAATCTCTCTGTACTTTGCTCCGTTCATCTTTGCCTCAATTCTGACTAGTCTCCCAGTCCCTGCCGCTGAAAAACATCCCCATAGCATGATGCTGCCACCACCATGCTCCACCGTAGGGATGGTGCCAGGTTTCCTCCAGACATGACGCTTGGCATTCAGGACAAAGAGTTCAATCTTCTTTTCATCAGACCAGAGAATCTTGTTTCTTATGGTCTGAGAGTCTTTAGGTGCCTTTTGGCAAACTCCAAGCGGGCTGTCATGTGCCTTTTACTGAGGAGTGGCTTCCGTCTGGCCACTCTACCATAAATGCCTGATTGGTGGAGTGCTGCAGAGATTGTTGTCCTTCTGGAAGGTTTTCCCATCTCCACAGAGGAACTCTGGAGCTCTGTCAGAGGGACCCTCGGGTTCTTGGTGGACCAAGGCCCTTCTCCCCCAATTGCTCAGTTTGGCTGGGCGGCCAGCTCTAGGAAAAGTCTTGGTGCTTCCAAACTTCTTCCATTTAAGAATGATGAAGGCCACTGTGTTATTGGGGACCTTCAATGCTGCAGAAATGTTGTGGTACCCTTCCCCAGATCTGTGCCTCGACATAATCCTGTCTCGGAGCTCTACGGACAATTCCTTCGACCTCATGGCTTGGTTTTTGGCACTGACATGCACTGTCAACTGTGGGACCTTATATTGACAGGTGTGTGCCTTTTACCACAGGTGGACTCCAATCAAGTTGTAGAAACATCTCAAGGATGATCAATGGAAACAGGATGCACCTGAGCTCAATTTCGAGTCTCATAGCAAAGGGTCTGAATACAGTGAGGGAAAAAAGTATTTGATCCCCTGCTGATTTTGTCCGTTTGCCCACTGACAAAGACATGATCAGTCTCTAATTTTAATGGTAGGTTTATTTGAACAGTGGGAGACAGAATAACAACAAAAAAATCCAGAAAAACGCATGTCAAAAATGTTATGAATTGATTTGCATTTTAATGAGGGAAATAAGTATTTGACCCCTCTGCAAAACATGACTTAGTACTTGGTGGCAAAACCCTTATTGGCAATCACAGAGGTCAGACGTTTCTTGTAGTTGGCCACCAGGGTTGCACACATGTCAGGAGGTATTTTGTTCCACTCCTCTTTGCAGATCTTCTCCAAGTCATTAAGGTTTCGAGGCTGACGTTTGGCAACTCAAACCTTCAGCTCCCTCCACAAATGTTCTATGGGATTAAGGTCTGGAGACTGGCTAGGCCACTCCAGGACCTTAATGTGCCTCTTCTTGAGCCACTCCTTTGTTGCCTTGGCCGTGTGTTTTGGGTCATTGTCATGCTGGAATACCCATCCACTACCCACTTTTAATGCCCTGGCTGAGGGAGGTTCTCACCCAAGATTTGACGGTACATGGCCCCGTCCATCGTCCCTTTGATGCGGTGAAGTTGTCCTGTCCCCTTAGCAGAAAAACACCCCAAAGCATAATGTTTCCACCTCCATGTTTGACGGTGGGGATGGTGTTCTTGGGGTCATAGGCAGCATTCCTCCTCCTCCAAACACGGCGAGTTGAGTTGATGCCAAAGAGCTCGATTTTGGTCTCATCTGACCACAACACTTTCACCCAGTTCTCCTCTGAATCATTCAGATGTTCATTGGCAAACTTCAGACGGCCCTGTATATGTGTTTTCTTGAGCAGGGGGACCTTGCGGGCGCTGCAGGATTTCAGTCCTTCACGGCATAGTGTGTTACCAATTGTTTTCTTGGTGACTATGGTCCCAGCTGCCTTGAGATCATGACAAGATCCTCCCGTGTAGTTCTGGGCTGATTCCTCACCGTTCTCATGATCATTGCAACTCCACGAGGTCTTTTGTGTTTCTTCCATTTGCGAATAATCGCGCCAACTGTTGTCACCTTCTCACCAAGCTGCTTGGCGATGGTCTTGTAGCCCATTCCAGCCTTGTGTAGATCTACAATCTTGTCCCTGACATCCTTGGAGAGCTCTTTGGTCTTGGCCATGGTGGAGAGTTTGGAATCTGATTGATTGATTGCTTCTGTGGACAGGTGTCTTTTATACAGGTAACAAACTGAGATTAGGAGCGCTCCCTTTAAGAGTGTGCTCCTAATCTCAGCTCGTTACCTGTATAAAAGACACCTGGGAGCCAGAAATCTTTCTGATTGAGAGGGGGTCAAATACTTATTTCCCTCATTAAAATGAAAATCAATTTATAACATTTTTGACATGCGTTTTTCTGGATTTTTTTGTTGTTATTCTGTCTCTCACTGTTCAAATAAACCTACCATTAAAATTATAGACTGATCATTTCTTTGTCAGTGGGCAAACGTACAAAATCAGCAGGGGATCAAATACTTTTTTCCCTCACTGTATCTATGTAAATAAGATATCTTTATTTTTAATTTTTTTGACATTTGCAAAAATTTCTAAAAACCTGCTTTCACTTTGTCATTATGGGGTATTGTGTGTAGCTTGATGAGGGAAAACATTATTTAATCAATTTTAGAATAAGGCTGTAACCTAACAAAATGTGGAAAAGTTAAAGGGTCTGAATACTTTCCGATTTCACTGTATATTGTGTCATTTCATGGGGCTCTTAATAATACAGAGGGTTTCTGGCCTTTTACTCCACCCATTCCATTGGCGGCTGAATCACTGCATTACAGAAAACCGGAAACCAAACAACAGTGCAGGGCATGCTCACTGAATTAAAGGGCAACTACACTCAAAAATCTTTCTTAGATTTTTCCCAGACATCCCCTGCTGTGGTTTAAGCAATGTTGTGAACACAGAAAATCCAATTTAGTTGTTTTTCTATTTTAAAAGTGTGAAAAAACTGGGGGAAACTAAATAAATGGTGAAATCCAAATCCTGGAAAAACGAAACCAAGAAAATTGAATTTGAGAAAAGAAAACAGTAGACAAAAAATTAAAACAGATTTTAAAGGCCCTACCAACGTTTTTTCTTTGCATGACAACACTTTAGAGTGTGTGTCACCCTGCAGCACAGCAATTTTGGGGAAGTTGAGGTTAGGTCCAATGTTGATTATGCACCCAAGAGGTCGGGCCATCCTAGAAATGTTTCAGTAAAATATAATATAATTTGTAAGGGATAATGAACGAGGGGCTATGCGTTCTGTGGAAAATAATGAACGATGTGGAAGGTGTGTTCCATGACACGCTAGCAGAGTGGAACTGATCTTCCACGGAGTTGCATTATTTTCCAGAGAACGCATAGAGCCCCGAGTTGATTATCCCTTTTCTACCATGGCTATAATTTAACACATTTGCCTCTAGAAATGTGTTCATTTGCCGGTAGAAATGTGTTCAACATCCACTGAAGTAGCTAACAAGTTTACTAGATAGCTACAGTAGTTGCCGTGGTAACCAAACAAACAGACTTGCTAGTTTAGCTAACCAAACCATCAGTCCTAGCTTGTCATTATGAAAATCGAATTCAACAGTAAGGCATAATGTTTACAATTTGACTTTTGCTTTCAAAAGCAGCTCAAACATAGAACACATAAGAATGAACTATAGCCATTGAATTCTACCGTGCATATATGCCGTGCGTTATAGGGAAATAATGCACACTCTAGAATGCCCTTCAAGCCAATCAGAAACAAGTATTCAACAATGCTTTGGGATAAATAACATTTAGCAGACGCTTTTATTCAAAGCGACTTAGTCATGCATGAATACATTTATACGTATGGGTGGTCCGGGAATCGAACACAATATCCTGGCATTGCAATGCTCTATCAATGACAGGGTTATAAATGCTTTGTGAAGCCTCAATTTAATATGATTTATAAGGCATTTATTAAGCTGTGCTTATGCCACCCTTTGTAAAGCACAGGTTTAAGTCATATTTGACCTGACATACGGTTATAGATGATTTGTAACACATTTATGTAGTGTTTATGAAGGCTTTATGAAGCCTTTATCAGCTGCACGTAATTTAAAGCGGGACCCTATTGGTCATGGTAGCACACTCTATTGCTACCCCTATTTGCCATGTCTTTAACCAAAGCCTAAAGGAGTGTGTCCACAGGTGTGAAAGGAAGCTAAAGTAATTCCACTACCTAAAAATAGTAATGCACCCTTTGCTGGCTCTAACAGCCACCCAATCAGTTTGCTGCCTGTTCTTAGTAAACTGATGGAGAGAATTATGGTTGGACAAATACAATGCTATTTTTTATTAAAGAACAAGTTAACTACTGACTTTCAGCATGCATATAGGGAACCACACTCAACTTGTACTGCACTGACTTAGATGACTGATGATTGGCTAAAATAAATGGATAATAAGATGATGTTTGGAGCTGTATTGTTAGATTTCAGTGCAGCTTTGATGTTATTGTTCATCATTTGTTATTGAAAAAACTGACTTGTTATGGCTTTACATCACCTGCCATCACATGGTTAGAGAGTTACTTATCCAATATAACTCAGAGTATTCTTCAATGGAAGCTTCTCTAACATCAGATACTGTATCAGTGCAGTATCACTCAGGGCAGTTGCCTAGAGCCGTTACTCTTCTCTATTTTTACAAATGATTTGCCACTTGTCTTACAATAATCTAAAATGACTATGCATGCTGATGATTGCACACTCTAGACATCAGCACCTACAGACAGTGAGCTCACTGAGACTCTTAGCAAGGAGTTACAGTCAGTGTCAGAATGGGTAATTAACTCTAAACTGGTCTTAAATACATCTAAAACCGAAAGCATTGTATTTGGTTCAAAGTATTCTCTTAAAGCTAAACCTCAACTGGAGATGTGCATAAAGGGTGTGATCATGGTAAAGTCATATTGCCAAAGTTGTTGTGAAGATGGGGAGAGGTATGTCTGTTATAAAAAGATGTTCTGCGTTTTTGACACAAAGATCAACTGTACTAGTTGTTCAGGCTCTGATCTTGTCCCATCTTGATTACTGTCCGGTATTATGGTCAGGGGCAGCAAAGAAAGACTTAGCAAAGCTGCAGCTGGCTCAAAACAAAGCAGCACACCTTGCCCTTAACTGCACACACAGAACTAACATAAACAACATGCATGATATTCTTTCATGGTTGAGGAAAAATTAACTACTTCTCTTCTAGTCTCTTTAAGAAAATGTGTGTATTGAAAATACCTAACCACTTGTATAATCTATTTTCATACACTTCAAACAGACACACAGTGCCTTCAGAAAGTATTCATCCCCTTGACTTATTCCACATTTTGTTTTGTTACAGCCTGAATTCAAAATGGATTTTTAAAAATGCTCACCCATCTACACACAATACCCCATAATGACATGGTAAATTTGTTTTTTTTTTACTTTTAAAAAATGTATTAAAAATGAAATACAGTATTCACACCCCTGAGTCAATACCTTGTAGAAGCACCTTTGGCAGGGATTACAGCTGAGAGTCTTTCAGGGTAAGTCTCTAAGAGCTTTCCATACCTGGATTGTGCAACATCTTGTCATGCGTCTGGGTGTAGCGGTAGGATGGAATCAGGCACAGGACACAGAACTATAATAATGAAGTTCTTTACTGGAACAGAATAGCAGAGCAAATCCTCCACGCAGGGAAGAGCAAATATAATGGGTAACAGGTGTGATCAATACAGACAAGACAAGTGTAACACAGAAAACAATGATTGGTGGCAGCTAGTACTCCGGTGACGACGAACGCCGAAGCCTGCCCGAGCAAGGAGTAGGGGCAGCCTCGGCTGAATTCATGACAGTACCCCCCCTTGACGCGCGGCTCCAGCCGTGCGCCAACACTGGCCTCGGGGACGGCCAGGAGGACGCGGAGCAGGACGAGTCGGATGACGACGATGGAACTCCCTCAACAGGGAGGGATCGAGGATGTCCCTCCTGGGAACCCAGCTCCGTTCCTCCGGACCGTACACCTCCCACGAGATACTGTAGTCCCCCCACCCGACGCCTCGAATCCAGAATGGAACGGACCGAGTACGCCGGTCCCCCCTCAATGTCCAATGGGGGCGGAGGAACCTCCCGCACCTCAGACTCCTGGAGCGGACCAGCTACCACCAGCCTGAGGAGAGACACATGGAACGAGGGGTTAATACGGTAATCAGGGGGGAGCTGTAACCTATAACAAACCTTGTTCAACCTCCTCAGGACTTTAAGGGGCCTCACAAACCGCCGACCCAGCTTCCGGCAGGGCAGGCGAAGGGGCAGGTTTCGGGTCGAGAGTCAGACCCGGTCCCCCGGTGCATACACCGGAGCCTCACTGCGGTGGCGGTCGGGCACTCGCCTTCTGACGCCTGACAGCCCTTTGCAGGCGTACATGGGCAGCGTTCCAGGTCTCCTCCGAGCGCCGAAACCATTCATCCACCGCAGGTGCCTCGATCTGGCTCTGATGCCATGGTGCCAGGACCGGCTGATAACCTAGTACACACTGAAAGGGAAACAGGTCAGTGGAGGAGTGGCGGAGGGAATTTTGTGCCATCTCTGCTCAGGTGATGTAAACTGACCAATCCCCCGGCCGGTCCTGGCAATATGACCTCAGAAACCTACCCACATCCTGGTTTACTCTCTCCACCTGCCCATTACTCTCGGGGTGAAACCCTGAGGTCAGGCTGATCGAGACCCCCAGATGGTCCATGAACGCCTTCCAGACCCTTGATGTGAACTGGGGACCCCAATCAGACACCATATCCTCAGGTACCCCGTAGTGCCGGAAGACGTGTGTAAACAGGGCCTCGGCAGTCTGTAGGGCTGTAGGGAGACCGGGCAAAGGAATGAGACGACAGGACTTAGAAAACCGATCCACAACGACTAGGATCGTGGTATTCCCTTGTGACGGGGGGAGGTCCGTAACAAAGTCCACCGATAGGTGTGACCACGGCCGTTGTGGAACGGGGAGAGGTTGTAATTTCCCTCTGGGCAGGTGTCTAGGTGCCTTGCACTGGGCGCACACCGAACAGGAGGAAACATAAACCCTCACATCCTGAGCTAAGGTAGGCCACCAGTACTTCCCACTAAGACAGCGCACTGTCCGACTGATGCCAGGATGACCAGAAGAGGGTGACATGTGAGCCCAATAGATCAATCGATCGCGAACATCAGACGGAACGTACACACGCCCCACTGGACACTGGGGGGGAGTGGGCTCTGTGCGTAACACCCGCTCGATGTCCGCATCAACCTCCCATACCACCGGAGCCACCAGACAAGAAGCCGGAAGTATGGGAGTGGGCTCCCTGTACCGCTCCTCAGCCGGGACAGAGCGTCTGCCTTAGCATTCTGGGAACCTGGTCTGTAGGAGAGGGTGAAATCAAAACGCGTGAAAAACATGGCCCACCTTGCCTGGCGAGGGTTCAGTCTCCTCGCCGTCCATATGTACTCCAAATTGCGGTGGTCAGTCAAAATGAGAAAAGGGTGTTTTGCCCCCTCAAGCCAATGTCTCCACGCCTTTAGAGCCTTCACAACAGCTAACAGCTCCCGGTCCCCCACATCATAGTTTTGCTCCGCCGGGCTGAGCTTATTTGAGAAGAAAGCACAGGGGCGGAGCTTTGTGGGCGTACCCGAGCGCTATCCCAGCCTCGGACGCGTCCACCTCGACTATGATTGCCAAGGAGGGATCCGGATGAGCCAGCACAGGAGCCGAAGTGAACAGTGCCTTCAGGTGACCAAAAGCCCTGTCCGCCTCCGCTGACCACCGCAGGCACACCGGTCCCCCCTTCAGCAAGGAGGTAATGGGAGCCGCTACCTAACCGTAGCCCCGGATAAACCTCCGGTAGTAGTTGGCAAACCCTAAGAATCGCTGCACCTCCTTAACCGTGGTTGGAGTCGGCCAATTACGCACGGCTGTAATGCGGTCATTCTCCAGCTCCACCCCTGACTCGGACAGAATAGCAGAGCAAATCCTCCACACAGGGAAGATCAAATACCGGCTCACCAAAAGACAGCAAAACAACGAACAATCACGCACAACACCATGAGGGAACCAGAGGGTAAAATAGGGAAACAAATGAACATAATGGGTAACAGGTGTGATCAATACAGACAAGACAAGTGTAACACAGAAAACATCGGTCGGTGGCAGCTAGTACTCCGGTGACGACGAACGCCGAAGCCTGCCCGAGCAAGGAGGAGGGGCAGCCTCGGCTGAATTCGTGACACATCTGCCCATTATTATTTTCAATATTCTTCAAGCTCTGTCAAATTGGCTGTTGATCATTGCTAGACAACCATTTTCAGGTCTTGCCATAGATTTAAGTCAAAACACTCTCAGTAACATTTACTGTCTTCTTGGTAAGCAACTCCAGTGTAAATTTGGGCCTTGTGTTTTAGGTTATTGTCCTGCTGAAAGGTGAATTCATCTCCCAGTGTCAGGTGGAAAGCAGACTGAACCAGGTTTTCATCTAGGATTTTGCCTGTACTTAGCTTCATTACGTTTATTTTTATCCTGAAAAACTCCCCAGTCCTTAACGATTACAAGCATACCCATAACATGTTGCAGCCACTACTTTGCTTTAAAATATGTAGAGTGGTACTCAGTAATGTGTTGTATTGGATTTGCCCCAAACATAACACTTTGTATTCAGGACAAAAAGTGCAGTCACTTTAGTGCCTTGTTGCAAACAGGATGCATGTTTTGCAATATTTTTTATTCTGTAAAGGCTTCCTTCGTTTCACTCTGTCAATTAGGTTAGTATTGTGGAGTAACTACAATGTTGTTAATCCATCCTAATATTTCTCCTATCAAAGCCATTAAACTATTTAACTGTTTTAAAGTCACCATTGTGAAATCCCTGAGTGGTTTCCTTCCTCTCTGGCAACTGAGTTATAAAGGATGCCTATATCTTTGTAGTGACTGCGTGTATTGATACAACATCCAAAGTGTAATGAATAACTTCACCATGCTCAAAGGGATATTCAGCGTCTGTTTATTATATTTTTTTACCCATCTACCAATATGTGCCCTTCTTTGCGAGGCATTGGAAAACCACCTGGTCTTTGTGGTTGAATCTGTGTTTGAAATTCACTGCTTGACTGAGAGACTTTACAGATAGTTGTATGTGTGGAGTACAGAAATGAGATCATGTTAAACACTATTATTGCACAGAACTAATTATGTGACTTGCTAAGCAGATTTTTACTCCTGAACTTATTTAGGCTTGCAATAACAGAGTTGAATACTTATTGACTCAAGACATTACAGCTTTTCATTTTTTATGAATTTGTAAACATTTCTAAAAACATATTTCCACTTTGACATTATGGGGTATTGTGTGTAGGCCAGTGACAAAAAAACATCTCAATGTAATACATTTTTAATTCAGGCTGTTTCCACACAAAATGTGGAAAAAGTCAAGGGGTGTGAATACTTTCTGAAGGCACGCCAGACACATTTACATTACATTTACGTCATTTAGCAGACGCTCTTATCCAGAGCGACTTACAAATTGGTGCGTTCACCTTATAGCCAGTGGGATAACCACTTTACAATGTATTTTTATTTTTGGGGTGGGGTAGAAGGATTACTTTATCCTATCCCAGGTATTCCTTAAAGAGGTGGGGTTTCAAATGTCTCCGGAAGGTGGTGAGTGACTCCGCTGTCCTGGCGTCGTGAGGGAGCTTGTTCCACCATTGGGGTGCCAGAGCAGCGAACAGTTTTGACTGGGCTGAGCGGGAACTGTGCTTCCGCAGAGGTAGGGGAGACAGCAGGCCAGAGGTGGATGAACGCAATGCCCTCGTTTGGGTGTAGGGACTGATCAGAGCCTGAAGGTACGGAGGTGCCGTTCCCCTCACAGCTCCGTAGGCAAGCACTATGGTCTTGTAGCAGATGCAAGCTTCAACTGGAAGCCAGTGGAGTGTGCGGAGGAGAGGGGTGAATTGAGAGAACTTGGGAAGGTTGAACACCAGACGGGCTGCGGCATTCTGGATGAGTTGTAGGGGTTTAATGGTACAGGCAGGGAGCCCAGCCAACAGCGAGTTGCAGTAATCCAGACGGGAGATGACAAGTGCCTGGATTAGGACCTGTGCCGCTTCCTGTGTAAGGCAGGGTCGTACTCTCCGAATGTTGTAGAGCATGAACCTACAGGATCGGGTCACCGCCTTGATGTTAGCGGAGAACGACAGGGTGTTGTCCAGGGTCACGCCAAGGCTCTTCGCACTCTGGGAGGAGGACACAACTGAGTTGTCAACCGAGATGGCGAGATCATGGAACGGGCAGTCCTTCCCCAGGAGGAAGAGCAGCTCCGTCTTGCCAAGGTTCAGCTTGAGGTGGTGATCCGTCATCCATACTGATATGTCTGCCAGACATGCAGAGATGCGATTCGCCACCTGGTTATCAGAAGGGGGAAAGGAGAAGATTAGTTGTGTGTCGTCTGCGTAGCAATGATAGAAGAGGCCATGTGAGGATATGACAGAGCCAAGTGACTTGGTGTATAGCGAGAATAGGAGAGGGCCTAGAACTGAGCCCTGGGGGACACCAGTGGTGAGAGCACGTGGTGTGGAGACAGCTTCTCGCCACGCCACTTGGTAGGAGCGACCGGTCAGGTAGGACGCAATCCAAGAGTGAGCCGCGCCGGAGATGCCCAGCTCGGAGAGGGTGGAGAGGAGGATCTGATGGTTCACAGTATCAAAGGCAGCAGACAGGTCTAGAAGGACAAGAGCAGAGGAGAGAGAGTTAGCTTTAGCAGTGTGGAGAGCCTCCGTGTCACAGAGAAGAGCAGTCTCAGTTGAATGACCAGTCTTGAAACCTGACTGGTTTGGATCAAGAAGGTCATTCTGAGAGCGATAGCAAGAGATTTGGCTAAAGACGGCATGCTCAAGAGTTTTGGAGAGAAAAGAAAGAAGGGATACTGGTCTGTAGTTGTTGACATCAGAGGGATCGAGTGTTGTTTTTTTGAGAAGGGGTGCAACTCTCGCTCTCTTGAAGACGGAAGGGACATAGCCAGCGGTCAAGGATGAGTTGATCAGCGAGGTGAGGTAAGGGAGAAGGTCACCGGAGATGGTCTGGAGAAGAGAGGAGGGGACAGGGTCAAGCAGGCAGGTTGTTGGGTGGCCGGCCGTCACAAGTCACAAGATTTTATCTGGAGAGAGTGGGGAGAAAGAAGTCAAAGCATAGGGTAGGGCAGTGTGAGCAGGACCAGCAGTGTCATTTGACTTAACAAACGAGGATCGGATGTCGTCAACCTTCTTTTCAAAATGGTTGACGAAGTCATCCACAGAGAGGGAGGAGGGGGGAGGGGGAGGAGGATTCAGCAGGGAGGAGAAGGTGGCAAAGAGCTTCCTAGGGTTAGAGGCAGATGCTTGGAATTTAGAGTGGTAGAAAGTGGCCTTAGCAGCAGAAACAGATGAAGAAAATGTAGAGAGGAGGGAGTGAAAAGATGCCAGGTCCCAGGGAGTCTAGTTTTCCTCCATTTCCGCTCGGCTGCCTGGAGCCCTGTTCTGTGAGCTCGCAATGAGTCATCAAGCCACAGAGCTGGAGGGGAGGACCGAGCCGGCCGGGAGGATAGGGGACATAGAGAGTCAAAGGATGCAGAAAGGGAGGAGAGGAGGGTTGAGGAGGCAGAATCAGGAGATTGGAAGGAGAAGAATTGAGCAGAGGGAAGAGATGATAGGATGGAAGAGGAGAGAGTAGCGGGAGAGAGAGACCGAAGGTTGCGACGGCGCATTACCATCTGAGTAGGGGCAGAGTGAGTAGTGTTGGAGGAGAGCGAGAGAGAAAAGGATACAAAGTAGTGGTCGGAGACATGGAGGGGAGTTGCAGTGAGATTAGTAGAAGAACAGCATCTAGTAAAGATGAGGTCAAGCATATTGCCTGCCTTGTGAGTAGGGGGGGACGGTGAGAGGGTGAGGTCAAAAGAGGAGAGGAGTGGAAAGAAGGAGGCAGAGAGAAATGAGTCAAAGGTAGACGTAGGGAGGTTGAAGTCCCCCAGAACTGTGAGGGGTGAGCCATCCTCAGGAAAGGAACTTATCAAGGCGTCAAGCTCATTGATGAACTCTCCAAGGGAACCTGGAGGGCGATAAATGATAAGGATGTTAAGCTTGAATGGGCTAGTGACTGTGACAGCATGGAATTCAAATGAGGAGATAGACAGATGGGTCAGGGGAAAAATAGAGAATGTCCATTTGGGAGAGATGAGGATTCCTGTGCCACCACCCCGCTGACCAGATGCTCTCGGGGTATGCGAGAGCAGTAGGAGTAGCAGTGTTTTCAGTGGTAATCCATGTTTCCGTCAGCGCCACTATGGGTTTCTTCACGGTACCCAAACCGAAAACAGATTTAATGCCTCGCTCAGTTATGTATAGAGCCACGTCATCGTATCATAGCGCCTCTCCTCTTATAAAGATCTAATTTAACTGCCTATATATGTCTATAATAATATGAATATGTATATATGGATAGTGTGTAAACAGTATTTTTGTTGGTGTCTTTCCAATATATAACTCTTTATTTTTATTTGGAATCTTATGTTGTTATTTTCTATAACTGTTCTGTACTTTGTCATGCATTTGTATGTTTTATGTTGGCCCCAGGAAGAGTAGCTGCTGCATGTGCAGTAGCTAATGGGGATCCTAATAAACTAAACTAAACTAAACTAAAACCATACAGGCCAGTTGACGTGCACCAACCACTCCACCTACTTCCTCAGGTATTACATCTGCACTCACTATATGCACCACCCCAGAGATAACTCCCTTGATAGGCGCATTGCTTTGAAGATCGATACACAAAACATTCCACTCATATTTTTTCTTGAGGCACAATGCACGCCTTTACTGCTCCTCGGACACACAAAAAATCTAAATAAGCCCACTTCTTGTGACTCTCACTGACGCCACATCCCCCAACTCTTCCATGACATTTATCGAGACTTCAAACGAATCTTCCAGGTTACATTGGTCCAAAACCCTCACTCCGACTAAAAACGTGTCTAGGTGTTTCCTAGTTTCCACCACAACTCTACTTGTCGTTTCCTTTCTTCTTCGCCACTGTAACCCAGGAGAGGCTATATGGACACGCCTGGTTCCCAAATGGATGAAGTGCGTCGTACAGCGAGAGTCAGTGGAGACGAACGGAGCCAGCTCAGTCAGTTTAGTCAGTCATCATGATGAGCCCTTCCCAAATAGATAATTAATGCTTGTGCTAGAAACTTCAGCGAGAATTTGAAACTTGTTACCGATGTTGGGACTTGGGAGTGTTCAGAATCATTCTGCTTTTATTGGAGTAATTGTTAGTTTTTTCTTTTACAAAAATGTAGACAATGCCGTTGCAGTACATTTTTGGTGAAAATCACTACAATAAATGTGATTTAGCTGTCACCATGGCCTGATATTGGCTACACTATCTAGCTACTTCACTCTCCTTACTGCGGCAAGCGGGAGCGAAGGACAGTGTACTCCATGTTGTTGTGTTGAGGGCTTGCAGCGCAAACTCTGTATCACGGTGACATCCAGATGCTTACTACCAATATTACATGTTATTTCTCATGTAATATAACCTAACCTGACTTATCAGGTAGAAACTCTGTGTCAAAGTTCAACAAGACAGACCGGGTGTACTCAGTCTCGCCATTGTCACCGAGTCTACGTCTCACCAAACGGCGGGTGTCACAAACACCAGGAATATTGTTTTTCATTTGATCCACCTCTATACTCAACGATACGCCACTGATCACTCCTTTGAGTGGTGCCGTGCTCTGGAGAGCAAAGCACGACACAGGTTGAGCCCTAAAACACGTGACGTGCAGCGCCCGCTGCCTCTGGGCGGAGGATGCAAGAACATTGAAACAATTCCACTTCTCGAAACTTTCACAGATGTAACCGCTCCCAGTTTATCCTTTACCCAGCCTCCCTTAAAATAATTCAGGGTTAAAGGTACACTATATATACAAAAGTATGTGGACACCACTTCAAATTAGTGGATTTGGCTATTTCAGCCACACCCGTTGCTGACAGGTGTATAAAATCGAGCACATAGCCATGCAATCTCCATAGACAAACATTGGCAGTAGAATGGCCTTACTGAAGAGTGGAAACGTCTAGAAGCAACAGCGGCTCAGCCGCGAAGAGGTAGGCCACACAAGCTCACAGAACGGGACCAGCAAGTGCTGAAGCGCATAGCATGTAAATATCGTCTGTCCTCGATTGCAACACTCACTACCGAGTTCCAAACTGCCTCTGGAAGCAACATCAGCACAAGAACTGTTCGTCGGGAGTTTCATGAAATGGGTTTCCATGGCCGAGCAGCCGCAAACAAACCTAAGATCACCATGCGCAATGCCAAGCATCGGCTGGAGTGGTGTTAAGCTCGCCTCCATTGGACTCTGGAGCAGTGGAAACGCGTTGAATCAGTGATGAATCACTCTTCACCATCTGGCAGTCCGACGGACAAATCTGGGTTTGGTGGATGCCAGGAGAATGCTACCTGCCCGAATGCATAGTGCCAACTATAAAGTTTGGTGGAGGAGAAATAATAGTCTGGGGCTGTTTTTGATGGTTCGGCCTAGGCCCCTTAGTTCCAGTGAAGGGAAATCTTAACGCTACAGCATACAATGACATTCATGACGATTCTGTGCTTCCAACTTTGTGGCAACAGTTTGGGGAAGGTCCTTTCCTGTTTCAGCATGACAATGCCCCCATGCACAAGCGAGGTCCATACAGAAATGGTTTGTCGAGATTGGTGTGGAAGAACTTGACTGGCCTGCACAGAGCCCTGACCTCAACCCCAAATAACACCTTTGGGATGAATTGGAACGACGACTGCGAGCCAGGCCTAATCACCCAACATCAATGCCCGACCTCACTAATGCTCTTGTGGCTGAATGGGAGCAAGTTCCCTCAGCAATGTTCCAACATCTAGTGGAAAGCCTTCCCAGAAGAGTGGAGGCTGTTATAGCAGCAAAGGGGGGACCAACTCCATATTAATACCCATGATTTTGGAATGAGATGTTTGACGAGCAGGTGTCTGCATACTTTTGGTCATGTAGTGTAGATCGAATGCCTGGTACACTCCGGAATTATCAGAAGTCATTCATAAAAGAGATGATGCTTGGGTCAAGGCCAGGAACACAGGCTTAGGCCCAGACTGCCAAGCGTTTAAGCAACTGAAGAATCATTTTGTAAGACAAATCAGAAAGTTTCAATTTGATTATTATTGTGCTCTTTCGGATTGTAATGGGAACCTGGCTAAATTCTGGAAAACTGTCAAATGCCTGAAGGGTTCTACTTCCTCCTCTCTGCCACAACACATTAATTCAGACATTGGCCTCATTACAGATGCATTTAATCACCAAATGGATCCTGTGTGCAGCGCCCATCATTGTTGGCTCAATAATCCATATTTTTTATTCAACATTGTTATCAGGAAATATTCTAAAAGTATGGAAATCAGCTCTTGTGCTGCCACTCCATAAGGGCTTCATATTTATCGTCCCATTTCAAGGCTTCCTTTTCTAGCTAAGATTCTTGAATCCTTGGAAAATGTACAACATTGCTCTTTTTTATCTGAGAAATGTATTTTGAATGTAAACCAATAGGGTTTAGGGCATAGCATTATTACAGCAACCACTTGTCAATTCTTTAGACACTAAAATTAAATGTGCTGCTTTGTTTGTGGACCTGTCAAAAGCTTTTGATGCGGTTGATCATGCTATTTTATTGAATAAGTTGTCCTCAATAGGCCTGAGCTCTGACCCCTGTTCATTGTTTCCTGATTATCTTAGTGACAGAACTCAGGCTATCGTGATTGATGGGGTTAAGTTTGAATTTCTTGAAGTACATAAAGGTGTACCACAGGGGTCAATTTTGGGACGTGTTCTCTTCACTATTTATATAAACACAATTGGTCAATCTGTTAAAAACCTTTTAAGGATCTGACAGTTTTTTCCATTTTTGACTAAAATGACATACCCAAATCTATATGACTGTAGCTCAGGACCTGAAGCAAGGATATGCATCTTCTTGATATCATTTGAAAGGAAACACTTTGAAGTTTGTGGAAATGTGAAATTTATGTAGGAGAATATAACATTAGATCTGGTAATAGATAATACAAACAAATAAACATGCGTTTTCTATTTTTTGTTTTGTTGAATCATCTTTGAAATGCAAAAGTAATTTGCTAAAAGTGTTTTGTTGTTGTGCACTATCCTCAAACAATAGCATGGTATTATTTTGCTGTAATAGCTACTGTAAATTGGACACTGCAGTTATATTAACAAGAATTTAAGCTTTCTGCCCATGTAAGACATGTCTATGTCCTGGAAAGTTCGCCATTCTTGTCACATATCGCATATTGAGCAGCAACTGTCACGGTATAGGGACACCGATCCAGTAGAGGTTAAAAATTATGAACTTCATTTATTGTATATGCGAATTATACTGTCACGTTGCCCCGACTGTTGATCTGGCTGTGTCAAAACTACAGTCAGATTTTATAGCTATGCAGGAATCCCTTGCTGATTTAAAACTTTTTTTTAACTCTCATAAGAATGTTTCAGATGAACTAGATGTTCACTCATTAGATGGTTTACCAATCTAATGTGTTCCCACATATAAATATGCATTTGAATTTATATGGATTTAACGTTTAAAAAACATAGATGAGCTGGTTAAGAAGTGTGGTGTCAGGACAAAGATGCTGATATGCTGTGTAGACAAGAAATCTGCTTGACACTGTACTTGATTATAAAGGTTTATTATATCAAAGGTTCCAGCGTCAATTTACAGATTTCTGCAGAAATCCGGAGAACAACTAACCCAATCTAAAAATGATTATTCTCCCCGTCCTTTGTTCAAAACCTGGTATATATCCTATGTAACATAATATGGCGTGATTTGAATAGACCAATCCCTGACCTTCACATAGCAGACTCTCCTCTGTTTTAGGGGGCCCCTATGTTAATGCTTTCCAGATGTTTCCGCAAGCAGAGCCAAGTTCTGGAATGTTCAGATACTACATATTTCCCCCCTTCCAGACTAATTAAGTCTCGAAAACAAAAAGAATAGGATTATGACAAATAACTATTTTTATTACATCAGAATACATTATTGTGTAACTTTAGCAATAAAACAACATTTATGGAGTGTAAACAAATGTTTCTATGGAGTGTAAACACATTTCTATGGAGTGTGAACACATTTCTATGGAGTGTGAGAGCGAAAAACCTATCTGGCAGCTTTCTTTCCAAATATCCATCAATCAATCAAGAAAGGAAAATTCTCTCACGGCCCCTCTGCCACAGGCGACCACCTAAGTACTCCAGATCAATTTATAAATCTTTATCAATGCATTTTAAGCTATGATGCAATTGAATACACATGAAAACCTCAGAAAACAAAATACAATCAAGAATGTCCACATTCAGGCTGGTCGACCCATCGGACCCTCCTGTGGATTCTCTCTGTCCCTGCCTAGACCCAATATCCCTAAGCATCCACAAAAACAAAACAAAAACATCTGAGGTCCCCACATGTACCCAACAACAGAAAACATCATTCTTCAAAAAATTTATACAGAAAGAATATGACACAAATTATGTATTACACATGCAAATATGTCTATACAGTGGGGAAAAAAAGTATTTAGTCAGCCACCAATTGTGCAAGTTCTCCCACTTAAAAAGATGAGAGAGGCCTGTAATTTTCATCATAGGTACACGTCAACTATGACGGACAAATTGAGAAAAAAAAATCCAGAAAATCACATTGTAGGATTTTTAATGAATTTATTTGCAAATTATGGTGGAAAATAAGTATTTGGTCACCTACAAACAAGCAGGATTTCTGTCTCTCACAGACCTGTAACTTCTTCTTTAAGAGGCTCCTCTGTCCTCCACTCGTTACCTGTATTAATGGCACCTGTTTGAACTTGTTATCAGTATAAAAGACACCTGTCCACAACCTCAAACAGTCACACTCCAAACTCCACTATGGCCAAGACCAAAGAGCTGTCAAAGGACACCAGAAACAAAATTGTAGACCTGCACCAGGCTGGGAAGACTGAATCTGCAATAGGTAAGCAGCTTGGTTTGAAGAAATCAACTGTGGGAGCAATTATTAGGAAATGGAAGACATACAAGACCACTGATAATCTCTCTCGATCTGGGGCTCGACGCAAGATCTCACCCCGTGGGGTCAAAATGATCACAAGAAAAAAATTCCAGAACCACACAGGGGGACCTAGTGAATGACCTGCAGAGAGCTGGGACCAAAGTAACAAAGCCTACCATCAGTAACACACTACGCCGCCAGGGACTCAAATCCTGCAGTGCCAGACGTGTCCCCCTGCTTAAGCCAGTACATGTCCAGGCCCATCTGAAGTTTGCTAGAGTGCATTTGGATGATCCAGAAGAGGATTGGGAGAATGTCATATGGTCAGATGAAACCAAAATAGAACTTTTTGGTAAAAACTCAACTCGTCGTGTTTGAAGGACAAAGAATGCTGAGTTGCATCCAAAGAACACCATACCTACTGTGAAGCATGGGGGTGGAAACATCATGCTTTGGGGCTGTTTTTCTGCAAAGGGACCAGGACGATTGATCCGTGTAAAGGAAAGAATGAATGGGGCCATGTATCGTGAGATTTTGAGTGAAAACCTCCTTCCATCAGCAAGGGCATTGAAGATAAAACGTTGCTGGGTCTTTCAGCATGACAATAATCCCAAACACACCGCGCGGGCAACGAAGGAGTGGCTTCGTAAGAAGCATTTCAAGGTCCTGGAGTGGCCTAGCCAGTCTCCAGATCTCAACCCCATAGAAAATCTTTGGAGGGAGTTGAAAGTCTGTGTTGCCCAGCAACAGCCCCAAAACATCACTGCTCTAGAGGAGATCTGCATGGAGGAATGGGCCAAAATACCAGCAACAGTGTGTGAAAACCTTGTGAAGACTTACAGAAAACGTTTGACCTGTGTCATTGCCAACAAAGGGTATATAACAAAGTATTGAGAAACTTTTGTTATTGACCAAATACTTATTTTCCACCATAATTTGCAAATAAATTCATAAAAAATCCTACAATGTGATTTTCTGGATTATTTTTTCTCAATTTGTCTGTCATAGTTGACGTATACCTATGATGAAAATTACAGGCCTCTCTCATCTTTTTAAGTGGGAGAACTTGCACAATTGGTGGCTGACTAAATACTTTTTTTCCCCACTGTATATCATTGCAGACACTGGAATGTGGTCCACTACACTGCATCTCCTCAGCAGTGTCGACTTTCAATGTAACGTCGATGATGGAATCTGAACATTTCCACACGTTCCTTGTTCCACTTCCTCCAGTCCATTCATATTGTCCATGTTTGAGTATTTGAATCCCACTCTACACATCCCCATATACTTCTGGAAGAAAATAAAACACCAACCAGTATCTTTTGCAAAACAACACATGCAAATTAAAACATCAATATCAACAATAATATAAAAATGATATATAAAATGAATCACATTCCATTTCCCCCCTTTGATTCATAAGAAAATACTAAATATCACAATAATATGTAAAGAAATGTGAAAAATTATCGCACAATCAGATATTCAAAATTTCCTAGAGTTACTTCAACCCTAGTTTTCATAACTTTTTTGGTTCGACTTTTTTCAAAATCCATTTCACTGATTTATCCACAAAACTCTTTCCCACTATTTGAGGATATTCGATCAGGAAGTCCCCACCTGCTTATGACTTCTTTACACAATAACTTTGCAACCGACTGAGCATATTTTAGCTTAGTTGGACATATTAGGACCTCTTGGAGTAGGAATGTAACCAAGAAAAACAGTCACACCCCTGCGAACATTATCTTTCAGACAGATTGTGCATCTGCCTATGACATAGTCAACCTGTTCAAGCAAATATGGTGCCCAAAAACCATACTCCTTTGTGATCTTTCTCCTAACATCCCCCCTTGCAACATGAGCTAACCCATGTGCTTCCTGAATCATCAGACCTAATAGGTCTAGAGGCGCTACTATCAACCCCTCATGGTTTCTCCAAAGACCAGTAGCATCTTTGACGGTACCTCGGTCTAGCCATAACTGTTTGTCGATCGTAGAAGCAGCTTCCTGCATCAAAATCACATCCTTAAGCGTAATTTTGTCTTCCAAGTCCACTCCATGAGTGACCAGAAAAACTTTGCCCAATTTGTCCGCTCCTGTGACGGCTTTTGCAGCTTCATCAGCAGCTTTGTTCCCTTGTGTGACTTTTGTCACATCGGTTTTATGAGCTGCACACTTAGCTATCGCTATCTCTTTAGGCTTCATCATAGCATGCAACAATTTCATTATTTGCGCATGATGTTGTATTGGAGAACCATCCGTTTTCTTAAACCCTCGACCTTTCCACACTGCTCCAAACAAATGACATACATTATGTGCATATGCTGAATCAGTATATATCGCCACTCGCATTCCTTCTGCTAACAAACATGCTTCTGTTAGCCCCACAAGTTCAGCAAGTTGTGCAGATGCAGGCTGTGGTATTACTTCAGCCTTTTCCACAACAAATCCAGTTCCTTGGGCTTTAACTACTGCATAGCCAGCACACAATTTATCTCCCACACGATAACAAGACCCATCAGTCCAATACTCCAGGTCTGCCTCACGTAATGGAAAGGCTTGCAAATCTGATCTAAGCCACGAGTATTTCTCTGCTTCTTGAACACAATCATGTGGCTCACCATCCTCTGAAGTTGGCAAATTCTCGGCTGGATTCACCGTATCACACCTCACTAGGGTGACATCTTCCTGCTCTAAGAGCCTATGATAGTCTCTGAGCCTAGGCATAGTCAATGTATATTTCCCATAGTTCAGAAGATTTCTGAGACTATGATGGGTAAGAATTGTTACTGGGTAACCCATCGTAACAGATGATGCTTTGTCATACATTGAATATACTCCCACCATTGCTCTGTAGCACAGTGGTAGCCCTAGTTCTACTTCTGAATAGGTAGTAGAGTAGTAGGAAATAGGCTGAGGATTCGTCCCTGTACCTGTCGGCTGACAAAGAACTGCACATGCATATTTACCTCCAGTAGAAGTAGACACATATAGCAAAAAATTCTTAGAGTAGTCTGGTAGTGTGAGTGCAGGTGCCTACTGTAACCTCTGTTTGATCGTTTCAAATGCCACAAGGCCTTCCTGTGTCCAGGAAAGATTGCTATGGAGTTGACCGCTCCCAGTATCTTTAACCATAGCTCTCAAAGGTCCCGTCAAACTAGCACAGCTTTCAACCCAAGCTGAAGAATAACCAGCAATACCAAGAAATGTCATCATCTCTCTGACAGTTCTAGGCTTCGGAGCCTTACGAATAGCTTCCAATTGACTGTCCGAAATGCTTCTGTGTCCATGCATTATTTTCTGACCCAAATAAACAACCTTCTCCTGGCAATATTGCAACTTTTTCTGTGAAACCTTATGCCCCTTTTCTGCCAATACCTGTAGCAATTTAATTGAGTCTTTATGACACATTTCCTCATTCTGTGAGCAGATAATTATATCATCCACGTACTGAATGACAGTGCTTTGCAATATCTGATCTATCCCTACCAAATCATCCTTCAGTACTTTATTGAAAATGTGCGGGCTATGCTTGTACCCCTGTGGCAAACGACTGTACTCATAGAACTGTCCCTTATATGTGAACCCAAATAAACCCTGACTTTCAACACTAAGTGGAACACAAAAAAATGCACCACATAAGTCTAACACTGTGAAATGTGTCGCATCAGGAGGAATTTGGGCTAACAAGGTATGCGGGTCTGGCACTTCTGATGGAAAATCAGTTACCACTTCATTCACTGCTCTCAAATCATGAACCATACGATAAGTCTCATCGGGTTTCTTCAAAGTCAACAAAGGTGTGTTACTCTGAGGATTTTTTGTTGTCCTCAAAACACCTGCTTTCGAAAGTCCTTCAATTTGTTGTTCGATCCCTTGGATTGCTGCATCTTTCAATGGATACTGATTCTTCCAAGGAGGTCTGGCTCCTGGTCGAAGTTCAACTTTCACCAGTTGGGCTGATTTCACAAGTCCAATATCGGTACTGTGTTGAGACCACAAACATTCTGGAACTTGTTGCAACATCTCCTCTTTCATAGGCTCTGAATCCATCTTTGCACTGCAAATAGATTCATGTGACATCCGTACAGCTTTTGGCTGTCCTTGTCCTTGAGCCGAAATCATGATTTTGAGAAATCGCTGATCTTCACTCCTCCAAATCCCCAAATTCTCTTTCATCGGTACGAAAACAGCTTTCTCTGCTTCTGTCATCATTTCTCCTATATGCTTCTGCTCATTGCCTTCAGAAACCAACAAGGTCACATGTGGCACACTCTTCTCAATCTCAAATTCTTTATCCAGATAATCGTCTGTGTTTATCTTCATAGCAGCTCCTTGTGGTTCTAAAATTACGCAACATGAGCTGAGTTGAACTTTCTTTGGTTGATGACTCAACCATTCCTCTGAGATCGATTGGGCAGCATTCTTGAAATACTTGAGCATACAATGAAATGGATATTCTGGAAGCCTCGCACCTGGCATGTTTGCCACAATGAATTTCTCCCATATCTTAGCCTGCTTAAAAAAATCTGCACTGAGATTTCCAATCCAAAATACTGAAGAAGAATCCATCTCTGTCATCATCAACAATTGGTAAACCTTTTCTTTTGGCACTTCTACCAGACAGCCGTCTGGCGTACATTTTATTGTACAGTTCAATCTACACAATGCATCTCTTCCCAACAATGCAATAGGTGTATGTTCTGATACCAGTATGGGTATTGTAATTTTCTGATTTTTATAGCAGAGCTCAATTGGTTCCGTAAGAGGAAATCAGCTGTTTCACTCCCTCAAATCCGATTGTCCTAATTAGTTGATTGGACATAGGGAGATGTGTAGCATCTTTAGGCCGAACACAGGTGAAAGCAGCTCCGCTATCCGCCATCACCTCCAATGGTCGGTTGTTTACTTTCACCTCAATTGTTGGATCTTTTTCCGGTCTTGACGCTACCAGCTGACACCCCCCTTTCGGATCTTTTGGGTACCTCTAGAATCCTTGCTCCGGGCCCCTATAAGGGTTCACCGGTCCTCCAGATGATCTTGACTGGCCCCTGTATCTTCCTCTGAAATTCCCTCTGGTGTTTCCTCCTGGCCCATTACACTCACGGGCAAAGTGACCAACCTGTCCACAATTATAACACACTTCTGAAGATTGCTGGAAGAATGGCTTAAATCTTCCTCCTCTTCCTCTTCCCAAGCCTTCTCGTCCTCTTCCTCTCCAATTCTGTGTCTGTCCAGAAACTGGCTGTGGATATGAAACAACTGGTCCCACTAGTGGTGGCTGGTACAATTGCGGTTGGAGTTGGTTCGGTTGAGGCTGTGGCAGTGATTGTTGATTTGGTGACACTGATTCTGCATAACCAAAGCCTGTTTCTTCTCCTTCTTATTCTCCACCAGTTGTATTTGATTGAGTTTTCTGAGAGTTTCTTGGTCCTGTTCTTTTTGGTTGTGTTCCTTTTTCCGGTACAGATCCACTTGATGGGCTATATGATCTGTATAGACACCTTTTGTCATGCTTCCAAGTCCAACCACCTCTGCCAGTTTGCTCCTTACTGGTGAGGGCAGTCCCATCTGCAGTTGAGCTCGCAAAATTGACTGCTCTATTTGACTCACATCTGGATCATTTCCGGTAATATTTCTGACATATCGGTATTCTGCAAAGACTTATACTCCAGGTTCTGTCCTCGAATTATCATTGGCATCATCTTCTTACTTGTGTTCCCTTTTCTTGGCCTCAATATGTATTTCCTCTGTCTGATCACAGGGTCATATCCACCCATGATCTCTTCTGAATCACTCTGATCATCATCATCATCATCTTCAAATTCCATCCTCCTGAACCTCACTCTACCCTTAGTTTCCAGACGTCTCGTTTTCTTCTTACTTTTGGAGATTGGATTAATCTTTATGGTCGTTTCTGCTTGTCCTCTCTCTATTATTCGTTCATCTTCATCTCTGATGCAATAATCACCCTCCTGAATGATCATTGGAAGCTGAGAATAGATGTCCTTAAACTCTACTTTTTCCTCGTAAGGTGGGGGCCTCTTTGCTGAATCCGTATGTGAGAAAGGTGTATTGACTTCTGCCATTCGTTTTTCTGAGTCCCTTCCACTGGCCATGGTTGTTCAATGTCAGGCCAACGTTTATTCCATTTTCCAGATAACCTTGCAATACCATTAACTAGAGGATTACTATTTTGTACTACATCAACAGGAGTAATTACTTTCATAGTTTTGATGTCCTTTTTCCCCATTGTAACAACTCTTTTATATTCCTTTATTGTGAATTATTTTATTATTATTATTATTTTAAACCAATTAATTAGTAAACCCAATTAAATAATTAATTTATCAATATATTTATTTATTTTTATTAATTAATTAATTAATTAATTTTTATTTTATTTTATTTTACCAAATTATTGATTAGTGGCAATCTTACCACATCCGATCAGGAAAAGTAAAGGAAACTAGTCAACTTCAGAGCAATCCAAAAAAGAAAGACCTTTAATCCAGCAACACTACAGCACCCACAAAACAATTACTTAATAAGCACCCAATTACCTTAATTTTACAGAATAATGTCAGTGCTGGATTTCCAACACAACTCTAATCAAAACAACCCATACACAAAAAACCCTAATGTGCAATTCTCAATTACATCAATTGATCAGTCTGTTGCCAAGTCCCTGTAAAATTGTCACAACATGAAATATTATATGCATACACAATGTATCTATTATATCCTGTAAGGGAAAGTACATTTGTGGATAGAACAGTACTGGCCTTAATTGGACTGGATCCGGGGCAGCACACCACTGTCGCGTGACGCACTGGTCAGCACCTCCTCTCTCTCTGTCTCCTCCTTCTCGTCTCTCACATCACAGGAGAACAAAAGAAACAGACAACAATTTAGTATTTTATGCACACCTATGTTCACATTCGCGCTAAGAAATAAGCAAACAGCTTAACTCAGGAATATTATAAATAGCCCAATAACATTTTTTTTTTTTTTTTTTTTTTTTTTTTTTTTTAATCCGTCAACATATGGATCTCAATCAAATAGTTTGATAGGTAAGCAACAGCCACTTATCAAACAGAATACTTTATCTGTGTGCATTCAAAGTCCCCCTCTTTGTTCTCTGTCTGCAGCACTAAGTCTGCGTGTCACAGCAGCTCAGTGCAGGCAGGGGAGTAGCACACTCGCTCCGCACAACTCTAAATTCCTAAAATCCCACACATGCGCAGCTCATTCACCAGTGCGATTTCATGGTGAGAGGAGCTCCCGCAAGCAACTCTCTCCAAACAGCAGACAGTAGACAGACCAGCTGTCCCTCCGTTTTTTCCAACACAGACAAACAGTAACACTGAACAAAACGCACAAACCAACACAAAACATAGAACACAAATCCTACTTAGAAGTTTCTTATCTTCACTTATTCTAATCTGCAGATTTATAGTTATTTTCTTATCCATTACAAATCATCTCTATGCAATCATAACTCCTCCCGGGGGGCTCATAGTTTTTTAAAAACAATTATGGAAACGTTCTCTCAAATGGAGACTCATAAGGTTTTAACCGTAAGTCCTCCCGAGGGGCTCATAGTTTTTAACAATTCTGGAAACGTTCTCTCAAATGGAGACTCATAAGGTTTTAACCTTAACTAACATATTTCCTTACAAAAAACTAAAACCCCTGTTCTCAACCAAAACATGTATATGTATATATCTCTAACATAAATGTTATCATAGCATGAGTCGACACAGCTGGAACACGGCAGAGACCTCCCCATGTACACACACGCATAGGCTCTCTTTCACACACACACACACACACACATATTCAAACAAGAATGCATCCGTTCATACAATACTCTAAAGCATGCTTACATCGCTCCTTTTTTCCTTTATATTCCTTCCTAAATTTCTGCTACCTCGAGTTGCAGATATTCAATGAGAGGTTACTTTGAACATATATCTCGTCAACTATATGCCGAGAGGTAACATACAATTGAATGTATATTCCACAATCTCCAGTTCCCAGAACTGACCCGAAAGTCAACCTAGTGACTTTCCTAGGATTTACGGCGCATCTTAATGATCGCCTCGTTTGAGGGCTTCCTTAAATCAGCGACGTCCTAATAGTATACTTTTTCCTTATTTCCTGGCCTTATTCCTTCAGTCTATTCCTGGACACTCCTTTAATTTTATTCAAGCCAAATATCCCTGTGCCCAGTGTTATCAATTCCTATAGACACTCCCCCCTGTTTGCGTTGTTTTCAACGCAAACAAATTTAGAAATTTAGAGCGGATTGTCATCCCACAGCAAATAACAGCAAGGCGCACACACAAGTCCTTTGACGGTACATCCCCTCAACGCACACACACAGCCACACGAACTGACCAGCGCCCAAAGTTGTGAGAAAGCTCACCTTATCTGCCAGCCTCTGTAGCGGGAGTCAGCTCGCGGCCCATGATGAAACGCTGAGAAAAGACGCAACACGTACCAAATCCTCGTCGCCAATTAATGTGATGTCAGGACAACGATGCTGATATGCTGTGTAGACAAGAAATCCACTTGACACTGTACTTGATTATAAAGGTTTATTATATCAAAGGTTCCAGCGTCAATTTACAGATTTCTGCAGAAATCCGGAGAACAACTAACCCAATCTAAAAATGATTATTCTCCCCGTCCTTTGTTCAAAACCTGGTATATATCCTATGTAACATAATATGGCGTGATTTGAATAGACCAATCCCTGACCTTCACATAGCAGACTCTCCTCTGTTTTAGGGGGCCCCTATATTAATGCTTCCAGATGTTTCCGCAAGCAGAGCCAAGTTCTGGAATGTTCAGATACTACAAAAGCTAAGATTTAAAGTTGGCTTTTTCTACAGAAACAGATTGTTGTCACGATCGTTGAGAGACGGGTCGGACCAAGGTGCAGCGTGAAAAGCGTACATGTTTATTAACTACATAAACATTCAACAAAACAAAAGAACAACGTTGTCAACGCGTGCTGTAGGTGGGTGCAGTGGTGGAATCAAACGCAGGACACCGACGGATAGTCCAACAGACTTTAGTTATCGCCAAACACGGAAACAGGACAACTCTTGCCCGAAGGCGAAATACGCACGAAGGCGCACAAAACAAAAGCGCACAAAACAGGTGCGTAATACTCCAACGCAGTGGAGGGAAGCTCAACCGAGCGAAATACAAGAATGAAGCCCTACACACGACTGACCAAAATCAATAACACACAACACTAGACAAACACAACGAGAAACTTATAGAACACTAATTAGGCTAAACGAGAACAGGTGTGACAACAAACAGACAAAAGCAAACGAACATGAAACATACAACGGTGGCAGCTAGTATTCCGGAGACAACGAACGCCGAAGCCTGCCCGAACAAGGGAGAGAGGCAGCCTCGGCCGAAACCGTGACAGTACCCCCCCCTTGACGCGCGGCTCCAGACGTGCGCCGACTCCGGCCTCGGGGACGACCCGGAGGACGCGGAGCAGGGTGCGTCGGGTGCCCACGATGGAATTCCGTCAGGAGAGACGGGTCCAAAATGTCTCTCCTCGGCACCCAGCACCGCTCCTCCGGACCGTACCCCTCCCACTCCACTAGATACTGGAGACCCCCCATCCGACGTCTCGAATCCAAGATGGACCTCACAGTGTACGCCGGTGCCCCCTCGATGTCCAATGGGGGCGGAGGAGTCTCCCTGATCTCACTTTCTTGGAGTGGGCCAGCTACCACCGGCCTGAGAAGGGACACATGGAACGAGGGGTTAATACTTTTATATTCAACAGGCAGTTGTAATTTGTAACACACCTCGTTCAACCTTCCCAGGACTTTAAAGGGCCCTACAAACCGCCGACCCAGTTTCCGACAGGGCAGGCGGAGGGGCAGGTTTCTGGTAGAGAGCCAGACTCGATCACCAGGTGCGTACACCGGTCCCTCACTGCGGTGGAGATCGGCGCTCGCCTTATGACGTCGGAGGGCCCGCTGCAGGTGGACGTGTGCAGCGTTCCATGTCTCCTCCGAGCGCCGCGCCCACTCATCCACCGCAGGAGCCTCGATCTGGCTCTGCTGCCAAGGTGCCAGAACCGGCTGGTACCCTAACACACATTGGAAAGGGGTTAGGTTAGTGGAGGAATGGCGTAGGGAATTCTGGGCCATCTCGGCCCAGGGAACGTACCTTGCCCACTCCTCCGGCCGGTCCTGGCAGTATGTTCTAAGAAACCTACCCACATCCTGGTTCACACGTTCCACCTGCCCATTACTCTCCGGGTGGTAACCCGAGGTGAGGCTCACCGAGACCCCCAACCGCTCCATAAAGGCTCTCCAGACCCTGGAGGTAAATTGGGGACCCCGATCAGACACAATATCCTCGGGTACCCCGTAGTGCCGGAACACATGGGTGAATAGTGCTTCGGCGGTTTGCAGGGCAGTAGGAAGGCCCGGCATGGGGAGCAAACGACAGGCCTTAGAAAACCGGTCCACAACGACCAGTATAGTGGTGTTCCCCTGTGAAGGAGGAAGGTCAGTAAGGAAATCCACCGAGAGGTGAGACCATGGTCGTTGTGGAACGGGCAGGGGTAGTAACTTACCCCTAGGCAGATGTCTAGGCGCCTTACACTGGGCGCACACCGAGCAGGAGGAAACATAAACCCTCACATCCTTCGCCAACGTGGGCCACCAGTACTTGGCACTAAGACAGTGCACTGTCCGGCCGATACCAGGATGTCCAGAGGAGGGTGACGTGTGAGCCCAATAGATCAATCGATCCCGAACCTCGAGCGGAACGTACTTCCGACCCTCAGGGCATTGCGGTGGACTAGGGTCGGTGCGTAACGCCCGCTCGAGTTCAGCATCGACCTCCCACACTACCGGTGCCACCAGACACGACTCCGGCAGTATGGGAGTGGGCTCCACGGACCTCTCCTCCGTGTCATACCGCCGAGACAGCGCATCTGCCTTACCGTTCTGTGACCCAGGGATGTACGTGATCTTAAATGTAAACCTGGTCAAGAACATATTCCATCTTGCCTGGCGAGGGTTCAGCCTCCTCGCTGCCCGGATGTACTCCAGGTTACGGTGGTCCGTCAAAATGAGGAAAGGGTGTTGAGCCCCCTCAAGCCAGTGCCTCCACACCTTTAGGGCCTGTACCACGGCTAACAGCTCCCTGTCCCCTACGTCATAGTTCCGCTCCGCCGGACTGAGCTTCTTAGAATAAAAAGCACAGGGACGGAGTTTAGGTGGCGCGCCAGACCGTTGTGAAAGCACGGCTCCTAGACCGGCCTCTGACGCGTCCACCTCTACCTGGAACGGCAAAGAGGGATCCGGATGCGCCAGCACCGGGGCCGAGGTAAACAGGTCCTTCAGCCTCCCAAACGCCCTGTCCGCCGACCACTGCAGACGCACCGGACCCCCCTTCAAAAGAGACGTGATGGGAGCTGCCACCTGTCCAAAACCCCGGATAAACCTCCGGTAGTAATTCGCAAACCCCAAAAACTGCTGCACCTCCTTCACAGTGGTTGGTGTTTGCCAATTACGCACGGCCGACACCCGGTCTACCTCCATCTTCACCCCTGACGCAGACAACTGATACCCCAAAAAGGAGACCGACTCCTGGAAAAACAGACACTTCTCTGGCTTAACATACAGGTCGTGCTCCACCAGCCTCCGCAACACTCTGCGCACCAGGGCCACATGCTCGACACGGGTAGGCGAGTACACGAGAATGTCATCTATGTACACAACCACCCCCTGCCCCTGCATGTCCCTGAAGATCTCATCCACGAATGATTGGAAAACTGACGGAGCGTTCATCAACCCGTATGGCATGACCAGATACTCGTAATGGCCCGAGGTGGTACTAAAGGCTGTCTTCCATTCATCGCCCTCCCTGATGCGCACCAAGTTGTACGCGCTCCTGAGATCTAATTTAGTGAAGAAACGCGCCCCATGCAATGACTCAGTCATGGTCGCAATCAGCGGGAGTGGATAACTGTACTTCACCGTAATCTGATTGAGACCACGGTAATCGATGCACGGGCGCAAACCACCATCCTTTTTCTTCACAAAAAAGAAACTCGAGGACGCAGGGGAAGTGGAAGGCCGTATGTATCCTTGTCTCAGAGATTCCTCTATGTAAGTCTCCATAGCTTTCTTCTCCTCTTGAGACAGAGGATACACATGGCTCCGTGGGAGCGCAGCTCCTGCCTGGAGGTCTATCGCACAATCTCCCTGCCTATGAGGCGGCAACTGCGTCGCCCTCGACTTACTAAACGCAATAGCCAAATCCCCATACTCAGGAGGAACGTGCAATGCGGGCACCTGGTTTGGACTCTCCACCGAGGTAGCCCCTACGGAAACGCCTAAACATCTACCCACACACTGGGCAGACCACTCCATCAGAGCCCTCTCCTGCCACGAAATAGATGGGTTATGGGTACTCAACCAGGGCATGCCCAGCACCACCGGATACGCAGGAGAGTCAATCAGAAATAGCTGAATCATCTCCTGATGACCCCCCTGCGCACACATCCTAAGTGGCGCAGTGACCTCCCTGATCAAGCCCGCACCCAACGGACGGCTATCTAGGGCATGAACGGGGAAAGGGACATCAACAGGAAGAAGGGGAATCCCTAAAGCTAAACAAAACTTCTTATCAATAAAATTCCCAGCCGCGCCTGAATCTACCAGCGCCTTATGCTGGGAATGAGGTGCTACCTGTGGAAAACGCACAGGTATACAGAAATGTGCAACAGAGAGCTCTGGGTGAGTGGGGCGCCTACTCACCTGGAAGGAATCCCCAGTGCGGGACCTGTCGTCCTCTCCCCTAGGAGGCCATCCCCAGCACCTAGCCGCGGTGTGTCCTCCCCGACCACAGTTGGTGCAGGGGATGGACCCCCTAGTAAGCCGACCCCTCCTCTCTCTAGCGCCAGCGCCCCCGAGCTCCATGGGGCACGGCTCGGAGGCGCTGGAGGGTGAAATGGACGGACCCCCCTCGGGACGTCCGCGGGTAGCTAGCAGGTTATCCAGCCTGATGGACATGTCGACCAACTGGTCGAACGTGAGGCTGGTGTCCCTACAGGCCAGCTCCCGACGGACGTCCTCTCGTAGACTACATCTGTAGTGATCGACGAGGGCCCGATCATTCCACCCTGCATCTGCCGCTAGAGTACGGAATTCGAGGGCGAACTCCTGAGCACTCCTCCTCCCCTGCCGGAGGAAGACCAGACGCTCCCCCACCGCTTTCCCCTCCGGGGGATGGTCAAACACCGCCTTGAAGCGGCGGGAGAACTCGTCGTAAGTTATGGTGTCCGCGTCGATCCTCCTCCACTCCGCGTTGGCCCATTCCAACGCCTTCCCGGACAGGCAGGAGATCAGGGCGGACACGCTCTCATGTCCCGAGGGCGCCGGGTGCACGGTGGCCAGGTACAGCTCCACCTGGAGAAGGAAACCCTGGCACCCGGCCGCGGTCCCATCGTAAGCCCTCGGGAGCGAGAGTCGGACTCCTCGGGGTTCCGGTGCGGGAATAGGCTGACTGGCCGATGGTGCTGGCAGGGAGGGTGGCGGTGGAGGCGTCCCCCAGCCTCGGATGGTGGTGATCACCTCCTGCAGCGCGGTCCCCATCTGCAGGATCTGGTCAGCTTGTTCCCGGACCCTGTCCTCCAGCGTCGCCTGGGCTGCTGCGGCTCCTGCTGATTCCATTGTAGGTGTGTTATTCTGTCAACGCGTGCTGTAGGTGGGTGCAGTGGTGGAATCAAACGCAGGACACCGACGGATAGTCCAACAGACTTTAGTTATCGCCAAACACGGAAACAGGACAACTCTTGCCCGAAGGCGAAATACGCACGAAGGCGCACAAAACAAAAGCGCACAAAACAGGTGCGTAATACTCCAACGCAGTGGAGGGAAGCTCAACCGAGCGAAATACAAGAATGAAGCCCTACACACGACTGACCAAAATCAATAACACACAACACTAGACAAATACAACGAGAAACTTATAGAACACTAATTAGGCTAAACGAGAACAGGTGTGACAACAAACAGACAAAAGCAAACGAACATGAAACATACAACGGTGGCAGCTAGTATTCCGGAGACAACGAACGCCGAAGCCTGCCCGAACAAGGGAGAGAGGCAGCCTCGGCCGAAACCGTGACAAACGTAACGTGAAGTCCAACGGGCTATACACATACCAGCCTAACAGGAACAAGATCCCACATTTAAGGTAGGCAACTAAATCAATCAATCAAATTGTATTGGTCACATGCGCCGTATACAACAGGTGCAGACATCACAGTGAAATGCTTACTTACAGCCCTTAACCAACAGTGCATTTATTTTTAACAAAAAAAGTAAAAATAAAACAACAACAAAAACTAGGCTACTTAAGTATGATCCCCAATCAGAGACAACGAGCGACAGCTGTCTCTGATTGGGAATCACACCTGGCCAAACATAGAAACACAACCTAGAACTGCAACCTAGAAATAGACTAACTAGAACATAAACATAGAATCTCACGCCCTGACCAAACCAACTAAAGACAACCGGCCTCTCAAGGCCAGGGCATGACAATTGTGCCTTTCTCTAAGCAGTAGGAAGCAGATTATTCAGTCAACCTTTTTATCTGTTCTTGATTATGGTGATATTATTTATCAAGGTGCAGCTGCTACTACTCAAACATTTGGATGCCATCTAGCATAGTGCCCTTTGTTTTGTTATGGGCAACAGTTTTGATACTCATCACTGCATCCTGTATCAAAAGGTTGGCTGGACTTCACTAAGACCCGTAGATCTCTACATTACTCCTTTTTGTTTACAAGGCCTTACTTCATAAACTTCCGTCTTATCTAATGTTGCTGTTGAAGTATAGACACCTGAGTTGCATAAGCCGCTCAAAGGATTGGTTAACTCTTGAGGTTCCTAGGGTCTGCACCGAGCTAGATAAATCTGCTTTTAGTTTTAATGCACCGTGTTGCTGGAACAAAATTCTAAATACATTTCATCTTGATGTTCTAGTGCCGTTCTGGCAATTTAAAGTATTGATTGGGGACTTATTTGTGGAGGAATGTAACTGTTTTTCTGGATAATTTGTGATGTTCTATTTGTGCTTACCATAACTGTGTTTTTGTATTATATTCATACATTAAAATACAAAAACACAGTCATGGTATTGTGTGTATTTATATTGTATTATACAGGGCGCATTTGGAAAAGAAACCTAGGTCTCAATTTGTACGGGTCGGTCATAAACCAATAATCTCACTCCTGCCGGTTCAAAATCATCTCTGATGAGACTCCCATGGCAAATGCTGGAATAGCCAGCAGATCTTGACCCGCTTGCTTACAGCTGCACTACGGTCAGACAGACTTCCTTTGTAGATTTAGACACCTTGGGGCAGGCGCGAGATATGGCTCGGAAAATGTACCTCAATCCAGGGATGAGAAATGCGTTGTACTCCGAATTGTCCCATTATCCCAACTGTTACACCGAGAAGATTGAACGACTGCTAGTTTTTAAGCAGTCAATCAATCTTCTTGCTGTAAGCAAGTGGGTTGGATCTGCTGGCTAATGCTGGAAATGTCTACCACTCCTGTCACTGCAGGTACTTTATCATGGTCTGGCTCAACTTCAGAGCACTCTCTACTGCCGGCCGACTCAAGGTTCTCAAGAGAGCAAGTCGATTTCTAGGTAATTTGACTTGGTTTGTATCCAGGAGACAAAGGTTTCGGAGACGTAGGTTTTTATCATAGAGATAGATAGAGGACTAATCTTTATATCTGTGCCATTATAGCATCTGTGACAGCATGAGCAGCGCCAATGAGGCTACAACCCATAGGAATCCCCACCCAGTTGACTACTTTGACTACTTTAAAATGGCAGAAGCATGTGGCCTCAATGGCGCTGCCAATGCTAAAACTGCCTTTTGGCCACTAGAGGCATATATCATTCTCTATGGTCTGTCCATTTTTACGCTTTTGCGTCATCGCACCTCCCTTCTCGCCCTGCCTCCACTGTCGTGTTTGCATGTGAACTTGACGTTTAAGTAATTTTGGAGGGGGTGATAACATTTTCCTATGCACACAAAAGTATCATTTAGTTATAGTCAAATCAAATCAAATCAAATCTTATTTTCCACACGTGTCGAATACAACAGGTGTAGACCTTACAGTGAAATGCTTACTTACAAGTGTTAAGTAAAAGATAAGTAAATAGATAAGTAAAAATTTAAAAATAATTAAAGCGCAGCAGTAAAATAAAATAACAGTAGGGAGGCTAAATACAGCGTGTACCGGCACAGAGTCAATGTGCGGGGGCACAGGTTAGTCGAGGTAATTGAGGTAATATGTGCATGTGGGTAGAGTTAAAGTGACTATGCATAGATAATAAACAGAGAGTAGCAGCAGCGTAAAAGAGGGGGTGGGGTGGGGGGACAATGCAAATAGTCCGGGTAGCCATGATTGGATGTTCAAGAGTCTTATGGCTTGGGGATAGAAGCTGTTAAGAAGCCTTTTGGACCTAGACTTGGCGCTCCGGTACCGCTTGCCATGCGGTAGCAGAGTGAACAGTCTATGACTAGGGTGGCTGTAGTCTTTGACAATTTTTACGGCCTTCCTCTGACACCGCCTGGTATAGAGGTCATGTATGGCAGGAAGCTTGGTCCCAGTGATGAAGTGGGCCGTATGTACTACCCTCTGTAGTGCCTTGCGGTCAGAGGCTGAGCAGTTGCCATTCCAGGCATGATGCAACCAGTCAGGATGCTCTCGATGGTGCAGCTGTAGAACTTTTTGAGGATCTGAGGACCCATGCCAAATCTTTTCAGTCTCCTGAGGGGGAATAGGCTTTGTCGTGCCCTCTTCACAAGTGTCTTGGTGTGTTTGGACCATGATAGTTTGTTGGTGATGTAGACACCAAGGAACTTGAAGCTCTCAACCTGTTCCACAACAGCCCTGTCGATGAGAATGGGGGAGTGCTCAGTCCTCTTTTTTTTCCCTGTAGTCCACAATCATCTCCTTTGTTTTGATCACGTTGAGGGAGAGGTTGTTTTCCTGGCACCACACGGCCAGGTCTCTGACCTCCTCCCTATAGGTTGCCTCATCGTTGTCGGTGATCAGGCCTACCACTGTTGTGTCGTCGGCAAACTTAATGATGGTGTTGGAGTCGTGCCTGGCCATGCAGTCATGGGTGAACACGGAGTACAGGAGGGGACTGAGCACGCACCCCGGAGGGGCCCCCATGTTGAGGATCAGCATGGCAGATGTGTTGTTACCTACCCTTACCACCTGGGGGCGGCCCGTCAGGAAGTCCAGGGTCCAGTTGCAGAGGGAGGTGTTTAGTCCCAGGGTCCTTAGCTTAGTGATGAGCTTTGAGGGCACTATGGTGTTGAATGCTGAGCTGTAGTCAATGAATAGCATTCTCACGTAGGTGTTCCTCTTGTCCAGGTGGGAAAGGCCAGTGTCGAATGCAATAGAGATTGCATCATCTGTGGATCTGTTGGGGCAGTATACAAATTGGAGTGGGTCTAGGGTTTCTGGGATAATGGTGTTGATGTGAGCCATGACCAGCCTTTCAAAGCACGCACTTCATGGCTACAGACGTGAGTGCTACGGGTCAGTAGTCATTTAGGCAGGTTATCTTAGTGTTCTTGGGCACAGGGACTATGGTATCTGCTTGAAACATGTTGGTATTACAGACTCAGTCAGGGACATTTTGAAAATGTCAGTGAAGACACTTGCCAGTTGGCCAGCGCATGCTCGGAGTACGCGTCCTGGTAATCCGACAATAATTTAAAAAAAAATCGTATTTATATCAAAGTTATTAATACATAGATTTGATAAAACAATCAATCAAAGTATATACCCACATAAGTGGATTAATATTGTTTGATTAGAATATTCCCCCTGTAAAATTAGAATGGAGTGATATCCCAGGTCAGAAAACGGCCTTTAGGGGAGTGAATCAGCATGTGTGTTCAACAGCCATGTGAATTTAGGCTCTAATATGGTGCTTTATAAATACAAATATTTTCACCTGACTCATCATTTTAATCAAATAAAGTAAGACTCTTGTACAATGTAAAAAAAAAAATCAGCAATATGTTGAAAAAAGCACAAAGTGGCCGACTGCATTGTCGGACAATGGCCACTCGGAGGCGCCACATTGCCTCTTGTTCCAAGTTTCATCAGGGCAATACTCGGGAATCTACTGAGGTGGGAGGATTTACTGTTATTATGGAGAATCGAGAGACTGGGTGTGGTAGTGAGATTCTGCTGGGTCCCAGCCCATTCGGGTGTGGAAGGGAATCAAATTGTAGACCAGATTGCCAAAAGGACTTTAAAACTATACTGAATAAAAATATAAACGCAACATGCAACAATTTCAACGATTTTACTGAGTTAATAATTACAGTTCATATAGTTCAGTCAACTAAAATAGATTAATCTATGGATTTCACATGACTGAGCAGGGGTGCAGCCATGGATGGGCCTGGGAGGGCATAGGCCCACCTACTTGAGAGCCATGCCCACCCACTGGGGAGCCAGGTGCAGCCAATAAGAATGAGTTTTTCCCCACAAAAGGGCTTTATTACAGACAGAAATACTCTTCAGTTTCATCAGCTGTCTGGGTGGCTGGTCTCAGATGATCCCGCAGGTGAAGAAGCCGGATGTGGAGGTCATGGGCTGGCGTGGTTACATGTGGTCTGCGGTTGTGAGGCCGGTTGGACGTACTGCCAAATTCTCTATAATGACGTTGGAGGCGGCTTATGGTAGAGAAATGAACATTCAATTATCTGGCAACAGCTCTGCTGGACATTCCTGCAGTCAACATGTTAATTGCACGCTCCCTCAAAACTTGAAACATCTGTCGCATTGTGTTGTGTGACAAAACTGCACATTTTAGAGTGGCCTTTTATTGTCCCCAGCACAAGGTGCACCTGTGTAATGATCATACAATTTAATCAGCTTCTTGATATGCGACACCTATCAGGTGGATGGATTATCTCGGCAAAGGAGAAATGCTCACTAACAGGGATGTAAACAAATTTGTGCACATGGAACATTTCTGGGATCTTTTATTTTAGGTCATGAAATATGGGACCAACACTTTACATGTTGCGTTTATATTTTTGTTAGGTATAGATATAATTGATATTCATGTTCCACTGGTTAGAGGTGAGGCCAAATGTAAGATCAGAGCCATTTTGATAGATATGTGGCAGAAGAGATGGGAGGGACTCTGAGCCCAAAGGCCGGCATTTATATGCCCTCCAAAGAAAGGCAGGTGGACCAAGATTCAAAGGTCAGATTAGGAAGGAAGAGGTGGTGTTTGCTTGATTGTGCCTTGGGCATTGTACATTGAACTCGTCATTACATCTGGTTGGCAAGCATGCGAGTGGTTTATGTCTAGAGTGTATGGTTGTTGAAACGGTGGAGCATGTGCTGTTATATTGTTGTAAGTATGTTGAAGAGAGGGAAAAATTGACGTGTAGGGTCATTGAGGTTGGATGGGGTTGGGGGGATTTGGATGGGATTTGGGGGATGGGGAGGGTCTTATAGGAGGCTCTTTTTATTTTCTCAGAAGTACTGAGTTAGGTAAGAGGATTTAGAAATGTGGAGCTAATGTTGTAAACCTTGATTGACCACACACTCCAGCACAGTAGGGGGCGGCATGTACCTTTAACGTTTGTTTGCAGACCGCCATTACATCATAGAAGAAGCAGAAGAAGAAGCAGAAGAAGAAGCAGAAGAAGAAGCAGAAGAAGAAGAAGAAGAAGAAGAAGAAGAAGAAGAAGAAGAAGAAGAAGAAGATGAAGATCTACCAAAGGTTTTTTATAACTAAGCCAAGATAGATCAGAGCCTGTCGTTACCAATGGGAGCAAATGAATCATAGTGAGCAGAACAAGTAAGGAGTTGGGCACAAGAATGAGCTAGTGAGATCCTATTGGCCCATTCTAGCATTTATTTGTATATTTTCATTAGAGAACGCCTACGGTCGTGGTTGATCTGTGGATGAGGATCTGTCGGAGGAAATGGCGACGGTGCTTGAATCCGAAAGTGCGGCAAGTGAAGTGTGTTATAATGAATGGAAAATAATGAAATCAAAGAATGGAACAAAACAAGCAAAGGTTGTAGTAGAAGACAAGGACCGGTCCAATAATGCATTTCTTATTGGGCTGCGTTTTTGGACAAGAAGATTCATTTGGGAAATCCATTTGTAATATTGAGGACTGTGAAGAAAGCATTGGGAAAGGTGGATTCAATCAAGGTGACTAGAAGCGGCCTTGTTTTGGTTAATTGTGTTGATGAAGAACAGAAGAAGCGTGCACTGGATCTGGCAAAATTGTCCACGTCAGAAGTAATATGTATTGATCTTCAGAGCAGGGCGCCTGCCAAAGGAGTTATACCTGGAGTCTCGTTGGATATAGATGATGAGTACCTTAGTCAGAAAATCCCAGGAGTGGTCAGTGCACGTCGCCTGACCCGTATTGTAAATGGAAGGAAGGAGAAAATATTATTGTTGTTTGAGGAGACTCTACCTGAATATGTGAAGCTTGGATATGTGAGGTTTGCGGTGTGAGCATTTGTGTCCAAACCATTACAGTGTGAAAATTGTAAAGGACATGGCCACGTGTCAAATGTTTGTAGACGGGAGAAGTATAATATTGAAGAATCTGTGAATGGAAAATGTTGCAACTGTGGTGGGGATCATACTCCGGACTTCCTTGAGTGCCCTGTTAGGGTGAAGGAGGTCAAGGTGTCAAGGATCAGGGCTGCACAGTGGATATTTTATGTGGAGGCGGTGAAGAGAGTCGAAGGGGCAAGAGGCAACAGTGTTGAAGATATGGCGGTCGACGCATTGCAACCAGTTGATAGTGTTTTAAGTCAATCGGGTGATCTGGATACACTCATTGTGAAGAAGGTGGATTTTGTGGCATTTATAGCCACAGTGATTCATTGTACAAGTGTTTAAGAAGTCAAAGAAGCTGGATATCTTTATATCTGCAGCCGAGATGTTTTTGGGGCTCCAAGACTTCACGGCAGAAGCACTACGACTTTTGTCGATAGGAAATGTCCCGCCCTCACAGGAGGCTTCTGAGCCTGTGTTGGGACCTGATTAAAATGAGTTTTTTACAGAAAAGCAGGTTGATTTTGTTTGGTCAATTTCTTTTTTTGGTAGTTAGTATGATATTTTATTTTTACCCAAATGTTTTTTACTTTTTGGGGTTCCTTATTAACCCCCCGCCAGTAGGTGGCGGAATGCACATTTAATTGTTGCGAACGCCATTATACCATAGAAGAAGAGAACGCCTCCTCTGTGAAGTGCGCGAGTGCTATAACTTAATTCGCCCTTGCACTCCTTCAAACCAACACCATTTTTTGAAACTTTGGCAAAGGTTAAATTCTACAAAACGCAGGCCACTCTGTTTGTTACAGATTCTAATTTTGGAAACAGAAAACTGTATGAGATTAAATGTTTCATCGATGAGAAAATTTGCAAAATGTCGGCCAAAATCCATCTCACGCCATCTACTCCCACTGACGGCCACTGGGCTTCCTCTCATCACCACATTTGGTAGTGAGTGGAACCGCCAAACGGATGCTTCACATTTATACATCCGGTGAAAGATGTTGTTCATTGTGGATCCCACTTCGTTGCTTATCTACTCAGATCCTCATCCGTCCTTGTGATCAGAGATGCCGGGGTTAGATTCATCGGCAAGTGGGTGCAGTATTTCAACAGAATATGAGACGTTAACATAGCTTGTTGTTAGTTAGCTAGCTAGGTAACGGTTAGATAATAGCTACGCGAGTAATGAGAACTTGTAACGTTAAACACAGCGAAACCAAAGGTTTCCCCGTTTATCATTTGCCAAACTGTCAACGTTACTATTTTTGTAGTTGATGTGAAGACTTGCCATAGGAAAGTGTTAGCTAGTTAACTTTGCGATGTGCATAAATCATCGAATTGAGATCCAATTAATGAATACATGCAAAATGGGAAGACGCACAATAGCTAACTAGCTAGCTAACGTTACTCCTTTTGTAGCTGATGTGAAGACTTGCCATAGTTAACACTTTTCTAACTTTAGGATGTGCTTACATAATTTCATTGATCCAGCCAATGACTGTAGATATATGTGAAGGATCCAACTAATGAATAAATGCAAAATGGGAATATACCCAATAGCTAGGTAGTTCGCTAACGTATAACGTTACACACTCACGGACTTGGCTAACTAGCTAGGTAGCTAATGGGCTTGCCTTTTTTTTTTTTTTTTTTTTACTAACTAATCAACTTCTGTGGTTTTTAGGTGTTGACCAAACTGTGGAAAACATTGGAAGACTCCCACCAGATGTATTGGCAGAAACAGTAAGGACATCCTGTCTCTGTCATTTCCCATGGCATGAATTGAGAAAGATGAGATGCTTGAAAAAGTACCACATGCACATAATTTTTTTCAGATGTACTGATTGGAGTGATAGGCCAATCCAGAGCCATATACACTGAGTATACCAAACCTTAGAAACACCTTCTTAATATTGAGTTGCCCTCAGAACAGCCTCAATTCCTTCGGATCATGGACTCCACCAGTTGTCGAAAGCGTTCCACAGGGATGCTGGCCCGTGTTGATTCCAATGCTTCCCACAGTTGTGTCAAGTTGGCTGGATGTCCTTTGAGTGGTGGACCATTCTTGATACACACGGGAAACTGTTGCACGTGAAAAACCCAGCAGCGTTGCAGTTCTTGACACAAACCGGTGCGGCTGGCACTTACTACCATACCCTGTTCAAAGGCACTTAAATATTTTGCCTTGTCCATTCACCCTCTGAATGGCACACATACACAATCCATGTATCAGTTGTCTCAAGGCTTAAAAATCCTTGAACCTGTCTCCTCCCCTTCATCTACACTGATTGAAGTGGATTTAATAAGTGACATCAATAAGGGATCATAGCTTTCACCTGGTCAATCTGTCATGGAAAGCGCAGGTGTTCTTAATGTTTTGTATACTCTGATGTTAGCGCCCATATAGAACTTCATTCTTGAAATGTTGGCGATGTAATAACACGAGAACACCTCCAACAGCGGATCCCTTCTATGAAATGACCCGCTGTAAACAAGCAAAACAGAGCAGCGAATTTAAGACGTTTTTATTGATTAGCATTCGGGATAATGTGTATCCAAGTCTTTACTGTGTTGTAGTGTCACTGGACGTCTTCATAGGTTTTGAAAACTATCAGAAATAAACAGCACAATGCGGAAGCGTTATCACTTGCAACGGCTATGGAGGCGAAAGTGGCACACTCGGAACATTCAACCGCATTGGCCTAACTCCTCTCTCTCTCATATACACACACAGTGCATTCTGAAAGTATTCAGACCTCTTGACTTTTTCCACATTTTGTTTTTACTTTACAGCCTTATTCTAAAATGGATGAAATTGTTTCCCCCCCTCATCAATCTACACACAATACCCCATAATGACAAAGCAAAAACAGTTAAAAAAAATAAAATGTTTGCTAATTTATTAAAAATGGAAATATCACATTTCCATAAGTATTCAGACCCTCTACTCAGTACTTTGTTGAAACACCTTTGGCAGCGATTACAGCCTCGAGTCTTCATGGGTATGGCGCTACATGCTTGGCACAACTATTTGGGGAGTTTCTCCCATTCTTGGTTGGATGGGGAGCGTTGCTGCACAGCTATTTTCAGGTCCCTCCAGAGTTGTTCGATCGGGTTCAAGTCTGGGCTCTGGCTGGGCCACTCAAGGACATTCAGAGACTTGACCCGAAGCCACTCCTGCGTTGTCCTCTTGGAAGGTGAACCTTCGCCCCAGTCTGAGGTCCTGAGCGCTCCGGAGAAGGTTTTTATCAAGGATATCTCTGTACTTTGCATCGTTCATCTTTCCCTCGATCCTGCCTAGTCTCCCAGTCCCTGCCTCTGAAAAACATCCCCACAGTATGATGCTGCCACCACCATGCTTTACCGTAGGGCAGGTTTCCTCCCGACGTGACGCTTGGCATTCAGGCCAAAGGGTTCAATCTTGGTTTCATCAGAACATATAATCTTGTTTCCCATGGTCTGAGAGTCCTTTAGGTGCCTTTTGGCAAACTCCAAGCGGGCTGTCATGTGCCTTTTACTGACGAGTGGCACTTCCATCTGGCCACTACCATAAAAGCCTGATTGGTGGAATGCTGCAGAGATAGTTATCCTTCTGGAAGGTTCTCCCATTTCCACAGAGGGATTCTGGAGCTCTGTCAGAGGGACCATCAGGTTCTTGGTCACCTCCATGACCAAGGCCCTTCTCCCTTGATTGCTCAGTTTAGCCGAGCTCTAGGAAGAGTCTTGGTGGTTCTAAACTTCTTTCATTTAAGAATGATGGAGGCCACTGTGTTCTTGGGGACCTTCAATGTTGCAGAAATGTTGTGGTACCCTTCCCCAGATCTCTGCCTGGACACAATCCTGTCTCGGAGCTCTACGGACAATTCCTTCAACCTCATGGCTTGGTTTTTGCTCTGACATGCAGTGTCAACTGTGGGACCTTATATAGACAGGTGTGTGCCTTTCCAAATCATGTGCAATCAATTGAATTTACCACAGGTGGATCAAGTTGTAAAAACATATCAAGGATGATTAATGAAAAGAGGATGCACCTGAGCTCAATTTCGAGTCTCATAGCAAAGGGTTTGAATACTGATGTGAATAAGATATTTCTGTTTTTCTTTTTAATGAATGTGCAAACATTTCTAAGAACCTGTTTTCGCTTTGTCATTATGGGGTATTGTGTGTAGATTGATGAGAAACATGTATTTAATCAATTTTAGAATAAGGTTGTAACGTAACAAAATGTGGAAAATGTCAAAGGGTCTGAATACTTCCAGAATGCACTGTGTATATACACTGCTCAAAAAAATAAAGGGAACACTAAAAGAACACATCCTAGATCTGAATGAATGAAATAATCGTATTAAATACTTTTTTCTTTACATAGTTGAATGTGCTGACAACAAAATCACACAAAAATTATCAATGGAAATCAAATGTATCAACCCATGGAGGTCTGGATTTGGAGTCACCCTCAAAATTAAAGTGGGAAACCACACTACAGGCTGATCCAACTTTGATGTAATGTCCTTAAAACAAGTCAAAATGAGGCTCAGTAGTGTGTGTGGCCTCCACGTGCCTGTATGACCTCCCTACAACGCCTGGGCATGCTCCTGATGAGGTGGCGGATGGTCTCCTGAGGGATCTCCTCCCAGACCTGGACTAAAGCATCTGCCAACTCCTGGACAGTCTGTGGTGCAACGTGGCGTTGGTGGATGGAGCGAGACATGATGTCCCAGATGTGCTCAATTGGATTCAGGTCTGGGGAACGGGCGGGCCAGTCCATAGCATCAATGCCTTCCTCTTGCAGGAACTGCTGACACACTCCAGCCACATGAGGTCTAGCATTGTCTTGCATTAGGAGGAACCCAGGGCCAACCACACCAGCATATGGTCTCACAAGGGGTCTGAGGATCTCATCTCGGTACCTAATGGCAGTCAGGCTACCTCTGACGAGCACATGGAGGGCTGTGCGGCCCCCCAAAGAAATGCCACCCCACACCATGACTGACCCTCTGCCAAACCGGTCATGCTGGAGGATGTTGCAGGCAGCAGAACGTTCTCCACGGCGTCTCCAGACTCTGTCACGTCTGTCACATGTGCTCAGTGTGAACCTGCTTTCATCTGTGAAGAGCACAGGGCGCCAGTGGCGAATTTGCCAATCTTGGTGTTCTCTGGCAAATGCCAAACGTCCTGCACGGTGTTGGGCTGTAAGCACAACCCCCACCTGTGGACATAGGGCCCTCATACCACCCTCATGGAGTCTGTTTCTGACCGTTTGAGCAGACACATGCTCATTTGTGGCCTGCTGGAGGTCATTTTACAGGGCTCTGGCAGTGCTCCTCCTGCTCCTCCTTGCTCAAAGGCGGAGGTAGCGGTCCTGCTGCTGGGTTGTTGCCCTCCTACGGCCTCCTCCACGTCTCCTGATGTACTGGCCTGTCTCCTGGTAGCGCCTCCATGCTCTGGACACTATGCTGACAGACACAGCAAACCTTCTTGCCACAGCTCGCATTGATGTGCCATCCTGGATGAGCTGCACTACCTGAGCCACTTGTGTGGGTTGTAGACTCCGTCTCATGCTACCACTAGAGTGAAAGCACCGCCAGCATTCAGAAGTGACCAAAACATCAGCCAGGAAGCATAGGAACTGAGAAGTGGTCTGTGGTCACCACCTGCAAAACCAGTCCTTTATTGGGGGTGTCTTGCTAATTGCCTATAATTTCCACCTGTTGTCTATACCATTTGCACAACAGCATGTGACATTTATTGTCAATCAGTGTTGCTTCCTAAGTGGACAGTTTGATTTCACAGAAGTGTGATTGACTTGGAGTTACATTGTGTTGTTTAAGTGTTCCCTTTATTTTTTTGAGCAGTGTATATTAAAGGTACATTATATATACAAAATTATGTGGACACCCCTTCAAATTAGTGGATTCGGCTATTTCAGCCACACCCATTGCTGACAGGTGTATAAAATCGAACACACAGCCATGCAATCTCCATAGACAAACATTAGCAGTAGAATGGTCTTACTGAAAAGCTCATTGACTTTCAAAGTGCCACCCTCATAGGATGCCACCTTTCCCACAAGTCAGTTTGTCAAATTTCTGCCCTGCTAGAGCTGCCCTGGTCAACTGTAAGTGCCGTTATTGTGAAGTGGAAACGTCTAGGTGCAACAACGGCTCAGCCGCGAAGTGGTAGGCCACACAAGCTCACAGAAAGGGACTGGCGTGTGCTAAAGTGCGTAGCATGTAAAAATAGTCTGTCCTCGGTTGCAACACTCACTACCCAGTTCCAAACTGCCTCTGGAAGCAACGTCAGCACAATAACTATTAGTCGGGAGCTTCATGAAATGGGTTTCCATGACCAAGCAGCTGCACACAGGCCTAAGATCACCATGCGCAATGCCAAGCGTCGGCTGGAGTGGTGTTAAACTCGCTGCCATTGGACTCTGGAGCAGTGGAAACGCGTTCTCTGGAGTAATTAATCACGCTTCACCATCTGGCAGTCAGAGGGACTAATCTGGGTTTGTCAGATTCCAGGAGAACGCTACCTGCCCCAATGCATAGTGCCAACTAAAGTTTGGTGGAGGAGGAATACTGGTCTAGGGCTGTTTTTCATGGTTCGGGCTAGGCCCCTTAGTTCCAGTGAAGGGAAATCGTTACGCTACGGCATACAATTACATTCTAGATGATTCTGTGCTTCCAACTTTGTGGCAACAGTTTGGGGAAGCCCTTTCCTGTTTCAGCATGACAATGCCCCCATGCGCAAGCAAGGTCCATACAGAAATGGTTTGTCGAGATCGGTGTGGAAGAACTTGACTGGCCTGCACAGAGCCCTGACCTCAATCCTATCTAACACCTTTGGGATGAATTTGAACGCTGACTGCGAGCCAGGCCTAATCGCCCAACATCAGTGCCGGACCTCACTAATGCTTTTGTGGCTGAATGGAAGCAAGTCCCCGCAAACAATGTTCCAACATCTAGGGGAATGCCTTCCCAGAAGAGTGGAGGCTGTTATAGCAGCAAAGGGGGGACCAACTCCATATTCATACCCATGATTTTGGAATGAGATGTTCGATATTGTCCATATTGGTCAGGTAGTGTGTGTGTGTGTGTGTGTGTGTGTGTGTGTGTGTGTATATATATACAGTGGGGAGAACAAGTATTTGATACACTGCCGATTTTGCAGGTTTTCCTACTTACAATGCATGTAGAGGTCTGTAATTTTTATCGTAGGTACACTTCAACTGTGAGAGACGGAATCTAAAACAAAAATCCAGAAAATCACATTGTATGATTTTTAAGTAATTAATTTGCATTTTATTGCATGACATAAGTATTTGATCACCTACCAACCAGTAAGAATTCCGGCTCTCACAGACCTGTTAGTTTTTCTTTAAGAAGCCCTCCTGTTCTCCACTCATTACCTGTATTAACTGCACCTGTTTGAACTCATTACCTGTATAAAATACACCTGTCCACACACTCAATCAAACAGACTCCAACCTCTCCACAATGGCCAAGACCAGAGAGCTGTGTAAGGACATCAGGGATAAAATTGTAGACCTGCACAAGGTTGGGATGGGCTACAGGACAATAGGCAAGCAGCTTGGTGAGAAGGCAACAACTTTTGGCGCAATTATTAGAAAATGGAAGAAGTTCAAGATGACGGTCAATCACCCTCGGTCTGGGGCTCCATGCAAGATCTCACCTCGTGGGGCATCAATGATCATGAGGAAGGTGAGGGATCAGCCCAGAACTACACGGCAGGGCCTGGTCAATGACCTGAAGAGAGCTGGGATCACAGTCTCAAAGAAAACCATTAGTAACACACTACACCGTCATGGATTAAAATCCTGCAGCGCACGCAAGTTCAAGCCATCGCAAGTCCAGGCCCATCTGAAGCTCAAGCCAGCGCAAGTCCAGGCCCATCTGAAGTTTGCCAATGACCATCTGGATGATCCAGAGGAGGAATGGGAGAAGGTCATGTGGTCTGATGAGACAAAAATAGAGCTTTTTGGTCTAAACTCCACTCGCCGTGTTTGGAGGAAGAAGAAGGATGAGTACAACCCCAAGAACACCATCCCAACCGTGTAGCATGGAGGTGGAAACATCATTCTTTGGGGATGCTTTTCTGCAAAGGGGACAGGACGACTGCACCGTATTGAGGGGAGGATGGAGGGGGCCATTTATCGCGAGATCTTGGCCAACAACCTCCTTCCCTCAGTATGAGCATTGAAGATGGGTCATGGCTGGGTCTTCCAGCATGACAACGACCCGAAACACACAGCCAGGGCAACTAAGGAGTGGCTCCGTAAGAAGCATCTCAAGGTCCTGGAGTGGCCTAGCCAGTCTCCAGACCTGAACCCAATAGAAAATCTTTGGAGGGAGCTGAAAGACCGTATTGCCCAGCGACAGCCCCGAAACCTGAAGGATCTGGAGAAGGTCTGTATGGTGGAGTGGGCCAAAATCCCTGCTGCAGTGTGTGCAAACCTGGTCAAGACCTACAGGAAACGTATGATCTCTGTAATTGCAAACAAAGGTTTCTGTACCAAATATTAAGTTCTGCTTTTCTGATGTATCAAATACTTATGTCATGCAATAAAATGCAAATTAATTACTTAAAAATCATACAATGTGATTTTCTGGATTTTTGTTTTAGATTCCGTCTCTCACAGTTGAAGTGTACCTATGATAAAAATGACAGACCTCTACATGCTTTGTAAGTAGGAAAACCTACAAAATCGGCAGTGTATCAAATACTTGTTCTCCCCACTGTATATACAATTAATTTGCATTTTATTGCATGACATAAGTATTTGATACATCAGAAAAGCAGAACTTAATATTTGGTACAGAAACCTTTGTTTGCAATTACAGAGATCATACGTTTCCTGTAGGTCTTGACCAGGTTTGCACACACTGCAGCAGGGATTTTGGCCCACTCCTCCATACAGACCTTCTCCAGATCCTTCAGGTTTCGGGGCTGTCGCTGGGCAATACAGACTTTCAGCTCCCTCCAAAGATTTTCTATTGGGTTCAGGTCTGGAGACTGGCTAGGCCACTCCAGGACCTTGAGATGCTTCTTACGGAGCTACTCCTTAGTTGCCCTGGCTGTGTGTTTCGGGTCGTTGTCATGCTGGAAGAGCCAGCCACGACCCATCTTCAATGCTCTTACTGAGGGAAGGAGGTTGTTGGCCAAGATCTTGCGATACATGGCCCCATCCATCCTCCCCTCAATACGGTGCAGTCGTCCTGTCCCCTTTGCAGAAAAGCATCCCCAAAGAATGATGTTTCCACCTCCATGCTTCACGGTTGGGATGGTGTTCTTGGGGTTGTACTCATCCTTCTTCTTCCTCCAAACACGGCGAGTGGAGTTTAGACCAAAAAGCTCTATTTTTTTCTCATCAGACCACATGACCTTCTCCCATTCCTCCTCTGGATCATCCAGATGGTCATTGGCAAACTTCAGACGGGCCTGGACATGCGCTGGCTTGAGCAGGGGGACCTTGCGTGCGCTGCAGGATTTTAATCCATGACGGCGTAGTGTTATACTAATAGTTTTCTTTGAGACTGTGGTCCCAGCTCTCTTCAGGTCATTGACCAGGTCCTGCCGTGTAGTTCTGGGCTGATCCCTCACCTTCCTCATGATCATTGATGCCCCACGAGGTGAGATCTTGCATGGAGCCCCAGACCGAGGGTGATTGACCGTCATCTTGAACTTCTTCCATTTTCTAATAATTGCGCCAACAGTTGTTGCCTTCTCACCAAGCTGCTTGCCTATTGTCCTGAAGCCCATCCCAGCCTTGTGCAGGTCTACAATGTTATCCCTGATGTCCTTACACAGCTCTCTGGTCTTGGCCATTGTGGAGAGGTTGGAGTCTGTTTGAGTGTGTGGACAGGTGTCTTTTATACAGGTAATGAGTTCAAACAGGTGCAGTTAATACAGGTAATGAGTGGAGAACAGGAGGGCTTCTTAAAGAAAAACTAACAGGTCTGTGAGAGCCGGAATTCTTACTGGTTGGTAGGTGATAAAATACTTATGTCATGCAATAAAATGCAAATTAATTACTTAAAAATCATACAATGTGTTTTTCTGGATTTTTGTTTTAGATTCCGTCTCTCACAGTTGAAGTGTACCTATGATAAAAATTACAGACCTCTACATGCTTTGTAAGTAGGAAAACCTGCAAAATTGGCAGTGTATCAAATACTTGTTCTCCCCACTGTATATATATACAGTACCAGTCAAAAGTTTGGACACACCTACTCATTCCAGTGTTTTTCTTTATTTTTGCTCTTTTCTACATTGTAGAATAATATTGAATACATTAAAACTATGAAATAACACATATGGAATCATTTAGTAACCAAAAAAGTGTTAAACAAATCAAAATATATATTTTATTTGAGATTCTTCAAAGTAGCCCCCCTTTGCCTTGATGACAGCTTTGCACACACTTGGCATTCTCTCAACCAGCTTCATGAGGTAGTCACCTGGAATGCATATAATTAACAGGTGTGCCTTGTTAAAAGTTTATTTGTGGAATTTCTTTCCATCTTAATGCGATTGAGCCTATCAGTTGTGTTGTGACAAGGTAGGGTTGGTATGCAGAAGATAGCCCTATTTGGTAAAAGACCAAGTCCATATTATGGCAAGAACAGCTCAACAGCAGTCGCAAAAACCATCAAGCACTATGATGAAACTGGCTTTCATGAGGACCACCACAGGAAAGGTAGACTCAGAGTTACCTCTGCTGCAGAGGATAAATTCATTAGAGTTACCAGCCTCAGAAATCGGCAATTAAATACACCTCAGATTGCAGCCCAAATAAATGCTTCACGGAGTTCAAGTAACAGGTACCTCAACATCAACTGTTCAGAGAAGACTGTGAATCTACCTTCATGGTCGAATTGCTGCAAAGAAACCACTACTAAAAGACATCAAAAAGAAGAAGACACTTGCTTGGGTCAAGAAACATGAGCAGTGGACATTAGATAGGTGGAAATCTGTCCTTTGGAGTCCAAATTTGAGGTTTTTGGTTCCAACCGCCATGCCTTTGTGAGACGCAGAGATGGGGAACGGATTATCTTCGAATGTGTGGTTCCCACCGTGAAGCATGGAGGAGGAGGTGTGATGGTGTGGGGATGCTTTGCTGGTGACACTGTCTGTGATTTATTTAGAATTCAAGGCACACTTAATCAGAGTAATGGAGTGCAGCATCAGATGACCTGGCCTCCACAATCACCCGACCTCAACCCAATTGAGATGGTTTGGGATGAGTTGGACTGTAGAATGAAGGAAAAGCAGCCAACAAGTGCTCAGCATATGTGGGAACTCCTTCAAGACTGTTGGAAAAGCATTCCAGGTGAAGCTGTTTGAGAGAATGCCAAGAGTGTTCAAAGCTGTCATCAAGGCAAAGGGTGGCTACTTTGAAGAATCTCAAATATATAATATATTTTGATTTGTTTAACACTTTTTTTGTCCCGGACAAGAGGACAAGCCCTGGCATTCATTCATCCATTTATGTGTGCATTTATTCATTTATTTCAAATTATGACAGGTTTGGTCCTCCATACATCTATACTGGCACCGACTACACTTGCTCAGCTGTATCACCATTGACAGATACAAATAAAAACATTTGGACCAAATATCCCTATTATTCAGTAGACCATAGTCAGATGTATTTTTATTAGAGTGCATCGATACAGCAAACGACCAGTCACATAGTCAGATGTATTGAAATACAATACTTTTGTATTAGAAAGCGTGTATTGATGCAGCAGTCGTTCAGTCACCATTTTAGGAGCTGTTGTTATTGAGGATGTGGATCTGATAATCTCCCCATGCAGTGTCAGCAGATTCTGAGTCATCTCCAAGGGCAGGCCAGGGGAGTAGATTCTGCTGAAATCTCTGATGTGAGTCAACACACTGTCACAGAATTTCCACTGTGCCTTCCTTTCACTCCCTAAACTAAACCATATTCACATGATCTGATTTTGTAACATGTTTTCTTCCATTTTCTATGCAGAAGTTTCAAAAAGCTGGGATCCAACTTGACAAAGAGGCTCTACAGGAGGTTGTCCAATTTCTCTTGTTAACATTCAGGTATTGTAGCTGTTTGTAATCCGCAACCATGAAACTTCTGCACTCATAAATACACTGCTCCAAAAAATTAAGGGAACACTTAAACAACACAATGTAACTCCAAGTCAATCACACTTCTGTGAAATCAAACTGTCCACTTAGGAAGCAACACTGATTGACAATACATTTCACATGCTGTTGTGCAAATGGAATAGACAACAGGTGGAAATTATAGGCAATTAGCAAGACACCCCCAATAAAGAAGTGGTTCTGCAGGTGGTGACCACAGACCACTTCTCAGTTCCTATGCTTCCTGGCTGATGTTTTGGTCACTTTTGAATGCTGGCGGTGCTTTCACTCTAGTGGTAGCATGAGACGGAGTCTACAACCCACACAAGTGGCTCAGGTAGTGCAGCTCACCCAGGATGGCACATCAATGCGAGCTGTGGCAAGAAGGTTTGCTGTGTCTGTCAGCGTAGTGTCCAGAGCATGGAGGCGCTACCAGGAGACAGGCCAGTACATCAGGAGATGTGGAGGAGGCCGTAGGAGGGCAACAACCCAGCAGCAGGACCGCTACCTCCGCCTTTGTGCAAGGAGGAGCACTGCCAGAGCCCTGCAAAATGACCTCCAGCAGGCCACAAATGTGCATGTGTCTGCTCAAACGGTCAGAAACAGACTCCATGAGGGTGGTATGAGGGCCCTATGTCCACAGGTGGGGATTGTGCTTACAGCCCAACACCGTGCAGGACGTTTGGCATTTGCCAGAGAACACCAAGATTGGCAAATTCGCCACTGGCGCCCTGTGCTCTTCACAGATGAAAGCAGGTTCACACTGAGCACATGTGACAGACGTGACAGAGTCTGGAGACGCCGTGGAGAACGTTCTGCTGCCTGCAACATCCTCCAGCATGACCGGTTTGGCGGTGGGTCAGTCATGGTGTGGGGTGGCATTTCTTTGGGGGGCCGCACAGCCCTCCATGTGCTCGCCAGAGGTAGCCTGACTGCCATTAGGTACCGAGATTAGATCCTCAGACCCCTTGTGAGACCATATGCTGGTGCGGTTGGCCCTGGGTTCCTCCTAATACAAGACAATGCTAGACCTCATGTGGCTGGAGTGTGTCAGCAGTTCCTGCAAGAGGAAGGCATTGATGCTATGGACTGGCCCGCCCGTTCCCCAGACCTGAATCCAATTGAGCACATCTGGGACATCATGTCTCGCTCCATCCACCAACGCCACGTTGCACCACAGACTGTCCAGGAGTTGGCGGATGCTTTAGTCCAGGTCTGGGAGGAGATCCCTCAGGACACCATTCGCCACCTCATCAGGAGCATGCCCAGGCGTTGTAGGGAGGTCATACAGGCACGTGGAGGCCACACACACTACTGAGCCTCATTTTGACTTGTTTTAAGGACATTACATCAAAGTTGGATTAGCCTGTAGTGTGGTTTTCCACTTTAATTTTGACGGTGACTCCAAATCCAGACCTCCATGGGTTGATAAATTTGATTTCCATTGATAATTCTTGTGTGATTTTGTTGTCAGCACATTCAACTATGTAAAGAAAAAAGTATTTAATAAGATTATTTCATTCATTCAGATCTAGGATGTGTTGTTTAAGTGTTTCCTTAATTTTTTTGAGCAGTGTATATCCATCCATGCAGCGTTCAGTATGCACATCGAGCTTGTGTTTGCTCCTCCTTTGATAGGTCAGGAACCAGTTGTGGGTAGTGGCTTCAGGGCCATGGCTATGATTTGTTACTAAAGTAATTGGTTTTATTTATTTGGAGAGTCACTTATTTTTCAATATTTTGTGGGTGAGTTTTTGAGTTGTGGGTTTGAATGAATGTGTACAGTGCATTCGGAAAGTATTCAGACCCCTTGACTTTTTCCACATTTTGTTACATTACAGCTTTATTCTAAAATTGATTTAAAAAATGTTTCCCCCTCATCAATCTACAAACAATACCCCATAATGACAAAGCGGAAACAGGTTTTTATAATATTTTTCCAAATGTATAAAATAAATGTGTATAAAAAATACCTTATTTACATAAGTATTCGGACCCTTTGCTAAGAGACTCGAAATTGAGATCAGGTACATCCTGTTTCCATTGATCGTCCTTGAGATGTGTCTACAACTTGATTGGAGTCCACCTGTGGTACATTTAATTGATTGGACATGATTTGGAAAGGCACACACCTGTCTATATAAGGTCCCACGGTTGACAGTGCATGTCAGAGCAAAAACCAAGCCATGAGGTTGAAGGAATTGTCTGTAGAGCTCAGAGACAGGATTTTGTCGAGGCACAGATCTGGGAAAGGGTACCAAAAAATGTCTGCAGCATTGAAGGTCCCCAAGAACACAGTGGCCTCCATCATTGTTAAATGGAAGAAGTTTGGAACCACCAAGACTCTTCCTAGAGCTGGTCTCCCGGCCAAACTAAGCAATTGGTGGAGAAGGGCCTTGGTCAAGGAGGTGACCAAGAACCCGATGGTCACTCTGATAGAGCTCCAGAGTTCCTCTGTGGAGATGGGAGAACCTTCCAGAAGGACCTTCCCTACTGTGAAGCATGGTGGTGGCAGCATCATGCTGTGGGGATATTTTCCAGCGGAAGGGACTGGGAGACTAGTCAGGATCAATGGAAAGATGAAAGTACAGAGAAAGCGCTCAGGACCTCAGACTGGGGATGAAGGTTCACCTTCCAACAGGACAATGACCCTAAGCACACAACCAAGAACGCAGGAGTGGCTTTGGGACAAGTCTCTGAATGTCCTTGAGTGGCCCAGCCAGAGCTCGGACTTGAAACCGATCGAACATCTCTGGAGAGACCTGAAAATAAACTCAGCAAAAAAAGAAACGTTCTCTCACTGTGAACTGCGTTTATTTTCAGCAAACTTAACATGTGTATATATTTGTATGAACATAACAAGATGCAACAACTGACACATAAACTGAACAAGTTCCACAGACATGTGACTAACACAAATTGAATAATGTGTCCCTGAACAAAGGGGGGGGGGGGGGGGGGGGGGGGGGTCAAAATCTAAAGTAACAGTCAGTCTCTGCTGTGGCCACCAGCTGCATTAAGTACTGCAGTGCATCTCCTCCTCATGGACTGCACCAGATTTGCCAGTTCTTGCTGTGAGATGTTACCCCGCTCTTCCACCAAGGCACCTGCAAGTTCCCTGACATTTCTGGGGGGAATGGCCCTAGCCCTCACCCTCCGATCCAACAGGTCCCAGATGTGCTCAATGGGATTGAGATCCGGGCTCTTCGCTGGCCATGGCAGAACACTGACATTCCTGTCTTGCAGGAAATCACGCACAGAATGAGCAGTATGGCTGGTGACATTGTCATGCTGGAGGGTCATGTCAGGATGAGCCTGCAGGAAGGGTACCACATGAGAGAGGAGGATGTCTTCCCTGTAACGCACAGCGTTGAGATTGCCTGCAATGACAACAAGCTCAGTCCAATGATGCTGTGACACACCGCCCCAGACCATGACGGACCCTCCACCTCCAAATCGATCCCGCTCCAGAGTACAGGCCTTGGTGTAACGCACATTCCTTCGACAATTTTTTGCTGAGTTTAGCTTTGCAGCGATGCTCCCCATCCAACCTGACAGTGTGCCAAGCTTGTAGCATCATACCAAAGACTCAAGGCTGGAATCGCTGCCAAAGGTGTTTCAACAAAGTACTGAGTAAAGGGTCTGAATACTTATGTAAATGTTATATTTCAAAAAGCAATTGTTATTAATTTGCAAACATTTCTATAAAACTGTTTTTGCTTTGTCAGTATGGGGTATCGTGTCTAGATTTGAGAAAAACAACTATTTAATACATTTTAGAATAAGGCTGTAACGTAACAAAATGTCGAAAAAGGGGAAGGGGTCTGAATACTTTCCAAATGCACTGTATAAGTTGACTGGGTTCAGACAACTGTGTTAAATAAACACATTGGTGCTATTTTAACAGGTCCACTGAAAAGAGCAACCTCTCTGCTGATGTACTGGTAGCTAGGCTGGGAGAGGGCAGCAGTAAGTGGTCCAAAGCTGCTCTTCAGGTGCTCCACCGGCTGTGGAGTGATCAGGGTACCCTAGTCAACACGCACCAAGAGGTCCAGGCCATGCTTAGCATCGGACAGGTAGGCCTACACCCTGCTACTGGAGCCAACCAAAAACAAATGGATTCTCTTCTTGCTTAACTCCAGGTCAACTCCTAGCTTCTTCCTAGCTCCTACTCCATAGGCACTTGTGTATATTTGAAACCATTGGACATGGAGGGCAAGGTATAGCTAGGAAGTTTGCAGCACGTGAAGTGCACAGAAGGTGCTAAAGGTAGTTTTGGAAAGGGGTATTGGAATCTCCTAATTAAGGGTGGGAAATTGTACCCACAAAGGGCAAGTGTGGGTGCAGGCTTTTGCCCCAGACCAAGCTACAGTATAATACACCTGATTCATCTAATCAACCAATCATAGTCTTCCACAAGACTTAAGCCACTTCCAGAGCGTCTGCAAAGCAGTCGCACTGCACAAATTGATCAACGATTTAATGCCGTGTTATCTACAGTGGGTCCTCATTTAATGGTTGCTCCATACAGCTTGTGGGATGCTGCAGAATGTTATGGCATGTTGGAGTGCAGGATGTCATAGTATGTTACTGTCAGCCATGGTTGCCATTAATGCTAGTTTGACCACCAGAGGGAATATTTGCGGGCGTCTTTATCAAGCTTGTTGGTGCTTGCTTACTTTTCCAAATAATCCTACAGAGGTCCATGCAGGCCAGACGTTTGGATTGCTATCTATACCATATCCAAAAGAGCATATTCTAAGGTTTTTAATTAACCTAGTTTTGCCAAACAACACAAAATGTTTTACAGATGGTCTCCCTTTCAAAATATGTTTTCCTTGAATAACCACAGCTCCATGCCTACTGATGACAATTAGCAAATACCGTTTTGGGGAAAATTTCATTTTTATTGTATTCTGTTATATTCCATCATATTCATACTGTAAAGGTCTGGGGAATATAAGAATGCGATGTCTGCTAAATGAACAAGTTAATTTCATTGACATGGCTCAGCCATAGCCTCAGCTACAATAGCACAGATAAATAAATCTTAAAACATGCTATTCTGTTCTTTTGAAATACATTGTCTTAGTACCATGTTTTTTATGAACTCCCTAAACAAAATATTGATGGATGTCTTTGTGATTGTGTATATTAAATTGATTTATTAGACTGCCGGTTATTGGTAGGCTACTCATCAAGTCCCGGCAATTCTACTGTTAAAATGCATATGGTGCAGAAGACCTTCATGGCGATTTGAGGAAAAAATTATCTGAACGTTTTTATTTTATGTTATTTATCTCAATGTAGGCCTACTGCTAGAGTGCAAAATACACATATATTCAGGAAAAGTCAGGGACAGGTGTGTTCAAGGTTTTTACTGAAATGAAGTAATTGAAATGACATGGAGCTGTAGGCCGAACAGTCCTGTTTACTGTAGCTGTTTTAACGTAACTTACTTATTGGCATAAAGGCCTACTTCAATATAGTATATCAATCAATAATTCATTCATTTGTGCATGTCATCACTCAACATACATGTCATCCATGTCTTTAAATACAGTAAAGCATTTTAGTTATAAAATGAATTAACAAAGGTAGCCTTGAATAATTAAACTGCAACATTTAAATGTTACATTGTAGTCATTTAGCAGACGCTCTTTTCCAGAGCGACTTATAGTAGTGAGTGGCAATTAATTTTAATTTTTTACTTTTTCCCGTACTGCTCCCCCGTGGGAATCAAACCCACAACCCACAACTCTGACTGACCGCAACATCTATCGGTAGTCTAAACTGTGGCACAAATTGAGGGATTTTTCACACCTAGCTGAGCGAGCTATTAGACTATCCTTTCGTAAAAATAAAAATATATCTTAATTCATGGTGTGGTTTATTTTTAGCCAAATGTTGAATAGACATGCAGACAAATTAATTAATGTAGGAAAAGAGGAATAATAGGCTACTGTCTGTAGTCATGAAAACAATTTGGTTAAAGAAATTGATGTTATTTTGTTGGGTAATGGATCGGCTCTCAGAACTCATTCTATCTTCAATATAATCATTCATTCACAAGGTTAAACCCATAGGTCTCAGGCCTGCGTTAAATTAGATTACCAGGTTAATTTTTAATTAGGTTATAATAATCTGTGACTTCTGGGAATATTATAAAGTCCAAAAGTTATGGGTCGGAGTTAGAAAGTTGGCTGTCAGAAGTATTACAATGGAAATTAACTTTTAATCTGTCTGTCTGCATATTTCAAGACATGGCATATAAGGGTGCTGTGAGATACCCTATGGGTTGGACAATACTTTTCTCGTCAATCATCTTGAAAAAACGTATACTTAAAAACTGAAAATAAACCAATGTCAGCCTTTAAATGCTTTATTATCCAAATGTTGAAAACAAAATGGTGCAGTTTGAGGCCATGTAGCGGAAAGTGATGCGGGCGCTGGAGATGGGGGGTGTGAGCAGGTGGGTCTGGGCAGGTGTGATGTAGTTGTCGTTTGTATGTGTATGTTTTGTATTGTCTAAAGAAATTAAATACAATTTTACAATAAAATAAAATAAATGACAGGCTTGCAACACACATCTGATTATTCATTATGAATAGGATTGATTTGATTTATTTCGTTTACATTCTTTATTGTAACCACAATGTCACAAATAATTGAACACATATACATACACACACACACACACAACATAAGTAGATTAACTTTGTCAAAACATTTATTTATTAAAGACGATCAGAAAGTATGTTGGTACTTTTATTTTATTATAAATAAATACATTCTGGGGGTAGATCAGCTTAATATTGCAGATAGATTGTAACTTCTATCAATGTAATTGTCTGTATCACTTCCAATCCCCCATGTTTTTTATACACTGCTCAAAAAAATACTGTGCTTCCAACTTTGTGGCAACAGTTTGGGGAAGGCCCTTTCCTGTTTCAGCATGACAATGCCCCCGAGCACAAAGCGAGGCCCATACAAAAATGGTTTGTCGAGATCGTTGTGGAAGAACTTGACTGGCCTGCACAGAGCCCTGACCTCAACCCCATTCATCCTTTGGGATGAATTGGAACACCAACTGTGAGCCAGGCCTAATCGCCCAACATCAATGCCCGACCTCACTAATGCTCGTGGCTGAATGGAAGCAAGTCCCCGGAGCAATGTTCCAACATACACTGCTCAAAAAAATAAAGGGAACACTTAAACAACACAATGTAACTCCAAGTCAATCACACTTCTGTGAAATCAAACTGTCCACTTAGGAAGCAACACTGATTGACAATACATTTCACATGCTGTTGTGCAAATGGATAGACAACAGGTGGAAATTATAGGCAATTAGCAAGACACCCCCAATAAAGAAGTGGTTCTGCAGGTGGTGACCACAGACCACTTCTCAGTTCCTATGCTTCCTGGCTGATGTTTTGGTCACTTCTGAATGCTGGCGGTGCTTTCACTCTAGTGGTAGCATGAGACGGAGTCTACAACCCACACAGGTAGTGCAGCTCATCCAGGATGGCACATCAATGCGAGCTGTGGCAAGAAGGTTTGCTGTGTCTGTCAGCGTAGTGTCCAGAGCATGGAGGCGCTACCAGGAGACAGGCCAGTACATCAGGAGACGTGGAGGAGGCCGTAGGAGGGCAACAACCCAGCAGCAGGACCGCTACCTCCGCCTTTGTGCAAGGAGGAGCACTGCCAGAGCCCTGCAAAATGACCTTCAGCAGGCCACAAATGTGCATGTGTCTGCTCAAACGGTCAGAAACAGACTCCATGAGGGTGGTATGAGGGCCCGACGTCCACAGGTGGGGGTTGTGCTTACAGCCCAACACCGTGCAGGACGTTTGGCATTTGCCAGAGAACACCAAGATTGGCAAATTCGCCACTGGCGCCCTGTGCTCTTCACAGATGAAAGCAGGTTCACACTGAGCACATGTGACAGACGTGACAGAGTCTGGAGACGCCGTGGAGAACGTTCTGCTGCCTGCAACATCCTCCAGCATGACCGGTTTGGCAGAGGGTCAGTCATGGTGTGGGGTGGCATTTCTTTGGGGGGCCGCACAGCCCTCCATGTGCTCGTCAGAGGTAGCCTGACTGCCATTAGGTACCGAGATGAGATCCTCAGACCCCTTGTGAGACCATATGCTGGTGTGGTTGGCCCTGGGTTCCTCCTAATGCAAGACAATGCTAGACCTCATGTGGCTGGAGTGTGTCAGCAGTTCCTGCAAGAGGAAGGCATTGATGCTATGGACTGGCCCGCCCGTTCCCCAGACCTGAATCCAATTGAGCACATCTGGGACATCATGTCTCGCTCCATCCACCAACGCCACGTTGCACCACAGACTGTCCAGGAGTTGGCGGATGCTTTAGTCCAGGTCTGGGAGGAGATCCCTCAGGAGACCATCCGCCACCTCATCAGGAGCATGCCCAGGCGTTGTAGGGAGGTCATACAGGCACGTGGAGGCCACACACACTACTGAGCCTCATTTTGACTTTTTTTAAGGACATTACATCAAAGTTGGATCAGCGTGTAGTGTGGTTTTCCACTTTAATTTTGAGGGTGACTCCAAATCCAGACCTCCATGGGTTGATAAATTTGATTTCCATTGATAATTTTTGTGTGATTTTGTTGTCAGCACATTCAACTATGTAAAGAAAAAAGTATTTAATAAGATTATTTCATTCATTCAGATCTAGGATGTGTTGTTTAAGTGTTCCCTTAATTTTTTTGAGCAGTGTATATATACTCCCCTTTATTACTTTTCAACCCCGCCATCCTTTCCCTACTTGGGGTAAATTAGTGAACAACAATGCTCAGGCCTCTACTTCCAGCCTATACTTACTATCTACACCTTATGGACACAGTCAATTTTACAATAATTATATTTTATTTGTTTTTTTTTGTATTTGGTCCTGAACTACTTCTACTCTCAACCTCTCCGATAATTTTCATGATGTCCATCCGGTTTGCTTCTATATGCGACATCTAACTGTGCTCTTTCCCAAAAGCTCCCAACATACAACCCATATACAGTGGGGGGAAAAAGTATTTAGTCAGCCACCAATTGTGCAAGTTCTCCCACTTAAAAAGATGAGAGAGGCCTGTAATTTTCATCACAGGTACACGTCAACTATGACAGACAAATTGAGATTTTTTTTCTCCAGAAAATCACATTGTAGGATTTTTAATGAATTTATTTGCAAATTATGGTGGAAAATAAGTATTTGGTCACCTACAAACAAGCAAGATTTCTGGCTCTCACAGACCTGTAAGAGGCTCCTCTGTCCTCCACTCGTTACCTGTATTAATGGCACCTGTTTGAACTTGTTATCAGTATAAAAGACACCTGTCCACAACCTCAAACAGTCACACTCCGATCTTTATATTTTCCACTTGTATCCTGTTTCAGTAATAATGAGATCAGACCTTCTTCTTGAGTGTCAGATAATCTACCATTTACATAGGAGTGGTTAAAACATGCTAATAACGGTCCTCTTAGTATATCAAAAATGTTTTGGTATACCTCGACTGGTATGCCATCCAACCCTGGAGTTTTCCCGGACTTAAAGTCTTTAATTGCATCCAGAAGTTCCTCCTCTGTAATTTCACCTTCACATGAGTCTTTCTGAATGGCTGTTAATTTGACAATATCAATTGAAAAAAAATCTTTACAATTAGCTTCAGTTAGAGGAGATGGAGGCGACTGAAAAGAAAACATATGCTTAAAGTACTTTGTTTCCTCCTTCAAAATATAATTTGGTGAATCATGGGTGACTCCGTCAATTGTAGAATGTTGGTACTTGATCCAAAGCCAAAGCCACGAATGAGTGACTCACAAAGCTTTATGCTGACAAATATAGCTTACTGCTGCAAAATAGCCTACTCTATAGGCCAAGCCTAAACAAATAAATGATATTAAATTGCCTAAATAAACTAGTACATTTCATAAATAAAATAAATACATTTAAGTAGCTCAGGTCTTGAAAATATGGGCAACCTTTTTTACCTCCCTGTCCTCGCTGGACTCTCTTTGATTCAGTTTCTTCTTCACATCAGCAAAGAAGGACTCTGTGTTTCAGAAACTCACTTTATATAAAGGGGCTATCACTCTTTCACACTGGTAAATAAAGCCAGTTTGTTATTTAGAATTATTTATTTTTGTTTTTAGAGGGAGAGAAGCCAAAAGCCCACCGTGCCTGGTCGCAGGCTCGCAGCTGGCCTCTCTCTGAAACCACAAATCCATCTGTAGGTGACGCTTTATCCTTTGGAACCACTGAATTACCAGGTGGACAGTAGGCCTCTTGAAGCGATAGAGGAAATCAACAAGATGTTCTTTCACAATAGCTGGCCTTATGTTATCTGCAGTTTTTAGCTGCACTGTCCCACTCCATGGTAGATAACACCCACTCTTCATTTATGTAATGGTCAGTCCACATGTCAGGTGTAATTGCGCCATTGTATTTACCCAAATTCTCTCTCAACTCCGGGACCACCCGCCAGCTGATGTTTTGTGTTGTTGCATGATGCAGGACTCCAGTGGGAGAGGAGACTGACTCTCGGACTGAAACATTCACACCTCCATTAATTTACAAAAGGATAGTCTAAAGGATGGGCTCCCGAGTGGCGCAGCGGTCTAAGGCACTGCATCTCAGTGCTTGAGGCGTCACTACAGACCCCATGGTTAGATTCCAGGCTGTATCACAACCGGACGTGATTGGGAGTCCCATAGGGTGGCGCACAATTGGCCCAGCGTCGTCCGGGTTTGTCCGGTATAGGCCGTCATTGTAAATAAGAATTTGTTCTTAACTGACTTGCCTAGTTAAATAAAGGTTAAATAAATAAAATAAAAATAGCTCGGCTAGGTGTGAATAATCCCCCAATTTGTGCCACAGTTTAGACTACCGATAGATCAGCATTCTAACTCCCCCTTGTGATAGTTTGGCGCAATGACAGAATTATGCAATTGACCACAAACTGTCCCGGCATAAGCTCAATGTTTTTTTTATTGAGGAACCAGTGCATTGCAGTCGGACATCAGATTACAATATTGTATTGATGCGGTCACTGACATGTTAAATATTTATGTATAGTGGCTTGGAACATGGCCTTTATTAGTTAAATAAGCTACATTACCAGGAGCAAAAGCTTGCATCCACAGTCCACACTGGCCATCACAGGGTTAAGATGGCGCTTCCCAGTCTGTATATAGTGCATTCGGAAAGTAGTCAGACCCCTTGACTTTTTCCACATTTTGTTACGTTACTATCTTATTCTAAAATGGATGAAATTGTTTTTTTCCCTCATCAATCTACACACCCCATAATGACAAAGTAAAAACAGGTTTTTATAAATTTTTGCAAATGTATTAAAAATTACAAAATTAAAGAAACATCCTCTCACTGTCAACTGCATTTATTTTCAGCAAACTTAACGTGTAAATATTTGTTTGAAAATAACAAGATTCAACAACTGAGACATAAACTGAAGAAGTTCCACAGACATGTGGATTAATGCGTCCCTTAACAAAGGGGGGGTCAAAATCAAAAGTAACAGTCAGTATCTGCTGTGACCACCAGCTGCATTAAGTACTGCAGTGCATCTCCTCCTCATGGACTGCACCAGATTTGCCAGTTCTTGCTGTGAGATGTTACCCCGCTCTTCCACTAAGGCACCTGCAAGTTCCCGGACATTTCTGGGGGGAATGGCCCTAGCCCTCACCCTCCGATCCAACAGGTCCCAGACGTGCTCAATGGGATTGAGATCCGGGCTCTTCGCTGGCCATGGCAGAACATTGACATTCCTGTCTTGCAAGAAATCACGCACAGAACGAGCAGTATGGCTGGTGACATTGTCATGCTGGAGGGTCATGTCAGGATGAGCCTGTAGGAAGGGTACCACATGAGGGAGGAGGATGTCTTCCCTGTAACGCACAGCGTTGAGATTGCCTGCAATGACAACAAGCTCAGTCCGATGATGCCGTGACGCACCGCCCCAGACCATGACGGACCCTCCACCTCCAAATCGATCCCACTCCAGAGTACAGGCCTCGGTGTAACGCTCATTCCTTCGACGATAAACGCAAATCCGACCATCACCCCTGGTGAGACAAAACCTCGACTCGTCAGTGAAGAGCACTTTTTGCCAGTCCTGTCTGGTCCAGCGACGGTGGGTTTGTGCCCATAGGCGACATTGTTGCCGGTGATGTCTGGTGAGGACCTGCCTTACAACAGGCCTACAAGCCCTCAGTCCAGCCTCTCTCAGCCTATTGCGGACAGTCTGAGCACTGATGGAGGGATTGTGTGTTCCTGGTGTAACTCAGGCAGTTGTTGTTGCCATCCTGTACCTGTCCCGCAAGTGTGATGTTCAGATGTACCGATCCTGTGCAGGTGTTGTTACACTTGGTCTGCCACTGTGAGGATGATCAGCTGTCCGTCCTGTCTCTCTGTAGCGCTGTTTTAGGCGTCTCACGGTACGGACATTGCAATTTATTGCCCTGGCCACATCTGCAGTCCTCAGGCCTCCTTGCAGCATGCCTAAGGCACATTCACGCAGATGAGCAGGGACCCTGGGCATCTTTCTTTTGGTGTTTTTCAGAGTCAATAGTTTTCATAACTGTGATCTTAATTGCCTACCGTCTGTAAGCTGTTAGTGTCTTAACGACCGTTCCACAGGTGCATGTTCATTAATTGTTCATGGTTCATTGAACAAGCATGGGAAACAGTGTTTAAACCCTTAACAATGAAGATCTGTGAAGTTATTTGGATTTTTACAAATTATCTTTGAAATACAGAGTTTATGACATTTACATAAGTATTCAGACCCTTTACTCAGTACTTTGTTGAAGCATCTTTGGCAGCGATTACAGCCTTGAGTCTTCTTGGGTATAACGCAAACAAGCTTGGCACATCTGTATTTGGGGAGTTTCTCCCATTCTTCTCTGCAGATCCTCTTAAGCTCTGTCAGGTTGAGTGGGGAGCGTCGCTGCACAGCTATTTTCAGATCTATCCAGAGATGTTAGATCGGGTTCAAGTCCGGGCTTTGGCTGGGACACTCAAGGGCATTCAGAGACTTGTCCCGAAGCCACTCCTGCGTTGTCTTTGCTGTGTGCTTAGGGTCGTAGTCTTGTTGGAAGGTGAACCTTCAACCCAGTCTGAGGTTCTGAGCGCTCTGGAGTAGGTTTTCATCAAGGATCTCTCTGTACTTTGCTCCGTTTATCTTTCCTTCGATCCTGACTAGTCTTCCAGTCAGTGCCGCTGAAAAACATCCCCACTGCATGATGCTGCCACCACCATGCTTCACCATAAGGATGGTGCCAGGTTTCCTCCAGATGTGACACTTGGCATTGGTTTCATCAGACCAGAGAATCTTGTTTTTCATGTCTGAGTCCTTTAGATGCCTTTTGGAAAACTCCAAGCGGACTGTCATGTGCCTTTTAATGAGGGGTGGCTTCCGTCTGGCCACTCTACTATAAAGGCCTGATTGGTGGAGTGCTGTGGATATTTTTTGGTAGCCTTCCCCAGATCTGTGCCTCGACAGAATCCTGTCTCGGAGCTCTACGGACAATTCCTTTGACCTCATGGCTTGGTTTTTGCTCTGACATGCACTGTCAACTGTGGGACCTTATATAGACAGGTGTGTGCTTTTCCAAATCATGTCCAATCAATTGAATTTACCACAGGTGGATTCCAAGTTGCAAAAATCTCAAGGATAATCAATGGGAACAGGATGCACCTGAGCTCAAAGTCTCATAGCAAAGGGTCTGAATAGTTATGTAAATAAGGTATTTTTATTTTTTATTTTTAATACATTTTCAACCATTTCTAAAAACCTGTTTTCACTTTGTTATTATTGGGTATTGTGTGTAGATTGATGAGAAAAAAATAATATTGAATCAATTTTAGAATAACGTAAACATAAAAAAATAATGTGGAAAAAGTCAAGGCGTCTGAATACTTTTCGAATGCACTGTAAATGCTTTGCTATCTGTAGTTGCAAGTGAGCTGTTGTTGATTTAACCCTCGGTGTGCCTGTCTGTCTAGCTGGTGGACATGCAGTGGAAGCTGGGCATGGCGGTGAGCTCGGACACCTGTCGCTCTCTCAACTCCCCCTATGTCTCCCTCCTGCTGAAGATCGCAGACACCTCTGGACAGATCTCCCAACGGTCCTTTGAAATGACCATTGCACAATTCCAGGTCAGTTTATTCTTAATCTAAAAGCTATGGATGAGTGATGTTAGAGATGATTGAAGGGTTTGTTTATATGGTGCTACTGTACAACTGTCCTTTATTCTTAAGTAAAATACCTTAGCCAGTTTACCTCTGAATGTTGGACTAACTCGGTTGAGTTACTGCTGTAAGTAGCACTACCCCCCCCCCCCCCCCACACACACACACACACACACACACACACACACACTGCTTTAGGATCCTGCTCTGTTGGTAACCCAGCCTGTCGTGTGTGTATGTATGTACAGGTATGTTTGTGTGCGTGTGACATTGCGTCAGAAAAAAAATGAAGAACAAATTACGATCTATTCTATTTACTGACAGACTTTTCCTACTCTCTTTGCAGAACTTCTACAGTCAATTCAAGGAGGTGGCAGCTGTTTTGGAAACAGTATGACGCTCTGGGGCCCAGAAACCGCTCCTTGATGAGAATGCCCTGGCCTGTATTGACAGTTGACAGTATTGGTAATGTTTACGCTCAAAGCATTTGTGTCCACGAATGCTGAATTCTCGCAAATGTATTAATAAGCCATGCATTAACATTAATACTTCAACACCTAAAATTAGTTTACTCAAAATACTAATAATTATGGATATTGATGAATAATCATGCATATTACAAGTAGTGTAATCTATAAGCGTGAAGTAGGCCTAGTTCAGATTTCGCTGCCCTCCTTGTATAGATGCCCAGAAAATATACTTTGGCTCTTTTGATGAAAGAAGTGCAACACTGATTGTACAGTATATTCACAATGACGTGAATAATTCATTGACATTTTTACAATATGGTACAATATTTTGCACTGCAAGACTATCACCATTTATGACCCTGGTTCAGCACTGTTGATATGTAGACAGACATACAGTACCAGTCAAAAGTTTGGACACACCTACTCATTCAAGGGTTTTTCTTTATTTTTACTATTTTCTACATTGTAGAATAATAGTGAAGACATCAAAACGATGAAATAACACATATGGAATCATGTAGTAACCAAAAAAGTGTTAAACAAATCAAAATATATTTTAGAATAATTGTGACGACAGCATTCTGCAGCTGGTTGAGAGAATGCCACGAGTGTGCAAATTTGACATCACGACAAAGGGTGGCTATTAGAAGAATCTGAAATATAAAGTATATTTTGATTTGTTTAACACTTTTTGGGGTTACTACATGATTCCATGTGTTATTTCATCGTTCTGATGTCTTTACTATTATTCTACAATGTAGAAAATAGTTTAAAAAAAGAAAAACCCTTGAACAAGTGTCCTAACTTTTGACTGGTACTGTACATATATGTAAACCTGTACATGAGATACAGTGGGGCAAAAAAGTATTTAGTCAGCCACCAATTGTGCAAGTTCTCCCACTTAAGAAGATGAGAGAGGCCTGTAATTTTCATCATAGGTACACGTCAACTATGACAGACAAAATGAGGAAAAAAAATCCAGAAAATCACATTGTAGGATTTTTAATGAATTTATTTGCAAATTATGGTGGAAAATAAGTATTTGGTCACCTACAAACAAGCAAGATTTCTGGCTCTCACAGACCTGTAACTTCTTCTTTAAGAGGCTCATCTGTCCTCCACTCGTTACCTGTATTAATGGCACCTGTTTGAACTTGTTATCAGTATAAAAGACACCTGTCCACAACCTCAAACAGTCACACTCCAAACTCCACTATGGCCAAGACCAAATAGCTGTCAAAGGACACCAGAAACAAAATTGTAGACCTGCACCAGGCTGGGAAGACTGAATCTGCAATAGGTAAGCAGCTTGGTTTGAAGAAATCAATTGTGGGAGCAATTATTAGGAAATGGAAGACATACAAGACCACTGATAATCTCCCTCGATCTGGGGCTCCACGCAAGATCTCACCCCGTGGGGTCAAAATGATCACAAGAACGGTGACCGAAATCCCAGAACCACACGGGGGGACCTAGTGAATGACCTGCAGAGAGCTGGGACCAAAGTAACAAAGCCTACCATCATTAACACACTACGCCGCCAGAGACTCAAATCCTGCAGTGCCAGACGTGTCCCCCTGCTTAAGCCAGTACATGTCCAGGCCCGTCTGAAGTTTGCTAGAGTGCATTTGGATGATCCAGAAGAGGATTGGGAGAATGTCATATGGTCAGATGAAACCAAAATATAACTTTTTGGTAAAAACTCAACTCGTCGTGTTTGGAGGACAAAGAATGCTGAGTTGCATCCAAAGAACACCATACCTACTGTGAAGCATGGGGGTGGAAACATCATGCTTTGGGGCTGTTTTTCTGCAAAGGGACCAGGACGACTGATCTGTGTAAAGGAAAGAATGAATGGGGCCATGTATCGTGAGATTTTGAGTGAAAACCTCCTTCCATCAGCAAGGGCATTGAAGATGAAACGTGGCTGGGTCTTTCAGCATGACAATGATCCCAAGCACACCGCCCGGGCAACGAAGGAGTGGCTTCGTAAGAAGCATTTCAAGGTCCTGGAGTGGCCTAGCCAGTCTCCAGATCTCAACCCCATAGAAAATGTTTGGAGGGAGTTGAAAGTCTGTGTTGCCCAGCGACAGCCCCAAAACATCACTGCTCTAGAGGAGATCTGCATGGAGGAATGGGCCAAAATACCAGCAACAGTGTGTGAAAACCTTGTGAAGACTTACAGAAAACGTTTGACCTGTGTCATTGCCAACAAAGGGTATATAACAAAGTATTGAGAAACTTTTGTTATTGACCAAATACTTATTTTCCACCATAATTTGCAAATAAATTCATTAAAAATCCTACAATGTGATTTTCTGGATTTCTTTTCTCATTTTATCTGTCATAGTTGACGTGTACCTATGATGAAAATTACAGGCCTCTGTCATCTTTTTAAGTGGGAGAACTTGCACAATTGGTGGCTGACTAAATACTTTTTTCCCCCACTGTATGTAGAGCTGTACATTAATGTTCCTTACAACATACTGTAATAATTTTGGAATTGCAATATTTATGGTTCTGTGAAATTCAGAAGGTGATACGTAATGTTACATTCATTCTACTTACTTTGTTTCAAATATAGATGTTATTTTACTGTAGGGGTGTGATAGTTTCCCACTCAACTTATGCTTTCTAGAAGTAGCAGCCTTTGGCAAAGACACGTACAGTGCCAAGTGAAAGTCTACACACCATTGCACAGTTTTCACATTTTGCTGCCTTCAATTTAAAGAAGGGATTCAATTGAAATTTGTTCTCACTAATCTACACAACCTACTCCCAAGTGAAAGATAAATTATTGCATTTTACTGAAATGTATTAAAAATAAAAAAGTAGTTTTGATTGTGAAGGTCTTCACACCCCTTGCTGTGTCACATCTCAATAAGTTCAGGAGCAAATATGCATCCATCAAAGGTCCATCTGTTTGCAGAAGTAGTGGTTCTCATGACTTAAAGGGACATTTCTAAGTTGTTCAACTTCATTCATCATTTCCAGCACCACATCAACATATGTGAAAACGTTTCTATGTTTTGTAGTAAAAAAAGAGTGGAAGATAAGTGTTTCCAATGACATCATCAACCAATTAGTAGACAATTAGTAGGCAATGCCTTCTCATAATTGGTTAAAATCACACGATGCACACCAATGATGCCATTGAATACACTTACTGCAAAACATAGAAGCGTGCAATTTTCACATGTTGATGTTGGGGTGGTGAGTTGTGCAAAGTTGGTATAATCTTATTCAATATAATTCACATCTGTAATTGCTGCCAAAGGTGCTTCCACCAAGCATCAACTCTGAGGTGTAAATATTTTATTAATTTAGGAAAAATAAAATACAAATTTCACTTTGAAAATGTGGAGCAGGTTGTATAGATAAGTAGGGATGGGAAACAATTGAATCCCTTTTTAGATAACATTTGAAGGCAGACATTTTTTAAAACTGTGCAAGGGGTGTGTAGTATTGTTAAGAGAGGGTGTGAGAGTGTAGTCTGGCTGATACCAAACTCAAAGACCTCCTGGCTTCAGGGTCTGGGGAGGCTGTTTGATGTTGTCGGCACGATGCGATGAAAATGAAGGTGGCTGTGCTTTTACTGGTTGGTTCTCCTCTGTGTCTTTCTCACTCAAACATCCAAATGGACAGGCACACACAGCCCCCGAGCGCTGCCCCCTTCCATTACAACTTTGGGATTTTCAAATCCAAACAACAAGAGAACCAATGAAAGCTCACTATTTCAGTGGGGAACAGCTCTCCCTCGCTGTGTACCACGTGGGTTGTGTCAGCCAGGCTAGTGAGAGTGTGCACTTGGGTATTAAACAGATAACTTGAGTTATGTTTAAAGTGCAGAGTTAACTAACTTATTTTATGAATACACCTGGTGTTGTCTATTATTCTTTTTTTGTGCCAAATCACTCCTGTGCTCTTATTCTATCTTCGGAATGATTTTGAAAGCGGCTGTTACTTTTAGTAATGTGTTATGCATTCCTATTGATGTATGAATTAAATATTCCTTTGCCTTTCACTTCTTTTTTTGTGCAATTTGACCAGGGTACTACATCTTTATCACTTTATGTCTGTAATGTTGTCTGCCGTGTTCAGCAGGAAAGGACTGAATAACCAGCAACATTTTCAAAGTCTGTATACATTTGTTTCCTTTGATGCACAGAGAGCCATTTGGTTTTGGGGTCAGTTCCATTAGAATAGATTTTCCAATCCCAGAATTGAAAATAATATTTGTATTCTCAACCCAGGCGAGACGGTGTGAGACATTAAGTTGCTGTTAACTGTGTGTATGCACCTGGAAAGGTTATCTTTCAGTATTGGCCAGAAACAGACTGGACATGGGGGGGGCAGTTCGGGCAAATGCCAGATGGGCTGATCCATCTTTAGCCCAGTGGGCCTGTCTCAATTGGGGGTTTTGCACTGAATTATCATTATATGTCTAATAATGGGGCCTCAAGGGGAGAAATGGGCAGGTGTGGGGTCCTCAAGCGGGTAGAAATGGGCCGGTGGGTTAGAAATGCCTGATTTCTGGTTCCAGACTACCCCTTTTCTGGGCTGCCGCGTTGACAGTGAGTGCCTAGCTGATGATGAAGTTACATGTGCTGCAAGTCTAGTCTATCTTGGGGAGTAAGGGGTTGTATCCATGGCATCTGGTTTAAGGCCTCAGAGAAAACTCCCCTGTGGCAGCACGTCACATAAATCTAGCTAACCGTATCCTTTAATGGAACACACACACACTCTAAAGGGGCCTTTTTATACATGGCCACCTGCCCATGGTCTTCCAAGAATAACTGAGTCTAACTATATGTGGATGATGAAGAAAAACTGCACTATTCATATTTGAATTGTTGGAATGGAAATTGAAACATGAAATCCTTAGTAGACAGGGCTTGAGGGTGTATCTCACATTTGAGCTGAAAGCCCATTCCTTTGAGAATAATACATCGAACTGAACACATGGCATTTTGGGAAAAAGGTTTGTCTGGATTTTTTAAAGGTCCAATGCAGCCGTTTTTATTCCAATATCAAATCAGTTCTGGGTAACATTAAGTATTTTTCTGTGATTGTTTTCAATAAAACGAATGAAAAAATAAACAAAAATAGCTTTCTCAAGCAAGAATGTTGCTAGGACTGTCTGGGAATGGTCTGAGTGGGGAGGTGGAAACGGAAAACTAGCTGTTATTGTCAGAGAGGTTTGGAACTCTTATTGGCTGTCTTTGCAAACATCTCTTACACTAAAAGGACATAATCATAATTTGTACAATTTCACAGTATTATTCCAAAGTCATAGTGTGGAAATATATATAAAACACAGGAAAATCACGTTTTTGACTGCACTGGGCCTTTAAAATGTAAATGTATTTGATGTATTAAAAATAACAAAAAAACATGATAACATTGTGCCACCAGTAGGAGTAGTAACACCAATGACGGTAACACCAATGACACATTTTAGGTAATTGAGAATATTCTTAAATCGAGGCCACAGATCAAGTCTAAGGTGATTAACAATTTTGCTCACATTAACAAAATGTCAATACATTTTAGATGAGTAACACCAATGTCTTTTTGTAGTCAGACACACCAAATTATCAAACCCTCAAATGTATTACATACTAAAAGGATGTGATTAGCTATTCATTTTCTTTAATATAGACTCCTCCCCCAATAGCAGTTCAAGGTCCTTATATGTCTTTGTAATTAGTTCTTTTCAAGATGGTAACAGCAATGACATAAAACTAAGGGACACATATTATATTTGTAAGAAAATTTTTATTAGCCATATTGTTTTTATTGATCTACAATATGTTACATTTTGTTTACTTTCTAGCATGTAAAATATACTGAACAAAAATATAAAAGCAACATGTAAAGTGTTGGTCCCATGATTCATGAGCTGAAATAAAAGATCCCAGAAATGTTCCATATGCACAAAAAGCTTATTTCTCTCAAATGTGTGGCACAAATTGGTTACCTCCCTGTTAGTGAGCATTTCTCCTCACCCGATTCTAATTACAGACCACTCTCCGCTGTCCTTGGTGCTGAAACTCAACAATATGTCTGCAGGTCAGCGACCGTGGCGCTTACATGCTGACCAGACTGCTCGCGCCATCGCTCGCATGTTGATTTTGTCCACCCACACCAGACATGATCAAGACACGCAGATTGAAATATCGAAACGAACTCTGAACCAACAAAATTAATTTGGGGACAGGTCGAAAAGCATTAAACATTTATGGCAATTTAGCTAGCTAGCTTGCTGTTGCTAGCTAATTTGTCCTGGGATATAAACATTGGGTTGTTATTTTACCTGAAATGCACAAGGTCCTCTACTCCGACAATTAATCCACAGATAAAAGGGTAAACCGAGTTTGTTTCTAGTAATCAATCCTCCTTCAGGCTTCTTCTTCTTCTTTGGACTTTATATGGTGGTTGGCAAGCAACTTTAAGGTGCATTACCACCACTAACTGGACTGGAGTGTGGACCTCAGTTCATCTTTCAATCACCCACGTGGGTATATGCTCCTAAAAACCAATAAGGAGATAGATGGGAGAGGTGGGACTTGCAGCGCGTCAAATGTCACAAATAGAACCAAGTTCTATTTTAGCACCTGGCTACGCAGACGCTCGCGAGCAGTGTGGGTGCAATGATTGAATAACGTATGTGCGACGCGAGCAGTGTGGTCAGCATGTTAGACACATACTTGCTGAAAGATTAGACTTTTTGTCAATATTTGAAGGAGCAGATTGCTTTTTTCCTCTGAGCTAACGACACGGAGGATGTTGACGACTCTACCCTTTGGGAATCTCTCAAGGCTGTGATTAGAGGTTACATTATTTCATATACAGTGGGGAGAACAAGTATTTGATACACTGCCGATTTTGCAGGTTTTCCTACTTACAAAGCATGTAGAGGTCTGTAATTTTTATCATAGGTACACTTCAACTGTGAGAGACGGAACAAAAATCCAGAAAATCACATTGTATGATTTTTAAGTAATTAATTTGCATTTTATTGCACGACATAAGTATTTGATCACCTACCAACCAGTAAGAATTCCAGCTCTCACAGACCTGTTAGTTTTTCTTTAAGAAGCCCTCCTGTTCTCCACTCATTACCTGTATTAACTGCACCTGTTTGAACTCGTTACCTGTATAAAAGACACCTGTCCACACACTCAATCAAACAGACTCCAACCTCTCCACAATGGCCAAGACCAGAGAGCTGTGTAAGGACATCAGGGATAAAATTGTAGACCTGCACAAGGCTGGGATGGGCTACAGGACAATAGGCAAGCAGCTTGGTGAGAAGGCAACAACTGTTGGCGCAATTATTAGAAAATGGGAGAAGTTCAAGATGACGGTCAATCACCCTCGGTCTGGGGCTCCATGCAGGATCTCACCTCGTGGGGCATCAATGATCATGAGGAAGGTGAGGGATCAGCCCAGAACTACACGGCAGGACCTGGTCAATGACCTGAAGAGAGCTGGGACCACAGTCTCAAAGAAAACCATTAGTAACACACTACGCCGTCATGGATTAAAATCCTGCAGCGCACGCAAGGTCCCCCTGCTCAAGCCAGTGCATGTCCAGGCCCGTCTGAAGTTTGCAAATGACCATCTGGATGATCCAGATGAGGAATGTGAGAAGGTCATGTGGTCTGATGAGACAAAAATTGAGCTTTTTGGTCTAAACTCCACTCGCCGTGTTTGGAGGAAGAAGAAGGATGAGTACAACCCCAAGAACACCATCCTAACCGTGAAGCATGGAGGTGGAAACATCATTCTTTGGGGACAGGACGACTGCACCGTATTGAGGGGAGGATGGATGGGGCCATGTATCGTGAGATCTTGGCCAACAACCTCCTTCCCTCAGTAAGAGCATTGAAGATGGGTTGTGGCTGGGTCTTCCAGCATGACAACGACCCGAAACACACTGCCAGGGCAACTAGGGAGTGGCTCCGTAAGAAGCATCTCAAGGTCCTGGAGTGGCCTAGCCAGTCTCCAGACCTGAACCCAATAGAAAATCTTTGGAGGGAGCTGAAAGTCCGTATTGCCCAGCGACAGCCCCGAAACCTGAAGGATCTGGAGAAGGTCTGTATGGAGGAGTGGGCCAAAATCCCTGCTGCAGTGTGTGCAAACCTGGTCAAGACCTACAGGAAACGTATGATCTCTGTAATTGCAAACAAAGATTTCTGTACCAAATATTAAGTTCTGCTTTTCTGATGTATCAAATACTTATGTCATGCAATAAAATGCTGCTCTCGATGCCGGGATAACTTTAGAGGAGATTAACACAGCGATAGCACAATTTCCAAACAGCAAGGCCCCTGGGCCCGATGGATATGTAATAGAATTCTATAAGAAGTACTGCGCCAGTCTAGCTTCCACTTCTGTTGCAAATGTTTAAACATTCCAAAGAAAATGCCAAACTCCCGCAAACACTGTATGAGGCTACTACAGTATAGCACTGATCTTGAAAAAAGATGGAGATGTCGTCTTATCGCCCTGTGTCATTGCTCCCCATAGAAAATAAGGTGTTGACAAAGATATTTGCAAACCGATTTGATTTTTTTTTTCTTCTGACATCATACACCCTGACCAGACAGGTTTTATCCCAGGCCGACATATATACTACAATTTGAGACGCCTTTTCAACGTAATGTATCATGATCATAAAGTTGAGGCAGTGGTAATTGCTATTGATGCAGAGAAGGCGTTTGATCAGGTTGAGTGGAAGTATATGAAGTCGGATCTGGATCATTTCGGGTTTGGAAAGGAATTTATTAATTATATAATAATTATTTATGCACACCCAATGGCATCCGTGGTAAACCAATAAGGAGATGTCACAGTCATTCCGCCTGTTCAAAGGCTGTCGACAGGGGTGCCCTATTTTGCTTGCTCTCTTCGCTATAGCCATGGAACCCCTTGCTACTCTCATTCATGTACATGCCGATTTACACTACCAGTCAAAAGTTTGGACACACCTACTCATTCAAGGGTTTTTCTTTATTTGTACTATTATTTACATTGTATAATAATAATGAAGACATCAAAACTATGAAATAACACATATGGAATCATGTAGTAACCAAAAAAGTGTTAAACAAATCAAAATATATTTTATATTTGAGATTCTTCAAATAGCCACCCTTTGCCTTGATGACAGCTTTGCACACTCTTGGTGTATACATTGACTGCCCAATTTGCCTGAATCATGCTTTCCACCCTGCATTGGATGATATGGTGTTTTCACAATGGAGGGAGAAGGGGGTCACAACAATCGGTAACTTATACATTTAGCTTCATTTCAACAATTACAGGGCAAGTTTAACATGCCAGCAACACATTTTTTCAGATACCTCCAAATCAGGAATTTCTTAAGGACACATATCCCACCGTATGGCATTAAGCCAAAGAATCCAACATGGGATAGCCTTATCCTTGTAAAATTCCATTCAAAAGGGTCGGTCTCTAGACTTTATGATGTGCTACAGGCCCACATAAAGGTATCCACAGACACTATTAAAATGGCTTGGGAGCAAGAACTTGGTTCAGAAATCTCAGATGAGGACTGGGTAGAAGCTCTCAGGAATATAATCCACAGTTCAGTGAATGCCAGACACAACCTTGCTCAGTTTAAGGTTATACACAGGTTACATTACTCAAAAGTGAAACTGCATAAAATATTCCCAGACACCTCACCACTGTGTGAGACGTGCAAGCAGGATGAGGGGACTTTCACCCACTTATTTTGGACATGTCCTAAGTTACATGTTTACTGGGCTCTCATTTTTGTATTACTTATCGAAAGCCTTTGATAGAGTTATAGCCCCAGACCCATTGATCGCTCTGTTTGGTACAGTTGATGGGAATAACCAGGAAGGGAAGGCTGTCTCTCTTTGTACTCAAAAGGCTCATATTGCAATTTTGGAAATTGGAAACTGTACCTACCTTTGAAATATGGTTACGGGATTTAGGGAATGTTATGCAAACGGAAAAGATTCAATACAATACATCCAATAGAAATCCAATGTTTTACCAAATATAGCAGCTGATACTGGATAAATGGTATATTCCCCCTTCATAACTGGGTTGATGCTCTGCTGCTACTCTGTGCTGTACTCCACTCAATATTAATTTTTGCTTGTAATGACTATGCTGTCTTCTTATAATATGTACCACCTAATAGGATTTCTTTATTTTTGTATGTGAGTAAAGTTTTGTTTTGTCCTCTAAATTTGCCATCCCATTCAACAGTACAATACATGTCAATGTTTACATCTCTTTTTTTATTTTTATTGGAAAATAATAAACATATTATAAAAAAATAGAATAAAATGTTTTGTTTAATTTAACAGCCAGACATGCTGTTATCAAGGTCGTTTCCTTAGTATGTGGTGTCAGAGTTTAGCATGTGAGAGAAGTCTTAGCTCAGAGATGATAGATGAGTTTCCCAGTTGGAGGGACGTTCAAGTGGATTTTTGCCAGTCGTATGCTGCTATTAACGAGATGTTATGAACGCAGAGTTTTCACAAACGTGTTGTTTGTTGTTGGGAAAACGCATGTGTTTCTTGCTTCCCAAGAAAAACTAGTTTGAAAATTCAAACATACAGTTTTGGAACGTTCAGATAGAAATGGGGTATGTAGAACAAACATGCCTCTGAAATGTAGAATAAGTAATATAAATATAATTAATAGAACAGGCTTGGATCCTTTAAATCCTGACTGGTAAACTCATGGGTACCCTCTCAATGGCTGCCTGGTATTGTGATGCAATAATTACCGTGATAATGTAGAATGTTCATTCAAATGATGTTAACTGATGTGGCTCATGCAATGGAATGGATCTTTTGTAATGTCAGTTGAGTTGAATCAACAAATCACAGCACATATTTTACTTCCTGCTTTGCTCCTATGGGTACACTCGCAGTGGCTGCCAGCCAACCTATTATGCCATCATTGACTTGAATGGAGCCGATTCTATGCAATTTGTTTATATGGAATAAGGAATCACATCAGCTCAATTCATGGCATTTCTATCCACAACATTTGAGAATGCCAAACGTGGAAATTCGTCTCCTTCCCTACCTAAGCAAATTGTGTCAAAGTCTGGCATCATTACTGAGAAAAATTTTATAAGTGATGCTTTTAATCATCATTTTATTTAACCTTGATTAGTCAGTCGACTGCTCTTCCATCTTCCCAGCCTGGCTCGATGGAAGATCAGTCAACTTCTAGTGAATCTTTGTTTTCATTTAAACAATTTTGTACTCGTGATGTACTTAAGATTGATGTAAAAAAAAAAAAATCCACAGGGGCAGATTTGCTTGATCCTTTCTTGCTACAGCTTGCTGATAGCAGAAACTTGAACACATATTTTTAACCTGACAGTGGTTTCTGGTTCTATACCCAGGGTCTCGAAGGCGGCCCATATACTCCCCCTTCATAAAGGTGGTGACCATTGTGACCTAAATAATTATCACCCCATTTCCAAACTCTCTTGCTTAGCTAAACTCTTATAATCCTTCCTAAATACTCCACAGATCATTTTTAACTACAAAATATGTTCTAAATGATCATCAGTTGGGTTTCAGACTTGGTCATACCACCATCTCTGCTGCTTCTATGGTTTTAAATGATGTTATTAATTGAATAGATAGAAAGAAACACTGTGCAGTCCTTTTTATTGTGCGGCTCTTAGACAGGCTTTAAACACTTTGGATTATTCATTACTTTTTTATTTTATTTATTAGAGATTCCCATTAGCTGCTGCCAAGGCAGCAGCTACTCTTCCTGGGGTCCAAACATATTAAAGCACTTGCATTACATATAAAACAAAATATAAAACAGTACATCATATGACATTATTACACCACTACCTATCTACAATACAAAATGTTTAATACCACCATACAACAATATCACAATGTGTGCATATGTATGTGTCTATACCCTTGTGTGTGTCTCTTCACAGTCCCTGTTGTTCCATAAGGTGTATTTTTACCTGTTTTTTAAATCTGATTCTACTGCTTGCATCAGTTACCTGATGTGGAATAGAGTTCCATGTAGTCATGACTCTATGTAGAACTGTGCACCTCCCATAGTCTGTTCTGGACTTGGGGACCCTGAAGAGACCGTCGATGGCATGTCTTGTAGGGTATGCATGGCTCGGTACATTCAGCTTGTCAACACCTCTTACAAAAACAAGCAGTGATGAAGTCAATCTCTCTTCCACTCTGAGCCAGGAGAGACTGACATGCATGTCATTAATGTTAGCTCTCCGTGTACTTTTAAGGGCCAGCCGTGCTGCCCTGTTCTGAGCCAACTGCAATTTTCCAAAGTCCCTCTTTGTGGCACCTGACCAGACTACTGAACAGTAGTCTAGGTGCGACAAAACTAGGGCCTGTAGGACCTGCCTTGTTGATAGTGTTGTTAAGAAGGCAAAGCAGTGCTTAATTATGGACATACTTCTCCCCGTGTTAGCTATTGTTGTATCAATATGCTTTGATCATGACAGTCTACAATCCAGGGTTACTCCAAGCAGTTTAGTCACCTCAACTTGCTCAATTTCCACATTATTCATTACGAGATGTAGTTGAGGTTTAGGGTTTAGTAAATGATTAGGGCCCAAATACAATGCTTTTAGTTTTGGAAATATTCAGGACTAACTTATTCCTTGCCACCCATTCTGAAACTAACTGCAACACTTTGTTGCAGTTATTTCAGTTGCTGTAGTAGCTGACATGTATAGTGTTGAGTCATCCGCATACATAGACACACTGGCTTTACTCAAAGCCAGTGGCATGTTGTTAGTAAAGATGGAAAAAGCAAGGGACCTAGACAGCTGCCCTGGGGAATTCCTGATTCTACCTGGATTATGTTTGAGAGGCTTCCATTAAAGAACACCCTCTGTGTTCTGTTAGACAAGTACCTCTTTATCCACATTATAGCAGGGGGTGTAAAGACATACATTTTTCCAGCAGCAGACTATGATCGATAATGTCAAAAGCCGCACTGAAGTTGTAACAAAACAGCCCCCACAATCTTTTTATCATCAATTTCTCTCAGCCAATCATCAGTCATTTGTGTAAGTGCTGTGCTTGTTGAATGTCCTTCTCTGTAAGCATGCTGAAAGTTTGTTGTCAATTTGTTTACAGTAAAATAGCATTGCATCTGGTCAAACACCATTTTTTCCAATAGTTTACTAAGGGTTGGTAACAGGCTAATTGGTCGGCTATTTGAGCCAGTAAAAGGGGCTTTACTATTCTTAGGTAGCGGAATGACTTTTGCTTCCCTTCAAGCCTGTGGGCACACACATTCTAGTAGGCTTAAATTGAAAATATGGCAAATAGGAGTGGCAATATCGTCCGCTATTATCCTCAGAAATGTTCCATCCAAGTTGTCAGTCCCCGGTGGCTTGTCATTGTTAATAGACAACAACGTCTTCCACACTCACTTTACAGAATTAAAAATTACAATGCTTGTCTTTCATACTATGGTCAGATATACTTGGATATGTAGTGTCAGCAATTGTTGCTGGCATGTCATGCCTAAATTTGCTAATCTTGCCAATGAAAAAATTATTAAAGTAGTTGGCAATAGTTGGGAAAAAATTGTGTTTGACCAGATACAATGCTATTTTACTGTAAACAAATTGACAACAAACTTTCAGCATGCTTATAGAAAAGGGCATTCAACAAGCACAGCACTTACACAAATGACTGATGATTGGTTGAGAGAAATTGATGATAAAAATATTGTGGGGGCTGTTTTGTTAGACTTCAGTGCGGCTTTTGACATTATCGAGCATAGTCTGCTGCTGGAAAAACGTGTGTGTTATGGCTTTACACCCCATGCTATAATGTGGATAAAGAGGTACTTGTCTAACAGAACACAGAGGGTGTTCTTTAATGGAAGCCTCTCAAACATAATCCAGGTAGAATCAGGAATTCCCCAGGGCAGCTGTCTAGGCCCCTTGCTTTTTTCCATCTTTATTAACGACATGCCACTGGCTTTGAGTAAAGCCAGTGTTTCTATGTATGCGGATGACTCAACACTATACACGTCAGCTACTACAGCAACTGAAATAACTACAACACTTAACAAAGATTTGCAGTTAGTTTCGGAATGGGTGGCAAGGAATAAGTTATTCCTGAATTTTTCTAAAACTAAAAGCATTGTATTTGGGTCAAATCATTCACTAAACCCTAAACCTCAACTACATATCGTAATGAATAATGTGGAAATTTAGCAAGTTGAGGTGACTAAACTGCTTGGAGTAACCCTGGATTGTAGACTGTCGTGGTCAAAGCATATTGAGACAACAGTAGCTAAGAACGGGAGAAGTATGTCCATAATTAAGCGCTGCTCTGCCTTCTTAACAACACTATCAACAAGGCAGGTCCTATAGGCCCTAGTTTTGGTGTCCTTGGGTGGGTTATCACACAAAATGTAGACCCTTTTTACCCTAAAACTTGCTGTCGTGCCAATCCTTGAAACAGTTACGCTTTGATGTAATGCACAAAAGGGACTTGGCACTTCCTGCAGTATACAGGTGTTTTCACTTTGCGGATGCCAACGTCCAGACATCTCCTACAGTTCTTCCTGTCTTTGCTGGCATCATCACCATAGTATTCTGGCATGCAGGATGTTGGTGGTGGTTGTGGTGGAGGTTGTGGTTCAGACTGTTTAGCAAAGCTCACCATTTCTGTGAGTAGCTTTTCCCTGAACTTCTTCTGTGTGTATGGCTTAGTGGGGTTGTTCTTATGGAGTTATTTTTGAAGTAGGAAACTATTTACAACAGCAATATCAACAAAATGGAAAAGAAAAGTCTTATACAATTTCATTGTCTTGTGGTGAACACTGTAGTATGCAATCAATGCGTCGGATAAAGGAAAGGGGAGACCATGACGCAGTGGTGTCGATTGTGGGGCCTGGGACTCTGGTGGGCATAAACCGGATTGGGTCTGGTCGTTCATCATTCTCTTCTCTATTATGCCACCTATCTTCTTCTTCCTCTTCGACTCTTGGAGTGGCAGGCCTACCTCCACCATGCTTACTTGGATGCGCTGACTTTGAGAAAGCTTTCCCTTTTCTTTTGGGTTTTTATTTATTTATTTTTATTTTTATTTTTGGTCATTTAGCAGACGCTCTTATCCAGAGCGACTTACAGGAGCAATTAGGGTTAAGTGCCTTGCTCAAGGGCACATCGACAGATTTTTCACCTAGTCGGCTCGGGGATTAGAACCAGCGACCTTTCGGTTACTGGCACAACGCTCTTACCCACTAAGCTACCTTTACAGGGGACTCAGTGTCCGATGAAGACCGTGGCCGAGGGAGGGCAGCAGAAGTGCGTTGTCTAGATAAGCGGCCAGGCTGAGGAAGAGGAGGCTCTGCCTGAGGAAGGGGAATCTGTGGCTGAGGAGGCAGATGCTCTGGCTGTGGCTCATCACCCCTAAAGTCATATTCACTGTGCAAACAAGACAAAAGAGAAAAGAAAATCATGACTAAAACACACTTGTATTCATTCATTGACAAATCTGACTCAAAACAGTCGATTTTGACATGTGACCCCTCTATCGAAAGCTCTGGATCAGTATAATTAAATTAGCACAATTGCAAACCACTGATTGCATCATATATCCAGAAGATGGCGACAAAACAGTGCCTGTTATGATTGAAACAAACTACTGACTTCATCTTCAAACACATTATTGGCCATGTAAAACGATGGAAACTCATTGAAATCGACTCTGAATGAGAGAGAGAGACTAGAGTATCTTTTCAAGTGGTTTTATTCGATCAGACACTACTTTTGGTAACAAAAACAACAAAGGTAAGACGCAGTTTGTTGCTGTGATAAAAAAAAAAAGGAAGTTTGTTATTGACGTTCTTTGATTAATAGTTTATTGAGTGTTGGGCATAGAGGAACATGGCTATCACTGTTGGAATCTGTGAGGTAGCAGCTTTCGAATGGCATATCGTTTGTGTAGATAGGTTGAAAAAAATAAGTTATCTGTCTACGAATATACGGGCATGCACGGTTTGAAAATACAGTACTGGTTTTGCTATATGCTTATATATTTGCTTGGAGTCTAATATTATTTAATTTGGGCAACAACAGTTTAGCTAGATTCACAGTTGAGACGCTTCTTGTTCCAGTAGTGTATAACATTCAGGTATTCACACGTTTAAAAACCGTACTACATAATTGTTTGAGATTGCGGGAGGAGTACCCCGGATATGGGGAACCTCGTGATGAAGAGGTTAAGTGTTGCAGTTATTTCAGTTGCTGTAGTAGCTGACGTGTATAGTGTTGAGTCATCCGTATACATAGACATACTGGCTTTACTCAAAGACAGTGGCATGTCATTAGTAAGGATGGAAAAAAGCAAGGGGCCTAGACCGCTGCCCTGGGGAATTCCTGATTCTACCTGGATTATGTTTGAAAGGCTACCATTAAAGAACACCTTCTGTTAGACAAGTACCTCTTTATCCACATTATAGCAGGGGGTGTAAAGCCATAACACATACGTTTTTCCAGCAGCAGACTATGATCGATAATGTCAAAGCTGCACTGAAGTCTAACAAAACAGCCCCCACAATCTTTTTATCATCAATTTCTCTCAGCCAATCATCAGTCATTTGTGTGCTGTGCTTGTTGAATGTCCTCTGTAAGCATGCTGTAAGTTTGTTGTCAATTTGTTTACAGTAAAATAGCATTGTATCTGGTCAAACACAATTCTTTCCAATAGTTTACTAAGGTTTGGTAACAGGCTAATTGGTCGGCTATTTGAGCCAGTAAAGGGGGCTTTACTATTCTTAGGTAGCGGAATGACTTTTGATTCCCTCCGAGCCTGGGGGCACACACATTCTAGTAGGCTTAAATTGAAAATATGGCAAATAGGAGTGGCAATATCGTTCGCTATTATCCTCAGAAATGTTCCATTCAAGTTGTCAGACCCCAGTGGCTTGTCATTGTTAATAGACAACAATCATTTTTTCACCTCTTCCACACTCACTTTACGGAATTCAAAATTACAATGCTTGTCTTTCATAATTGGTCAGATATACTTGGATGTGTAGTGTCAGCAATTGTTGCTGGCATGTCATGCCTAAATTTGCTAATCTTGCCAATGAAAAAATTATTAATGTAGTTGGCAATATCAGTTGGTTTAGTGATGAATGAGCCATCTGATTCAATGAATGATGGAGCTGAGTTAGCCTTTTTCCCAAAATGTCATTTAAGGTGCTCCAAAGCTTTTTACTATCATTCTTTATGTCATTTATCCTTGTTTCGTAGTGTTGTTTCTTCTTCTTTTTATTCAGTTTAGTAACATGATTTCTCAATTTGCAATACGTTTGCCAATCGGTTGTGCAGCCAGACTTACTTGCCATTCCTTTTGCCTCATCCCTCTCAACCATACAATTTTTCAATTCCTCATCAATCCACGGGGATTTAACATGTTTTACAGTAATTTTCTTAATGGGTGCATACTTATTAGTAACTGGAATAATTAATTTCATAAATGTGTCAAGTGCAGTGTCTGTTTGCTCCTCATTACACACCACAGACCAACATACACTGCTAAAAAAAATTAAGGGAACACTTAAACAACACAATGTACAGTGGAGAAAAAAAGTATTTAGTCAGCCACCAATTGTGCAAGTTCTCCCACTTAAAAAGATGAGAGAGGCCTGTAAGTTTCATCATAGGTACACGTCAACTATGACAGACAAAATGAGAAAAGAAATTCCAGAAAATCACATTGTAGGATTTTTTATGAATTTATTTGCAAATTATGGTGGAAAATAAGTATTTGGTCACCTACAAACAAGCAAGATTTCTGGCTCTCACAGACCTGTAACTTCTTCTTTAAGAGGCTCCTCTGTCCTCCACTCGTTACCTGTATTAATGGCACCTGTTTGAACTTGTTATCAGTATAAAAGACACCTGTCCACAACCTCAAACAGTCACACTCCAAACTCCACTATGGCCAAGACCAAAGAGCTGTCAAAGGACACCAGAAACAAAATTGTAGACCTGCACCAGGCTGGGAAGACTGAATCTGCAATAGGTAAGCAGCTTGGTTTGAAGAAATCAACTGTGGGAGCAATTATTAGGAAATGGAAGACATACAAGACCACTGATAATCTCCCTCGATCTGGGGCTCCACGCAAGATCTCACCCCGTGGGGTCAAAATGATCACAAGAACGGTGAGCAAAAATCCCAGAATCACACGGGGGGACCTAGTGAATGATCTGCAGAGAGCTGGGACCAAAGTAACAAAGCCTACCATCAGTAACACACTACGCCGCCAGGGACTCAAATCCTGCAGTGCCAGACGTGTCCCCCTGCTTAAGACAGTACATGTCCAGGTCCGTCTGAAGTTTGCTAGAGTGCATTTGGATGATCCAGAAGAGGATTGGGAGAATGTCATTTGGTCAGATGAAACCAAAATATAACTTTTTGGTAAAAACTCAACTCGTCGTGTTTGGAGGACAAAGAATGCTGAGTTGCATCCAAAGAACACCATACCTACTGTGAAGCATGGGGGTGGAAACATCATGCTTTGGGGCTGTTTTTCTGCAAAGGGACCAGGATGACTGATCTGTGTAAAGGAAAGAATGAATGGGGCCATGTACAGTGAGGGAAAAAAGTATTTGATCCCCTGCTGATTTTGTACGTTTGCCCACTGACAAAGACATGATCAGTCTATAATTTTAATAGTAGGTTTATTTGAACAGTGAGAGACAGAATAACAACAAAATAATCCAGAAAAACGCATGTCAAAAATGTTATAAATTGATTTGCATTTTAATGAGGGAAATAAGTATTTGACCACTCTGCAAAACATGACTTAGTACTTGGTAGGCAAAACCCTTGTTGGCAATCACAGAGGTCAGACGTTTCTTGTAGTTGGCCACCAGGTTTGCTCACATCTCAGGAGGGATTTTGTCCCACTCCTCTTTGCAGATCTTCTCCAAGTCATTAAGGTTTCGAGGCTGACATTTGGCAACTCGAACCTTCAGCTCCCTCCACTGATTTTCTATGGGATTAAGGTCTGGAGACTGGCTAGGCCACTCCAGGACCTTAATGTGCTTCTTCTTGAGCCACTCCTTTGTTGCCTTGGCCGTGTGTTTTGGGTCATTGTCATGCTGGAATACCCATCCACGACCCATTTTCAATGCCCTGGCTGAGGGAAGGAGGTTCTCACCCAAGATTTGACGGTACATGGCCCCGTCCATCGTCCCTTTGATGTGGTGAAGTTGTCCTGTCCCCTTAGCAGAAAAACACCCCCAAAAGCATAATGTTTCCACCTCCATGTTTGATGGTGGGGATGGTGTTCTTATGGTCATAGGCAGCATTCCTCCTCCTCCAAACACGGCAAATTGAGTTGATGCCAAAGAGCTCGATTTTGGTCTCATCTGACCACAACACTTTCACCCAGTTCTCCTCTGAATCATTCATATGTTCATTGTTAAACTTCAGACGGGCCTGTATATGTGCTTTCTTGGGCAGGGGGACCTTGCGGGCGCTGCAGGATTTCAGTCCTTCACGGCGTAGTGTGTTACCAATTGTTTTCTTGGTGACTATGGTCCCAGCTGCTTTGAGATCATTGACAAGATCCTCCCGTGTAGTTCTGGGCTGATTCCTCACCGCATTGCAACTCCACAAGGTGAGATCTTGCATGGAGCCCCAGGCCGAGGGAGATTTACAGTTATTTTGTGTTTCTTCCATTTGCGAATAATCACACCAACTGTTGTCACCTTCTTACCAAGCTGCTTGGCGATGGTCTTGTAGCCCATTCCTACCTTGTGTAGGTTTACAATCTTGTCCCTGACATCCTTGGAGAGCTCTTTGGTCTTAGCCATGGTGGAGAGTTTGGAATCTGATTGATTGATTGCTTCTGTGGACAGGTGTCTTTTATACAGGTAACAAACTGAGATTAGGAGCACTCCCTTTAAGAGTGTGCTCCTAATCTCAGCTCGTTACCTGTATGAAAGACACCTGGGAGCCAGAAATCTTTCTAATTGAGAGGGGGTCAAATACTTATTTCCCTCATTAAAATGCAAATCAATTTATAAAATTTTTGACATGCGTTTTTTCTGGATCTTTTTGTTGTTATTCTGTCTCTCACTGTTCAAATAAACCTACCATTAAAATTATAGACTGATCATTTCTTTGTCAGTGGGCAAACGTACAAAATCAGCAGGGGATCAAATACTTTTTTCCCTCACTGTATCGTGAGATTTTGAGTGAAAACCTCCTTCCATCAGCAAGGGCTTTGAAGATGAAACGTGGCTGGGTCTTTCAGCATGACAATGATCCCAAACACACTGCCCGGGCAACGAAGGAATGGCTTCGTAAGAAGCATTTCAAGGTCCTGGAGTGGCCTAGCCAGTCTCCAGATCTCAACCCCATAGAAAATATTTGGAGGAAGTTGAAAGTCTGTGTTGCCCAGCGACAGCCCCAAAACATCACTGCTCTAGAGGAGATCTGCATGGAGGAATGGGCCAAAATACCAGCAACAGTGTGTGAAAACCTTGTGAAGACTTACAGAAAATGTTTGACCTGTGTCATCGCCAACAAAGGGTATATAACAAAGTATTGAGAAACTTTTGTTATTGACCAAATACTTATTTTCCACCATAATTTGCAAATAAATTCATTAAAAATCATACAATGTGATTTTCTGGATTATTTTTTCTCATTTTGTCTGTCATAGTTGACGTGTACCTATGATGAAAATTACAAGCCTCTCTCATCTTTTTAAGTGGGAGAACTTGCACAATTGGTGGCTGACTAAATACTTTTTTTCCCCACTGTAACTCCAAGTCAATCACACTACTGTGAAATCAAACTGTCCACTTAGGAAGCAACACTGATTGACAACAAATTTCACATGCTGTTGTGCAAATGGAATAGACAACAGGTGGAAATTATAGGCAATTAGCAAGACACCCCCAATAAAGGACTGGTTTTGCAGGTGGTTCCTATGCTTCCTGGCTGATGTTTTGGTCACTTTTGAATGCTGCCGGTGCTTTCACTCTAGTGGTAGCATGAGACGGAGTCTACAACCCACACAAGTGGCTCAGGTAGTGCAGCTCATCCAGGATGGCACATCAATGCGAGCTGTGGCAAGAAGGTTTGCTGTGTCTGTCAGCGTAGTGTCCAGAGCATGGAGGCGCTACCAGGAGACAGGCCAGTACATCAGGAGACGTGGAGGAGGCCGTAGGAGGGCAACAACCCAGCAGCAGGACTGCTACCTCCGCCTTTGTGCAAGGAGGAGCAGGAGGAGCACTGCCAGAGCCCTGCAAAATGACATCCAGCAGGCCACAAATGTGCATGTGTCTGCTCAAACGGTCAGAAACTCCATGAGGGTGGTATGAGGGCCCGACGTCCACAGGTGAGGGTTGTGCTTACAGCCCAACACCGTGCAGGACGTTTGGCATTTGCCAGAGAACACCAAGATTGGCAAATTCGCCACTGGCGCCCTGTGCTCTTCACAGATGAAAGCAGGTTCACACTGAGCACGTGACAGATGTGACAGAGTCTGGAGACGCCGTGGAGAACGTTCTGCTGCCTGCAACATCCTCCAGCATGACCGGTTTGGCGGTGGGTCAGTCATGGTGTGTGGTGGCATTTCTTTGGGGGGCCGCACAGCCCTCCATGTGCTCGCCAGAGGTAGCCTGACTGCCATTAGGTACCGAGATGAGATCCTCAGACCCCTTGTGAGACCATATGCTGGTGCGGTTGGCCCTGGGTTCCTCCTAATGCAAGACAATGCTAGACCTCATGTGGCTGGAGTGTGTCAGCAGTTCCTGCAAGAGGAAGGCATTGATGCTATGGACTGGCCCGCCCGTTCCCCAGACCTGAATCCAATTGAGCACATCTGGGACATCATGTCTCGCTCCATCCACCAACGCCACGTTGCACCACAGACTGTCCAGGAGTTGGCAGATGCTTTAGTCCAGGTCTGGGAGGAGATCCCTCAGGAGACCATCCGCCACCTCATCAGGAGCATGCCCAGGCGTTGTAGGGAGGTCATACAGGCACGTGGAGGCCACACACACTACTGAGCCTCATTTTGACTTGTTTTAAGGACATTACATCAAAGTTGGATCAGCCTGTAGTGTGGTTTTCCACTTTAATTTTGAGTGTGACTCCAAATCCAGACCTCCATGGGTTGATAAATTTGATTTCCATTGATAATTTTTGTGTGATTTTGTTGTCAGCACATTCAACTATGTAAAGAAAAAAGTATTTAATAAGATTATTTCATTCATTCAGATCTAGGATGTGTTATTTTAGTGTTCCCTTTATTTTTTTGAGCAGTGTATATTATTTACATCAACAACATAGGAATCACTACAAAACGTATTGTATGACCTCTTATACACAATATTAGGCCCAGCCTTTGGAACGTTGCTTTTCCTAGATATGGCTACTATATTGTGATAACTACATCTAATGGATTTGGATACTGCTTTCAAACAAATCTCTGCAGCATTAGTAAAGATATGATCAATACATGTTGTTGATTTTATTCCAGTACTGTTTGTAACCACCCTGGTAGGTTGACTGATAACCTGAACCAGGTTGCAGGCACTGGTTACAGTTTGAAGCTTTCTCTTGAGTGGGCAGCCTGATGAAAGCCAGTCAATAGTTAAATCACCCAGAAAGTATACCTCTCTATTAAGATCACATACATTATCAATCATTTCACACATGTTATCCAGATACTGACTGTTAGCACTTGGTGGTCTATAGCAGCTTCCCACCAGAATTGGCTTTAGGTGAGACAGATGAACCTGTAGCCATATTACTTCAACAGTATTTAACATGAGATCCTCTCTATTCTTCACAGGAATGTGGTTCTGAATATAAACAGCAACACCTCCACCATTGGCATTTCTATATTTTCTGTAAATGTTATAACCTTGTATTGTTACCACTGTATCATGAAAGGTATTATCTACAGTTGATGTCGGAAGTTTACATACACTTAGGTTGGAGTCATTAAAACTCATTTTTCAACCACTCCACAAATTTCTTTTTAACAAACTATCGTTTTGGCAAGTCGGTTAGGACATCTAGTTTGTGCATGACACAATACATTTGTCCAACAATTGTTTACAGACAGATTATTTCACTTATAATTCACTGTATCACAATTCTAATGGGTCAGAAATTTACATACACTAAGTTGACTGTGCCTTTAAACAGCTTGTAAAATTCTGAAAGGCTAATTGACATAATTTGAGTCAATTGGAGGTGTACCTGTGGAGTTTGAAGGCCTACCTTCAAACTTAGTGCCTCTTTGCTTGACATCATGGGAAAATCAAAAGAAATCAGCCAAGACCTCAGAAAAAATGTTGTAGACCTCCACAAGTCTGGTTCATCCTTGGGAGCAATTTCCAAACGCCTGAAGGTATCACGTTCATCTGTACAAACAATAGTAGGCAAGTATAAACACCATGGGACCACGCAGCCGTCATACCGCTCAGGAAGGAGACGCGTTCTGTCTCCTAGAGATGAACGTACTTTGGTGCGAAAAGTGCAAATCAATCCCAGAACAACACCAAAGGACCTTGTGAAGATGCTGGAGGAAACAGGTACAAAAGTATCTAGTAAAACAAGTCCTATATCGACATAACCTGAAAGGCCGCTCAGCAAGGAAGAAGCCACTGCTCCAAAACCGCCATAAAAAAGCCAGAATACGGTTTGCAACTGCACATGGGGACAAAGATCGTACTTTTTGGAGAAATGTCCTCTGGTCTGATGAAACAAAAATAGAACTGTTTGGCCATAATGACCATCGTTATGTTTGGAGGAAAAAGGGGGTGTTTTGCAAGCCAAAGAACACCATCCCAACCTTGAAGCATGGGGGTGGCAGCATCATGGTGTGACGGTGCTTTGCTGCAGGAGGGACTGGTGCACTTCACAAAATAGATGGTATCATGAGGAAGGGATATATTGAAGCAACATATCAAGAAATCAGATGGGTCTTCCAAATGGACAATGACCCCAAGCATACTTCCAAAGTTGTGGCAAAATGGCTTAAGAACAACAAAATAAAGGTATTGGAGTGGCCATCACAAAGCCCTGACCTCAACCCTATAGAACATTTGTGGGCAGAATTGAAAAGCGTGTGCGAGCAAGGAGGCCTACAAACCTGACTCAGATACATCAGTTACAATTATCTCATTCAACACAAATCCCCTTCATCAAATATACTCCCAGCAGAACTGACAAAAAACAGACTGTGATTTCCAGGACACTGCCCCTTTGTTCTGACCTATCTCCCCGAGAGTTGGCATGAGATACTCAACTCCCTTCAGGTCTCTCTTACTCCTCTTTTTTCTCCCGTTCTGCTCTTGGTGAACGGCATACCTTTTAACCTCAATCAGTGTTACTATGCCCCAGCCAAACAGGGTCTTTTTTATTGTTTGAGAAATGTCAGGCCTCATTCCGCTTAAAAAGGCTATTTTTAATTGTTGATGATACGGCCCATCTGCTACCTGTTTGCACTCATGGATTTTATAAAAATCAGCATGTCTATGGTAGTAATCTCTGAGATTGTTACATAGTTGATTAAGTTTATCTCGATACTCTCCGTCTACTGCCCACTGTAAAATAACTCTGTCCCCCCTTCCTGGGGTCCAGTCTCCCTTCACAGCTGCCCAATCCTTTCCTACCACTATCTGTCTCACTGCCCTTTCCAATTCCCCCATGTTTAACTTAAACCTTGCAGTGAGCCCTTCCATATCTCTCCTGAATCCCTCTATTCCTGTTTTCTGGTGTACCACCCCTTCTACGGCTCGGACCACATCTCTCTGGGTCCATGCCCTGTATACATCTAAGGTTGCCGGGGATCCCTCAGCCCCTGCCAATGGATTGGGTAAGGCTATCATTGGGTACCGGCCCCCTCCTACTCCCTCATCTCCTGACTCATACTGACTCCCTCCTGAGCTCAGCTCTGAATCCTCCTTTTCTTCTCTCCCAACTGGACTTTTGTTGTGGGGTTCAAGTCTCCTCAGGGACCTGGGTCTTCCACCCTTTGGTCCATTGACCCCCCCCCCCCTATTGTACCCTAGTACTCTAGGTACTTTCTTAGCCTTCTCTTTCCGTCTCTCTCTCTCTCTCTCTCTCTCTCTCTAATTTCTGCAATTCCAATTGGGTTTGCTGCTGTTGTTCCAAAAGTTTCTTAAGAACCTCAACTGTATTTTCTGCCTTTACCTTATCCTCTCCTACTCCCTGTCCTCCCTCAGCTTCCCCTTGGTTCTGGTAAGGGGGTGGAGGCTCCATAGCGGCAGCCTGCTGTGGCACCCTTCCCCTCACCACAACCACTTCATTGTCTGGATTCTCCCTCCAGTCCTGATCTACCAAGGAGGGATATATTCTGGATCTGGACCGCTCTACTGGGGGAGCTGTGGGTTTTGTCTTAGCCTTCTCTTTCTTACTTTCCACTTCTTTCTCTTTAACTTCCTTTTTCTGTCTTTCTCCCTCTTCTCTCTTTCGAGCCTCAGAGAGCCACACCCTGGCTGTATCTAGCCCTTCCACTCTCTCTCTCTCTGCTCTGCCTTTACACACCTTGTGCATCTGTTTTTACCATGGATTCGAGTTGGTCTGCGTCCAGACGCCCCTCTAATCCATACCTCTCTTAAAATACTCAATTGTAGTAACCTTCTTTCTCACGCAACCTATTTCAGTCCCTTCCTTGAAACAATTAATTATCGCGACTTTCGATGGATCATTAGGTCTCACACGTATACAACCTTATATGATTATTAGTTAACACTATCGGTAACCCGGATTTTGTAAGGCTCCAGTTTTCACTGAAACGGATAGAGTTACGGCTAATCTACAGTTGTTTATGACTTTTGACTTGTTTATTATATCTATCTCACACGATAATAGTTATTTCCCTCTTTGAAGTTTCACCCCCGTTTTATATTTTTCTAGAATACTGGCGCATTGGGTTTTCTCTAGATAAACGTCTAAAAACGCTGAAGTTTACTTCCTTCCTGTGTACTATTGACAATCCCAGATTGAACGCAACACAAGGTTAGTTTATTTTTGGTAATGGCCTCAACTACCTGGAGTCAATTTCAGACCCCCACTCCGTTTTTGATCTTACACCCGGCCTTTTCCCCGTTTTATATTTATCTAGAATACTGGGTTTTCTCTAGATAAACGTCTAAAAACGGGCTACCACGATGTCGATCCCGTTTTGGATTATTGACGGAACCTCACTACAGCAAATTTAAACTATTAATTTTTACTGCAGGTTACAGATTCAATTCCCCCAAAATCCATGAATAACGATTACTGACCTTATTCTTGCAGGGTGGGATTTTCAATTTTGGTTAGATTTTGTCACCGTTCCTGTCATGAACCAGGTCACCACCGGCCTGAATTAAACCATAAATCTCAAATGTCAGGTCTTTGTCTCACGGATCCTAGATCCGCCCGTGGATGGTTTCGGGGTTCCCTGGGACGACAACAACGGGTCTTGAGATCTGGCTCGAAGGACCAATTGTCACGAGAATTTTGTTATCTCAATGGTTGAAGTCAACTACTTCTTAAATCTTTGAATCATTCCCAGAGGTTGTAAATCTCTAGTTTAAATAATGAATTAAACAAAGACCCCTTTCTGCAATGGTCAGCCTTTATTCATGAGAGCGCTCTGTCCCAAAATGGACGCACAATCTTTTTATACACACACGTCAGAGGAAAAATCCCACCCCGCTTTAGGCGGGCTGTATTTTTCCACTGTACACATCTTGTAAGCTCATACCTGGGTTTAGCTCATGTGGTTATCCTCTGCTATCCTGACCATCAGGTCACACACAAACATGTTCTTATCATAGCCTACTCCTTGCTCGGGCAGGCTGCATTTTCTCTCTATTCCCATACATAGTTACCGCTGTTCTCAAAATATTCTGCAAGCCTCTCACTCCCCTTCCCTGTGTGGGGACATCTGTTTTTGAAACTGGTCTCCTGTTATTGGTTTCAACGTTTTGCACTTCTGCTTGCCTAATTACAAGACACAAATACTCTGTTGCTGGGCAAATATGCATCTTATATAAGCACATTTGATTAACTCTCTAAGCTCTAGTCTACTAATAGTCATACATTATTAGTTTAACTGAGGGTGTGACATTTTAGTCATATCTTACTCACACATTTCTTTATCAATATCCCTTTGAGCATGGTGAAGTTATTAATTACACTTTGGATGGTGTGTCAATACACCCAGTCACTACAAAGATACAGGCGTCCTTCGTAACTTATTAGCCGGAGAGGAAGGAAACCTCTCAGGGATTTCACCATGAGGCCAATGGTGACTTTAAAACAGTTACAGAGTTTAAAGGCTGTGATAAGAGAAAACTGAGGATAGATCAACAACATTGTAGTTACTCCACAATACTAACCTAATTGAAAGAGTGAAAAGAATGAAGCATGTACAGAATAAATATATTCCAAAACATGCATCTTGTTTGCAATAAGGTGTTGTTTGTAACTTATTATGTACATACTGTTTCTGCCACAGTCTCTTATGACCAAAAATAGCTTCTGGATGTCAGAACAGCGATTACTCACCTCGAACTGGACGAAGATTTTTTCTTTAACGAGTTGGACGCAAAGGATTTACAGCTGCTCCCGGACCAGGCCCAAATCCCCGTCATTTACATGAAGAGTAGACGCCGATACAGGAGACGCAGATCCGGGTGCCTGATTAGCTAATAATTTGTCTTTAATATAGACTCCTCAGCCAATAACAGTTCAAGGTCCTTGTATATCCTTGTAATGAGTGATTTTCAAGGTGGTAACATCAATGACATAAAACTTAGGGACACATATTATATTTGTAAGAACATAGGTATTTTATTAGCCATATTATTGTTTTTATTGATCTATACAATATATTCAATAATTTTGTTTATTTTATAGCATTGAAAATAATAGATAGATACTGTATCTCTAAATCCGAAAAACATGTCACTACCACTCTACTCATCACTACTGGGACAAGCCATAAACAATGCATTAATATTATGTTATGCAGTAGAAAATACTTGCATTATGTTTATAATTGATAAACAGTTCAATATAAACAAAAACATGTATGATCTGTAACTATTTGTCATTATGGTGTTTTTCATGATTGCAAGGGCGAGGGACACAAATATCACTGCACTTCAAGAACGACCCACATGGAGTAATGACTAATGCTGCGTTCATAACAAGTGGGAAACTCTGAAAATACTACTTGTTAAGTTTTGTTTTGAACTCGTTGAGCAGTGCTTTTCTCGTTGAGAACACCGATTGGCGAATGGCAACCATAAACTGTGTCAACCATAAACTGAAAGTACAGCTATCAAGTACAGACATTATAGTTTTCAGAAAACATATTAATAGAGAATGTTTTATGAATAATGTTTTGTTATTGCATTTAACTGCCGAAAATGCTGTTATCAAGATAATTTCCTTAGTATGTGACTTCAGAGTTCAGCATGTGAAAGAAGTCGGAGCTTAGAGATGATAGACGAGTTTCCCAGTTGGAGGGACGTTCAAGTGGATTTTTCCCTTTCGTATGCTGCTATTTACGAATTTTACGAGATGTTATGAACGCAGAGTTTACACAAAAGTGTTGTTTGCTCTTGTGAAAACGCATGGGCTTTCTGGATTCCCAAGAAATTCTAGTTTGAAAATTCAAACATACATTGTATGGAAAATACATGTTGTGTGTTTCTGAATAATGCGCGATGTTGCATTGTACATAATTCTTCGATTTCAGAAGGGAATTTGATTTCATGTGGGTGCCTGAAGATGCCAAACATGGATATTCGTCTCCTTCCCTGCCTAAGCAAATTGTGTCAAACTCTGGCATGATTACTGAGATAAATTAGATAAGTGATGCTTTTAATCAGCATTTTATCTCTGCAGGCTTTTTATTTGAAATAAATTGTATTTTAATTGACTGATCAGTCAGTCGACTGCTCTTCCCTCTTCCCAGCCTCCAGCTGGCTCGATGGAAGATCAGTCAACTTGTAGTGAATCTTTGTTTTCATTTAAACAATGTATTACTTGTGCTAGATGCCTTCCTTAAGATGTATGTTTGCTACAGCTTGCTGCTCCCCTGATAGCAGGAACTTTAACACATATTTTTAACCTGACGGTGTCTCGAAGGCGGGCCATATACTCCCCCTTCATAAAGGTGGTAACCCCATTTCTAAATTGTCTTGCCTAGCTAAAATCATAGAATCCTTGGTAAATACTCTTTAGATCCTTTTTAACTAAAACATTTATTCCAAATGATCATCAGTCGGGTTTTAGACCTGGTCATAGCACCATCTCTGCTGCTTCTATGGTTTTAAATGTTATTAATTGAATGGATAGGAAGAAACACTATGCAGCCCTTTTTATTGTGCGGCCCTTAGACAGGCTTTCGACACTGTGGATCGCTCATTACTGTCACATCTCCTCCCGTTGCTCCCCTCCAGTGCTCTGATTCGCCAGTCTACTGAGCCACCGGTCTGAGCGCACCACCTCGGCAACACCGGAGTGGAAACCCAACGAACCCTAATCACCTCCAGCGCAACTGCACCTCATCATCTCATCACCACCCCTATTTAGCCCTGGACTGTTCAGTGTCATGTTGTGTGTGATTGTTAGTGTCATGTTTCTTTGTTGTTCTCTTGCTCAATGTTTCCCTGCTTATAAATATCTAGGCATCTGGATTGATCATGATGAGTTTTTAAAGAAGTTAAGAATTAAAATGGGCTTATTTTATAGGAATAGGTCATACCTTTTGTTAAATAGCAGAAAACAAATAATTGAGTCGACATTCATTCCGGTCTTAGACTATGGCGATATCGTCTATATGAATGCATCTGCCACTGTATTGAAGCCACTGGACGCAGTTTATCATATTGAATTATGATTTATTACAGGCAATAGTTTCAGCACACATTACTGCACTGTATCAGAAAGTAGACTGGCCCTCTGAAGTCTTGTAGATCGATGCATTTTTGTTTACAAAGCCACCTTAACCTAATTTCTATGTTAACCTACAGAAATACAAGCTTTCAGACACGGTCTCAGGGATGGCTATATATAAGTCATTTTTCTTCTTCTACTACTTCTTATTATTTGTAACGCTTATCCTACAACGTTTAAGCTAGAAACATCATTCAAACTTTAAAACTTGCAGATCGATCTGGAATAGTGTGATTGTCTACAACGCTTTGATATCTTTTATACTTTAACTATTACATTATTTGTCATTTTTTGTCCATCTTCATTCAAAAGGCCCCATTGTGACATCATCACATCCAACATTCCATTCACTGTAAATGCAACAATTCAACTTTGGACACAAATCAGCTACTTTGACTACTTTGCAACAACTTACACAAAAAGATAGAGCATATGAAATCTTCACCTACTTCTCTGCTTTTCAAATCTGAACGCGGAACAAAAATATCTTATTCCGATAAAAAGTTACAGCTGTTTTAGTAACCATAATACCTATATAAACATAAATTTTGACCACTTCCCCAACAAGTTAGACAAAAAGTTAGAAGGTATGACATCTTCGTCTACTTCTCTGTATTTCAAATCAGTTTCCGTGACAAAAATATTTGCTACGGATCTAATGATACAGCTGTTTTAGTAACTGAATTTACACATTTTTTTCCAACTTTTCCAAACTGCCATTTTGACAACTCCCCCCAACAAGCCAGACAAAAACATAAAAAGTCTTTCTGGGTAAGTCTTTCTTCTAGGATTTTGTCTGTGCTTTGATCTATTCCATTTCTTTTAATCATAAAAAAACTCCCTAGTCCTTGCCAATGACAAGTATACCCATAACATGATACAGTCACCATGTTTTAAAGTCACCATTGGCCTCATGGTAAAATCCCTGAATGGTTTTCTTCCTTTTCGGCAACTGAGTTTGGAAGGACGCCTGTATCTTTGAAGTGACTGGGTGTATTATTGATACACCATCCAAAGTGTAATTAATAACTTCACCATGCACAAAGGGATATTCAACGTCTGCATAAAAAAAAAAATACATCTACCAATAGGTGTCCTTCTTTTCAAAGCATTGGAAAACCTCCCTGGCCTTTGTGGTTGAATCTGTGTTTGAAATTCACTGCTCGACTGAGGGACCTTACAGGTAATTGTATGTGTGGGATACAGAGATGAGGTAGTCATTCAAACGTCATGTTAAACACTATTATTGCACACAGAGTGAGTCCATGCAACTTATGTGACTTGTTAAGCACATTTTTACTCCTGAACTTATTTAGGCTTGCCATAACAAATGGGGTTGAATACGTATTGACTGAAGACATTTCAGCTGTTATTTATTAATTTGTAAAGATATAATTCCACTTTGACATTATGGGGTATTGTGTGTAGGCCAGTGACAACAAAAACTCAATTTAATCCATTTTAAATTCAGGCTGTAACGCAACAAAATGTGAAAAAAGTCAAGGGGTGTGAATTCTTTCTGAAGCCACTGTATATACTAATAATAATAATAATAATAATAATAATAATACGTTTTATAATATTATAATTATTATAATAAACTTTAGAAAACACATTTAGCCCATTTGTATTGCACAATGTTTAGTAAATTTTTCATAGTGGACATGCATATTACACCGTACATATTGCCTGTACGTTTTGTCGCAGTAAAAGGGGGGTCCATTCTATACAGGAGCACTACTACTTTCCAAATCTACAGTTTACACCCAGAGGAGTGTCACTGCTCATTTTGCAGCCCTTAAAGAGAGGCCAATCAGCTTAAATCGAATATTATTTTCATATTGGACCACAGGAGGTTGGTGGCACCTTAATTGGGGAGGACGGGCTGTTGGGAATGACTGGAGTGGAATAGGTGGAATGGCATCAAATACACCAAACACATGGTTTCCATGTGTTTGATGCCATTCCAGTTGCTCTGTTCCAGCCATTATTATGAGCCATCCTCCCCTCAGCAGCTTCCACATTTAGGCTTGAAAACATTAACAAATAAATCACATAATATCTCATATAAATACTTTAAATTATTCTGTGTATGATAAGATGCATACAATATATCGATAATGATGCATATGTTCCATCATTTTCGCCCTAATTATTAATTTACAAAGTATACATGACGGGATTCTTATTCTGAAGGATTCCAAAAATCCGTAACCCGGAAGTACTTAGTTATTCTTGCCTGTTTCACAGCGTTGTCTTAGTTATTATTGCCTGCTTCACAGCGTTGTCTCGAGCTCATGGTACCTAAGAGAACGCTAAATAAACAACCAAACTGAGTTTTTCCTGTGACAACTGACACACTTGCAAAGGACGGCTTTTCTTTTCAAAGGGAACATATAAGTGGAACTACCTTCTCTCGTTGACACTGCTGTTTTGGGGAAATACCCAGCATTTTAAAAGGTGTTTTCTTCTGGCCTTTCACTGTTTACACACCGTGCTCCAGACGCAACGTTCTAGCACACTACACAAACTTCAACACCGTTGCGAACTGCTCGGTCCACCTCGTACAAATGTGACCTAGCAACACCAGTAAACCACTAACGGAGCTGACATTTCTAGGTTACGGCAGTAACCACCACCCTGTGAAGATCTGATCTGGTTAGCTGCAGTTGTTTCGAGCGACACGAGGAACGCGTGTTTATGTGACTTTGTTGCAATAACTTTCTTACCTCAACAGGACTTCATCCTGAATTATGGATTATTAACTGTTGACATAGATATTCAAAGGTGTATCTAGCTAATCAGCTATACAGCTGAATTGGGCACAAAACAACATTGATACATTATCGATTATCGATGTTATTAATCGATAATTAAGGGCTGCATCAATTGCTAGTATTGAATTCAGCAATTAGGTTTTGAATAGTTTTATAGTCTCTCCATTGTCATATAATTAAACGGAGATGGAGGGTCGGGATGACAAAGGGAATAAAGAGAGTAATCTCTCGAAGACAGATATTCAAAGGTTTGCCCTCTGGTACATCGGCTGGTCCTCCTTGGACAAGCGGACTACCCTGCCTATGCTGCCGTGGTTGGTGGCGGAGATCCGGAAGAAAAGTGAGAAGAACGAGTCGGGACGCGAGACTTGTTCCGTCCAGGCCAGGGAAGTTCAGCTGGTGCTCACGCCGCCGTTCATTCGATGTGTCCCCGCCAACAATGTCACCAACTCATCCGTCTTCATCTTCGAGCATAAAGCGCAGTTCATCTCACGTTTTATCCACAACAGTAATGACCTCACATATTTCGCCTACCTTATCCGGAGCCAGCCCGACAACCCGGAGTCGGAGATGGCATGCCATGTCTTCAGGACAAACGACCCCAACCAGGTAGGCTGTTATACATAGCGGCGGGAAGTAGGGGTGCTCCAGCACCCCCAAATAAATCACCCCTAAACATCTTCCCGCGGCCATGTTGTTATATCGTTTACGCACAGATGTCACTGTCAGAACTACAGTACATCCAAACAGATTGCCATCATGCTGGCTTTACAGGTACACTCAAGTTTTACTAATGTCAATTGCGCCGCAATGATGACCTATTATTTCATTTGCAAGAATGTGGAGGTATGGTCCCATATTCGCCTAATTCATTAACCATTATAAATGGGTCAAGTACAGTTGCCACATTGTTGCACCAGCTACTGGTAAGCATAAGCCCTAAAACAATGGTCAACCTTTGGAGAACTCAGAACTTTACTACAGTGGTCCTCTGTCTCTGTGTAGTAGGCCTAGTGATAAAATGGTGTACAAAGGGTATCTGGTATTTGGAAAGATTCCTCAAACACACTCTTTCGAGTCGGTATTAAGTATTTAGGTCATTGTGGTGTTGTGATAGAATTTGCCCAATAATGGACTAAAGGAGCCTAACATTACTCCTTATAGTCCAAGGACCTTACACGTTCTGTTTAAAGGCGAAGTGAATCGATTCTCAGTTGCTATACTCTGCTAGAAACATAACCCCTCTACTTTCATATCACATGAAAATAATTTCACAAATGCAAAATACACATTTATTGTGCAATGTTTTAACATAGTTGCAGCTGGCAGTATTTTCAGTCACAACACGTTTGTGGAGTCAGTCTTCTATTTACACACAGGTATTCGGAGACACAGATAGCTAATTAGCACAGGTAGTCCACTCTGTCTTCTTTCTGTTTTCTGTAAACAAGTGGTGTAACATGTAAATGTGGCCGTGTGGGAACTGTAGCCCTATAAAGGTGTGTATCAATTTAACCTTCAGTTTAATTTTTTTTTATTTCTTACTGATATGAAAGATATTGTCCTTACGCTTCCAAAACCGTACCACAAGCGATGCGTGTTAATGTTCAGACCGAGCGTCGGTGCTTTTAACAAAACTCCCCCATACAGAAGACGCCTTCGTCCAATGACTCTTATGTGTAATGTAATGTAACTGAGAGTCATGACCAAGGGCTAGGATAGAATAGGCAACCTGGATTTAAATATAGGCTAAAATAATCCAGATCAGGGCTGTATCCATATGATTCAGGGGATTCATAGGCCCAATATTGAATCGGCAGCTTTATATGCAATGGTCAGTACATCCTGAGTATTGCCTCATCGCCTGTTACTTGTAGTTCAGGCAGGGTAGCAGCATTGACTAGAATAATCACTTTCCTCATCATCATCTGCTCTTTGTGACAAGTGTTTGGTTTAATGTCCAACTTGCATAGGTCTAGCCCACTTGTCAAACTCATTCCACCGAGGGCGGAGTGTCTGTGGGTTTTCACTCCACCCTTGTACTTGATTGATCACTAATTAGTAAGGAACTCCCCTCACCTGGTTGTCTAGGTCTTAACCAAAAACCTGCAGACACTCACCCCTCAGTGGAATGAGTTTGACACCCCTGGTCTAGCCTATCCTAACCAAATGTGTACTGACCTGTGTGTGTGTGCCTCCCATACCCTGGCTTGTGCTTCATGTTTACACTTGAGTCACATGGTATGGGGTAGCCGGCCAAGAATTCTGAACTCCAAGATACCCGATGGTGCGGTGCGATGATTTTGGCGGAGTGTAGCCTACCTCCGACTACATCGAGTCGGTATCAGTCAATAGTGTAAAAATGTCCATTCTTTCATGCGTAACTTGTACCTTTGTTTGTCCTGTGTAGTTGCGTTCTTTTCTTTCTGTGCTGCAATCCGTTAGCCTCGAAAACCGTGCAGCGTTTTAATGTTAGCTTGTGGGATCAGGTGGCTTTGCGAGGCTAGCAATCCATAGTTTTTGAGAAAAACTTCATTCTATGTGACCTCTGTCAAATTGCGCATGCAATGACGGGGCTGCTAACAAAGATCTCCCTTGGCGGAGGTTGCGTAAAATGCTATAGATTGCAGCACCCAAAGAAAAGATGCAGCACTAGGCAAGGCAACATGAGCAGCATGCCTCAGTTTAGCTTGCTAGCATTGTTGTTATGCAGGTTATACTGGCTGGGTAGAAACGTGCCAGATGGACCATGAGGAACGCACCTTCCCCCACACCGACTGGGCTGTGTTCCCCTGGCTAGCTACCTCTCTGCACTTATCAGATTGCCATTACCACACACACACACACACACACACAACTTTCCTTTCCTTTATAGGAATGATTGATCACTGTGTGTTTCTAAAGTGCTTTGTTTTGACACGTACTCCCAAGTTTGAAGTAGGCCTAAACCTGGAACGGCTAGGCCTATGCATGGTGTGTTGCTCACTGCATAGGAGTAGACATGCCCAGGCCCCAGTTACCTTAGATGAAAAAAAAGTGGAGTTATTTTAGGACACTCTGAATTTAACCGCTCCTTTGCAGGACAAAGAAGGACTAGGAGACACCAGAAGCACATTCTCAGAATATCTATTATTGGAGCTTGTTTTAGAACTGTCTTGTAGACAGATTTTGTCAAGCTTGAGGACTTGGGTTAACATTCTTCGTTATCTATCAGATTTAGACAAGTTAAGTGGATGTTCAACTGGTCATGGTGCGTTTCAGAAGAAAGAGCTCCCTGACAAAAGGATGATTCATGATGAACAATAGTGCAGAGCGAATATGCATAAATGTGGGGAGGCCTATGGTGCATTTTCTCTGGTTGTTGCGTTCTCTCTAATATGGTGCATCTATTCTCTCTAATTGTGTAATGTGTTAGCTTGATCATGTTAGATAGCTTTAGAGCAGTTTTGATTTGGTAGCCTAATTGAATGTTAGCTAGATTAGTGCCTTTTTAGTCTTAACACTCAAATCATCTCATCTGACAGCACAGATTGAATTTAGAGTTAGTGCGTATGTGTATTCAGTGTCTTAGATAGTCAAAAAGTTCATAAAATGACATGAAGTAATAACTCAGTAATCTATAGACAACACTATATGCAACACAAATAGCACAACAATACAATATGCATGTAGAATATGCATGGATTATAGTTGCTATGACCCTTAACCTGCGGGTTGTCGGGCTGCCTCCGGATAAGGTAGGCGAAATATGTGAGGTCATTACTGTTGTGGATAAAACGTGAGATGAACTGCGCTTTATACTACTAACCTGGCTAACCTAGAGTCCAGTCAAGAGTTCTTGCAGCCGGCAGATTGGCACTGATTTACCCCTCTCTCATGCCAACCTGTGTCTGGGGAATTTTGTTAGGGTCACTGGGTGAATAAATAAAGAATGCCTGCGCATGGTGGCCCCATGTGCTATAATTAACCTTCTGCACCACCACTAATAGCTAAAATGTTGGAACAACAACTATTTCAGCCAAAACAGTGGCCTCATTTGAATATATAAAATGCATCCTTCTGTCCTACTTTGAGGTAGCTTAATCACGGATCTGACATGATTATTGACAGCAACACAGTGGAAGCCTTTCTCACACCTATCAAATCTTGTTAAATCTGGGATTTCTTCAAGGATGGGAAGAAGGAAGGAAGGATGCATTATAGAGTATTCAAACAGGGTCAAAATTAGGGTTGGGCAGTATCCAGATTTCCATACCATCATACTGTTTCTGTATCATACCGGGGTTTACAGTATTACCGGAAGTGCACACAAGGGGCGCCATTTCTTTTTTTTTGCCATTTCTTTTTTTTTGTACGCACAAAACAATTTCGGCAACATGAATCTTGATCCAGGAGGGGATTGATTCTTTACTGTAACCAATAAGCTTGATCTTGCCATTTAGCTACTTAGCTAGCAAGTTAGCAAACCAAATGCATAGCTGGAGCCCTGGGCTTGATATAATTTATTTGGCACAACTTAGATAGTTAAATGGATACTTTGGGATTTTCTCCAGTGTCAGATTAATTTGTGGAGACAATTTTTATGTCTCTGTACCCCGTATGAAGGAAGTTAGAGGGAGTTTCGTGGGCCAATGCTAACTAGCTACCCATAGACCTCCAGTCATTGCGTTAGCGCTAGTTAGCAATTGCACTAGCGCTAGTTAGCAACTTTCTTCAAACTGCACGCAGAGACATAAAAATGGCATCCATGAGTTCATCTGACTCTGGAGAAGTAGATAAAGGACAGCATTGTCAAAATCCCGAAATATCCCTTATAGTTATAAGCAGTGGCGTAGTATGTGCTCCCGCAGCCCCCGCAAAGCTGTATTGAAAATCATACCGTCGGTATGTCTAAATACCCCGGTATACGGTATATAAGTCATTCTACAGAAATGGTGGCTTTTTGACCAGCCAATTAAAACAATTAATAATTCCTTTTTTTTACTACTTTTTTTTTGTCAGATGATAGTTAACCCCTTAACAATGTAAATCAACATAAATTACAGCTTAATGTATTTAGATATTTTTTCTACATTAAATAAAAAATGTTTGTTGCCTTTTTGTCACTGGTGTAACCTATATGTCAATGACAATTCAGACTTTCCAGAATATAATTTGACTATTTAATTTGTGACGATAACACCAGTGACCAGTAACATCAATGACAAGTATTCAGACTATTCTATTAAAACCTTAAGGAACAGTAACACCAGTAAAGTTAACACCGGTGACATCTGCAGAAATATAGAATATCGAAGATGGCGGTCACAGTAGCTCAAACCACACTTCTTAAATTGTAAATAAATCACTTAATCATGTGATTTGATCAATTATTTTAGTCAAATTTCCTTTTCCCCCTTACTACAAACTATGTACACCAGTGAATAATCTTAAGGCTTCGCATGAAATTACCCAATTAATCATTAAGTTGCTAACATATTACATCATTAGACCGTAAAGGCAATCATACTACCAATTATCACCCTTTGGCGCTCAAATAGATTACGAATATTATGGACACGTTGGAACTGGTCGATATATGGAGGCTTAAAAACCCGGACCTTGTAAGATATACTTGTAAGAAGCTAAATCAAGCTAGTCGGATTGATTACTTTCTGATATCCTTTTCTATGGTACCAAAAGTGAAAAAAAGTACATATTGAGGACCGAATGCGGTCAGACCATCGGCTTATAGCCCTCCATGTAACTATGACAGACTTTCCACGAGGGCGGGGATATTGGAAATTTACTCAAGATTTTATTAACGGTCAGTAAATTAACGAAAACTAAGGAGTCTAACAGTTTTTTTGCATAATACAGGTTCAGCGTATCCACTTATAGTATGGGATGCCTTTTAAGTGTGTCTTTATAGGCCATTCAATTAAATGTTCATAACAAAAAAACTGATTTGGTCAAGAGAGAAAATACTTCAAGTTTTAATGTTCAATGCAGAAGTACAGTGAGATGCCTTTCTTGCAAACTCAAAACCCAACAATGCAATAATCACGAGAAATAATAAGAAATATGAAATACACAACTAAGTAAGTAAGCATACTATATACAGGAAATATTTTAAAAGTCAGTTCCAGTACCCTATTTACAGTGCATTTGGAAAATATTCAGTCCTCTTCCCTTTTTCCACATTTTGTTACGTTACAGCCTTATTCCAAAATTGATTAAATTGTTTTCCCCCCTCATCAATCTACACACAATACCCCATAATGACAAAGGGAAAACAGGTTTTTAGAAATTTAGGCAAATTTATTAAAAATACATAATATATACCTTATTTACATAAGTATTCAGACCCTTTGCTATGACACTCGAAATTGAGCTCAGGTGCATCCTGTTTCCATTGATCATCCTTGAGATGTTTACCACACCTGTGGTAAATTCAAATGATTGGACATGATTTGGAAAGGCACACACCTGTCTATATAAGGGCCCGCAGTTGACAGTGCATGTAAGAGCAAAAACCAAGCCATGAGGTTGAAGGAGTTGTCCTTTAGAGCTCCGAGACAGGATTGTGTCGAGGCACAGATCTGGGGAAGTGTACCAAAAAATGTCTGCAGCATTGAAGTTCCCCAAGAACACAGTGGAAGAATGGAAGAAGTTGCCTGGCCAAAACTGAGCAATCGGGGGAGAAGGGCCTTGGTCAGGGAGGTGACCAAGAACCCGATGGTCAGTCTGACAGAGCTCTAGAGTTCCTCTGTGGAGATGGGAGAACCTTCCAGAAGGACAACCATCTCTGCAGCACTCCACCAATCAAGCCTTTATGGTAGAGTGGCCAGACGGAAGGCACTCCTCAGTAAAAGGCACATGACGGCCTGCTTGGAGTTTGCCAAAAGGCACCTAACGGACTCTCAGACCATAAGAAACAAGATTATCTGGTCTGATGCAACGAAGATTGAACTCTTTGGCCTGAATGCCAAGCTTCACGTCTGGAGGAAACCTGCCACCATCCATACGGTGAAGCATTGTGTTGGCAGCATCATGCTGTGGGGATGTTTTTCAGCGGCAGGGACTGGGAGACTAGTCAGGATCGAGGGAAAGATGAACGGAGCAAAGTACAGAGAGTTCCTTAATGAAAACCTCCTCCAGAGCGCTCAGGACCTCAGACTAGGGCGAAGGTTAACCTTCCAACAGGACAATGACCCTAAGCACACAGCCAAGACAACGCAGGAGTGGCTTCGGGGCAAGTCTCTGAATGTCCTTGAGTGGCCCAGCCAGAGCCCAGACTTGAACCCGATCAAACATCTCTGGAGGGACCTGGAAATATCTGTGCAGCGATGCCCCCCATCCAACCTGACAGAGCTTGAGATGATCTGCAGAGAAGAATGGAAGAAACTCTCCAAATATAGGTGTGCCAAGCGTGTAGCGTCATAGCCAAAAAGACTCGAGGCTGTAATCACTGCCAAAGGTGCTTCAACAAAGTACTGAGTAAAGGGTCTGAATACTTATGTAAATTTGATATTTCTATTTTTATTTTTTTTTAAATTTTTAGTAAAATGTCTAAATACCTGTTTTTGCTTTGTCATGATAGGGTATTGTATGTAGATTGATGAGGGGGAAAAAAACGATTTAATCCATTTTAGAATAAGGCTGTAACAAAATATGGAAAAAGTCAAGGGATCTGAATAATTTCCAAATGTGCAGGGATACTGGAGGGATGGAGGTAGATATGTACAGTTGAAGTCGGAAGTTTACATACACCTTAGCCAAATACATTTAAACTCAGTTTTTCACAATTCCTGACTTTTAATCCAAGTAAAAATTCCCTGTCTTAGGTCAGTTAGGATCACCACTTTATTTTAATGTGAAATGTCAGAATAATAGTAGAGAGAATGATTTATTTCAGCTTTTATTTCTTTCATCACAATCCCTGTGGGTCAGAAGTTTACATACACTCAATTAGTATTTGGTAGCGTTGCCTTTAAATTGTTTAACTTGGGTCAAACGTTTCGGGTAGCCTTCCACAGCTTCCCACAATAATTTGGGTGAATTTTGGCCCATTCCTCCTGACAGAGCTTGTGTAACTGAGTCAGGTTTGTAGGCCTCCTCGCTCGCACACGCTTTTTCAGTTCTGCCCACACATTTTCTATAGGATTGAGGTCAGGGCTTTGTGATGGCCACTCAAATACCTTTACTTTGTTGTACTTAAGCCATTTTGCCACAACTTTGGAAGTATGCTTGGGGTCATTGTCCATTTGGAAGACCCATTTGCGAACAAAATTGTACTTCCTGACTGATGTCTTGAAATGTTGCTTCAATATATCCACATAATTTTCCTTCCTCATGATGCCATCTATTTTGTGAAGTGCACCAGTCCCTCCTGCAGCAAAGCACCCCCACAGCATGATGCTGCCACCCCCGTTCTTCACGGTTGGGATGGTGTTCTTCGGCTTGCAAGCCACCCCCCTTTTCATCAAAACATATGGCCAAACAGTTATATTTTTGTTTAATCAGACCGGAGGACATTTCTCCAAAAACTATGATCTTTGTCCTCATGTGCAGTTGCAAACCGTAGTCTGGCTTTTTTATGGCGGTTTTGGAGCAGTGGCTTCTTCCTTGCTGAGCGGCCTTTCAGGTTATGTCGATATAGGACTCGTTTTACTGTGGACATAGATACTTTTGTACCTGTTTCCTCCAGCATCTTCACAAGGTCCTTTGCTGTTGTTCTGGGATTGATTTGCACTTTTCGCACCAAGGTGCTTTCTGTCTCCTAGAGATGAACGTGTCTCCTTTCTGAGCGATGTGATGGCTGTGTGTTCCTATGGTGTTTATACTTGCATACTATTGTTTGTACAGATGAGCGTTATACCTTCAGGCTCCCAAGGATGAACCAGACTTGTGGAGGTCTACAATTTTTTTCTGAGGTCTTGGCTGATTTCTTTTGATTTTCCCATGATGTCAAGCAAAGAGGCACTGAGTTTGAAGGTAGGCCTTGAAATACATCCACAGGTACACCTCCAATTGACTCAAATTATGTCAATTAGCCCATCAGAAGCTTCTAAAGCCAAGACATAATTTTCTGGAATTTTCCAAGCTGTTTAAAGGCACAGTCAACTTAGTGTATGTAAACTTCTGACCCACTGGAATTTTGATACAGTGAATTATAAGTGAAATAATCTGTCTGTAAACAGTTGTTGGAAATATTACTTGTGTCATGCACAAAGTAGATGTTCTAACCGACTTGCCAAAACTATAGTTTGTTACCAATACATTTTTGGAGTGGTTGAAAAATGAGTTTTAATGACTCCAACTTAAGAATGCCAAGAATGTGCAAAGCTGTCATAAAGGCAAAGGTTGGCTATTGGAAGAATCTCAAATATAAAATATATTTTGATTTGTTTAACACTTTATTGGTTATTACATGATTCCATATGTGTTATTTCATAGTTTTGATCTCTTCACTATTATTCTAAAATGTAGAAAATAGTAAAAAAAAACTACTTGAATGAGTAGTTGTGTCCAAACTTTTGTCTGGTACTGTATATAAAACATTTTGTGTGATGTAACTGTCCTACATATGTTTTATTAACAATAAAACACTTAAATTAAAACAAAAACATATTTTCTGTGTCATTATCTGACATTTTAAAGTGTTTTTCTTGGCGTTTAAGTAGGGCGACAGGAAAGCCACCATTTTTGTAGAATGACCATATACGGTATAGCCCCCCAAGCCTAGTCAAAGTATGTGTAGGCTCATTAAAGGAATACTGCAGGATTTTGGCAATGAGAGTCGGATGAACTTGTGGATACCATTTTTTATATCTCTGCATGCAGTTTGAAGGTTGTTGCTAACTAGCGTTAGCTCAATTTCTAACTAGTGTTAGGGCAATGACCGGAAGTCTGTGGTAACTGCTAGCATGCTAGCATGCTAGTAGATACCATAAACTTACAGTCATTGCGCTGACGCTAGTTAGCATTGGCTCGCAAACTACTTCGAACTTACTTCATACTGGATGCAGAGACCTAAAAATGGTATCCATGAGTTAATCTGACTCTGGGGAAGTAGATAAAGGGCTTCATTGCCAAAATCCGAAGTATCCCTTTAAAGCTAATTTAAAGCATGTGGGAGTGGCATGTACCAAATTACAGGCTCTCTCTTTCTTTACTCAACATAGATCTATTATTGGCCCGGCAGCAACAGTGTGTTAATCAGGGATGTGCACACATCTCTTGTTCATTCTTGGACCACTGGGTGACCCTTAGCATGGAATCCACCTTCTGCTGTGTCCCTGTGTCTGTCCTGTCCTATTATTTTTCTGAGCCAGTCAACTCAAGGTCCCGGTGACACCTAGGCTGCCTAGTTTAGTCCACCAAGCCAAGTCAAATGTGAGGAGCGTGACTAAACCACTGAACCAGAATGGCTGAGTTCATCATAATGGGACTTAATGGATTGAAGGCCTAATCCTTACTTGAGAAAGGTAGGCTACATTTATTACAGACATTTTCACATTCTAAAATCATTAATTCATGATAATGGGAGATTTACGTGTCAAAGTAGAAGTTTGCATGTATCCCCAGTTAGGAAGGGAACTATGGAGGACTAAAAGTGCCACAGTAAAAGGCACATGACGGCCTGCTTGGAGTTTGCCAAAAGGCACCTAACGGACTCTCAGACCATAAGAAACAAGATTATCTGGTCTGATGCAACGAAGATTGAACTCTTTGGCCTGAATGCCAAGCTTCACGTCTGGAGGAAACCTGCCACCATCCATACGGTGAAGCATTGTGTTGGCAGCATCATGCTGTGGGGATGTTTTTCAGCGGCAGGGACTGGGAGACTAGTCAGGATCGAGGGAAAGATGAACGGAGCAAAGTACAGAGAGTTCCTTAATGAAAACCTCCTCCAGAGCGCTCAGGACCTCAGACTAGGGCGAAGGTTAACCTTCCAACAGGACAATGACCCTAAGCACACAGCCAAGACAACGCAGGAGTGGCTTCGGGGCAAGTCTCTGAATGTCCTTGAGTGGCCCAGCCAGAGCCCAGACTTGAACCCGATCAAACATCTCTGGAGGGACCTGGAAATATCTGTGCAGCGATGCCCCCCATCCAACCTGACAGAGCTTGAGATGATCTGCAGAGAAGAATGGAAGAAACTCTCCAAATATAGGTGTGCCAAGCGTGTAGCGTCATAGCCAAAAAGACTCGAGGCTGTAATCACTGCCAAAGGTGCTTCAACAAAGTACTGAGTAAAGGGTCTGAATACTTATGTAAATTTGATATTTCTATTTTTAATTTTTTTTAAATTTTTAGTAAAATGTCTAAATACCTGTTTTTGCTTTGTCATGATAGGGTATTGTATGTAGATTGATGAGGGGGAAAAAAACGATTTAATCCATTTTAGAATAAGGCTGTAACAAAATATGGAAAAAGTCAAGGGATCTGAATAATTTCCAAATGTGCAGGGATACTGGAGGGATGGAGGTAGATATGTACAGTTGAAGTCGGAAGTTTACATACACCTTAGCCAAATACATTTAAACTCAGTTTTTCACAATTCCTGACTTTTAATCCAAGTAAAAATTCCCTGTCTTAGGTCAGTTAGGATCACCACTTTATTTTAATGTGAAATGTCAGAATAATAGTAGAGAGAATGATTTATTTCAGCTTTTATTTCTTTCATCACAATCCCTGTGGGTCAGAAGTTTACATACACTCAATTAGTATTTGGTAGCGTTGCCTTTAAATTGTTTAACTTGGGTCAAACGTTTCGGGTAGCCTTCCACAGCTTCCCACAATAATTTGGGTGAATTTTGGCCCATTCCTCCTGACAGAGCTTGTGTAACTGAGTCAGGTTTGTAGGCCTCCTCGCTCGCACACGCTTTTTCAGTTCTGCCCACACATTTTCTATAGGATTGAGGTCAGGGCTTTGTGATGGCCACTCAAATACCTTTACTTTGTTGTACTTAAGCCATTTTGCCACAACTTTGGAAGTATGCTTGGGGTCATTGTCCATTTGGAAGACCCATTTGCGAACAAAATTGTACTTCCTGACTGATGTCTTGAAATGTTGCTTCAATATATCCACATAATTTTCCTTCCTCATGATGCCATCTATTTTGTGAAGTGCACCAGTCCCTCCTGCAGCAAAGCACCCCCACAGCATGATGCTGCCACCCCCGTTCTTCACGGTTGGGATGGTGTTCTTCGGCTTGCAAGCCACCCCCCTTTTCATCAAAACATATGGCCAAACAGTTATATTTTTGTTTAATCAGACCGGAGGACATTTCTCCAAAAACTATGATCTTTGTCCTCATGTGCAGTTGCAAACCGTAGTCTGGCTTTTTTATGGCGGTTTTGGAGCAGTGGCTTCTTCCTTGCTGAGCGGCCTTTCAGGTTATGTCGATATAGGACTCGTTTTACTGTGGACATAGATACTTTTGTACCTGTTTCCTCCAGCATCTTCACAAGGTCCTTTGCTGTTGTTCTGGGATTGATTTGCACTTTTCGCACCAAGGTGCTTTCTGTCTCCTAGAGATGAACGTGTCTCCTTTCTGAGCGATGTGATGGCTGTGTGTTCCTATGGTGTTTATACTTGCATACTATTGTTTGTACAGATGAGCGTTATACCTTCAGGCTCCCAAGGATGAACCAGACTTGTGGAGGTCTACAATTTTTTTCTGAGGTCTTGGCTGATTTCTTTTGATTTTCCCATGATGTCAAGCAAAGAGGCACTGAGTTTGAAGGTAGGCCTTGAAATACATCCACAGGTACACCTCCAATTGACTCAAATTATGTCAATTAGCCCATCAGAAGCTTCTAAAGCCAAGACATAATTTTCTGGAATTTTCCAAGCTGTTTAAAGGCACAGTCAACTTAGTGTATGTAAACTTCTGACCCACTGGAATTTTGATACAGTGAATTATAAGTGAAATAATCTGTCTGTAAACAGTTGTTGGAAATATTACTTGTGTCATGCACAAAGTAGATGTTCTAACCGACTTGCCAAAACTATAGTTTGTTACCAATACATTTTTGGAGTGGTTGAAAAATGAGTTTTAATGACTCCAACTTAAGAATGCCAAGAATGTGCAAAGCTGTCATAAAGGCAAAGGTTGGCTATTGGAAGAATCTCAAATATAAAATATATTTTGATTTGTTTAACACTTTATTGGTTATTACATGATTCCATATGTGTTATTTCATAGTTTTGATCTCTTCACTATTATTCTAAAATGTAGAAAATAGTAAAAAAAAACTACTTGAATGAGTAGTTGTGTCCAAACTTTTGTCTGGTACTGTATATAAAACATTTTGTGTGATGTAACTGTCCTACATATGTTTTATTAACAATAAAACACTTAAATTAAAACAAAAACATATTTTCTGTGTCATTATCTGACATTTTAAAGTGTTTTTCTTGGCGTTTAAGTAGGGCGACAGGAAAGCCACCATTTTTGTAGAATGACCATATACGGTATAGCCCCCCAAGCCTAGTCAAAGTATGTGTAGGCTCATTAAAGGAATACTGCAGGATTTTGGCAATGAGAGTCGGATGAACTTGTGGATACCATTTTTTATATCTCTGCATGCAGTTTGAAGGTTGTTGCTAACTAGCGTTAGCTCAATTTCTAACTAGTGTTAGGGCAATGACCGGAAGTCTGTGGTAACTGCTAGCATGCTAGTAGATACCATAAACTTACAGTCATTGCGCTGACGCTAGTTAGCATTGGCTCGCAAACTACTTCGAACTTACTTCATACTGGATGCAGAGACCTAAAAATGGTATCCATGAGTTAATCTGACTCTGGGGAAGTAGATAAAGGGCTTCATTGCCAAAATCCGAAGTATCCCTTTAAAGCTAATTTAAAGCATGTGGGAGTGGCATGTACCAAATTACAGGCTCTCTCTTTCTTTACTCAACATAGATCTATTATTGGCCCGGCAGCAACAGTGTGTTAATCAGGGATGTGCACACATCTCTTGTTCATTCTTGGACCACTGGGTGACCCTTAGCATGGAATCCACCTTCTGCTGTGTCCCTGTGTCTGTCCTGTCCTATTATTTTTCTGAGCCAGTCAACTCAAGGTCCCGGTGACACCTAGGCTGCCTAGTTTAGTCCACCAAGCCAAGTCAAATGTGAGGAGCGTGACTAAACCACTGAACCAGAATGGCTGAGTTCATCATAATGGGACTTAATGGATTGAAGGCCTAATCCTTACTTGAGAAAGGTAGGCTACATTTATTACAGACATTTTCACATTCTAAAATCATTAATTCATGATAATGGGAGATTTACGTGTCAAAGTAGAAGTTTGCATGTATCCCCAGTTAGGAAGGGAACTATGGAGGACTAAAAGTGCCACAATTAAATAAATAAATACACCATTAAATAATTACTTAAATGTGTCATTAATTAATTCAAATTAGAATTAAATACATAAATGTGTAATTAAATGTATCATTAATTAATTCAAATACCGATTCATTTTATGTAAAATACATATATAATTATTTCACTATTTACATTTACATTTCATGATCCTGCATTGCAGTGATTCATGAATTACTTAAAACTGTCAAACTGACCCATCAAAGTCAGTGGGCGGGGCTAACGCGAATCTAGTCTGATCCATTGCTTTGGTCTGAAGTAGAGTAGGCCAACCTGGATAGAGACAATGGAGGATCTCCGTGAACTTTCCAGGGAGTTGGTTAGAGACATTTTAAACTTAGCAGAGGATGTAGAAGCAGGACCTGCTGACATTATCCGGAATTGATTTGTCTTGGCTTGATGCAGCGGGTAACCAATCAGGCGTTAGGTTCCGCCTACCAACTTTTGATGGGTCAGTTTGACAGTTTTAAGTAATTCAGGAAGCACTCCAACGCAGGACCATGAAATGTAAATGTAAATAGTGAAATTATTATATATGTATTTTACATAAAATGAATCGGTATTTGAATTAATTAATGACACATTTAATAACACATTTATGTATTTAATTCTAATTTTAATTAATTAATGACACATTTAAGTAATTATTTAATGGTGTATTTATTTATTTAATTGTGGCACTTTTAGTCCTCCATAGGGAACTGCCTAGAATTGTGTTGCTCTTGCAAAGCAGTTGAGTTGCCTCCAACCTGGTAACAGTGTTGACATTGTAATTTGGACAGCATCAAACAGCTGACCAAGGTCACATATCTAATGTTCAGTGAGTAGGCTTGCTAACATAATGACTAAACTGCCTTGTCATGTTTTACCTGTCAGTCTTCTCCATGTTTAAAATTATTGTTTTTAACCTTGTAGCTTTTATAACCACGTTGGACTCGTAGTTGACCAAAATCAAACCAGTCCTGTACTTATTATGATGGAAAACATAGCCTATTCAATCAGATTTTTGAAACTGTCTTATACTGTATACAGTGGATTCGGAAAGTATTCAGACCCCTTAACTTTTTACAAATTTTGTTACGTTACAGCCTTATTCTAAAATGGATTAAAATGTTTTTTTTCCCCCTCATCAATCTACACCCAAAATACGCCATAATGACAAAGCATAAACAGTTTTATTTGTTTTGTTTGTTGGGGGGTTTACAGGTACAATATCAATTACAATTAATATATTCAGTGTATATAACATGTACCTGTGGGCTGCCACTCAAAAGAACAACAAAAGTAAGAAATGCATACAGAGAAATGATAATATTGATCAAAAATTATTTTGTAGTAGTCAAATTGGTATGTAAAGAAAAATAAGTAAAAGGGTGGGCCTACACCCCCAATTCCCCATACCATTCCCCCTAGCCAAACATGTCTCCCTCCAACCCCCTGCAGTTGGAACTTGGCCCCCTCAGTTGAAACCTTGGCCCAAGCAAGTATCTTCTTCTTATTGGTGTCCTTTAGTAGTGGTTTATTTGCAGCAATTAGATCCTGAAGGCCTGATTTCACACAGTCTCCTCTGAACAGTTGATGTTGGGTCTTCCTTTCCGTGGCGGTCCTCATGAGTCAGTTTCATCATAGCGCTTGATGGTTTTTGCGACTGCACTTGAAGAAACTTTCAAAGTTCTTGTAATGTTCAGTATTGACTGACCTTCATGTCTTAAAGTAATGATGGACTGTCGTTTCTCTTTGCTTATTTGAGCTGTTCTTTCCATAATATGGACTTGGTCTTTTACCAAATAGGGCTATCTTCTGTATACCTCCCCTACCTTGTCACAACACAACTGATTTGGCTCAAATGCATTCAGAAGGAAAGAAATTCCACAAATTAACTTTTAACAAGGCACACCTGTTAATTGAAATGCATTCCAGGTGACTACCTCATGAAGCTGGTTGAGAGAATGACAAGAGTGTGCAAAGCTTTTTTAGTCACTGGACTACACACAATACCCCATAATGTTGAAGTGGAATTATGTTTTTAGAAATTTTTACAAACTAATTAAAATGGGATGCTGAAATGTCTTGAGTCAATATGTATTTAACCCCTTTGTTATGCCAAGCCTAAATAAGTTGAGGAGTCACAATAAATTGCATGGACTTTAACATGATTTTGAATGACTACCTCATCTCTGTACCCCACAAAAACAATTTTCTGTAAAGTCGAGTAGTGAATTTCAAACACAGGTTCAACCACAAAGACCAGGAAGGTTATCCAAAGCCTTGCAAGGAATGGTAAAGAGTAAAGCAGACATTGAATATCCCTTTGAGCATGGTGAAGGTATTAATTATACTTTGGATGGTGTATCAATACACCCAGTCACTACAAAGATACAGGCGTCCTTCTTAACTCAGTTGCCGGAGAGGAAGGAAACCGCTCAGGGATTTCACCATGAGGCCAGTGGTTACTTTAAAACAGTTAGAGTTGAATGGCTGTGATGGTAGAACATTGAGGATGGATCACAACATTGTAGCTACTCCACAATACTAACCTTAGTGACAAAGTGAAAAGGAAGCCTGTACAGAATACAAATATTCAAAAAAATGCATCCTGTTTGCAGCAAGGCACTAAAGTAATGCTGCCAAAAAAAATTGGCAAAGCAATTCACTTTTTGTCCTGAATACGAATTGTTATGTTTGGGGCAAATCCAATACAACATATTACTGAGTACAGCTCTCCATATGTTCAAGCATAGTGGTGGCTGCATTATGTTATGGGTATGCTTGTAATTGTTAAGGACTGGGGAGTTTTCCAGGATAAAAAAGAACCATTCGTTTTCGCTGTCAAAAATTCTACTGTTATAGCTAGGGTTGGGTGGTGTCCAGATTTTCATATTGTCATACCGTCCTTCTGTCACCCAGGGATTTACGGTATTACCAGCTTAGTACATAAAAGGGTCGCCAAAAAACGCAAAACAGCCCATTGAGGGTGCGTGCTGAATATGCTAACGAGCGCAATCGAAAATAAACAAATTGCAAAGATAGGCAATCCAGCTCCTAAAGTTATATTTATATAGGTAGGCGCTACCGAAAGTCATTTTTTGTGAATTTAGACATTTACAAAGAATGTGAACTAGAGACATTCTGCAAATGAACAAAGTTTGATGCAAAATTTTGACACTACTGTTTCTCCAGCAGCATGCCTAAACGCTGTGTCTGTCTGGAGTCACTAGGGCAACAGGCCTCGGAGAAGAGGGGGGAGGTGCAGACAGGCCGAGAATGGACAGGATAGCAGTGGCAGCTGTACAAATAACTTCTCAAACACGGCAGAAAGCTAACACAATATTAATTCAGCCACTTACTTAGATAGCAAGTTAATCTTAGGGGTTGTGTTAATGCAGATTGGTGTGTTTTTCATGCAGGAAATTTTTTAAAAACGCATAAGAAATATCTTGCTGCGTTTTGTAAACTCAGATCTAAAATGCTTCTTATTGTAATTTCTGCTTCAGTTGCAAACTAAACTCGGATGAGAATTCACGAACGGGCATTCTATCAGTAGACCGCGCTCTGACTGATGTGTAGCTACTTTTCTCTGGTACTTTTCTCGGTGTAGCTAGCCAATGTTTCTCAGGTAAAATGCAAGATTAACTTTAAGAAAAACATTAGGAAATGTATTTGGCTGCATTATTTCTATCATAAGCCTAAACATTAGAAATATGATGGCAATGCATCGTTTTTGCAAGAAAGCTCATTTACTTGTGTGGCTGCCAGCCAAATAGTGTTGCACTTCTGTTGTCATCTGATTAGCTTTTTTCTGCTGAATGTGTTGCACTAATGTATTTTCTGTGATGGAAAACTATAGTTGCACATTCCTGATCACTCTCGAAGCAAAAAAACACTGACTTTCAATATAAAATGTGACCCCTGTCAGTACACAGCTTGACTCACCTGCTCCTGCTTTCTCTCTTTGTGCCATTTACAAACAAACCCGTGACTGGCTCAACTGTTCTGGCAAACTATGTAAGCTTCATAATGTTAAATAATGTGACAGGTGAAATGAAGAACGTGATCTGCTTTATCTCCTAAGGCACTACACTACAGTTGATTGCAGGTATTTACTTAAAAAATAGCTACAAATATTAAAATGTATTGAAAAACTTCAAATAAATAGTTTTGACGGTATTGAAAAACCCTCCCTTTTTTCAAATACCCCAGTATACGGTATACCGCCCAAGCCTAGTTATAACTTCTAATAGTAACTGTATCCACTGGTGAATGGGGAGAGAGTGGGGGAATTGCCATCTAAGAGCCAACATCTTTTTTGACGCAGTGCTGCCTTCCAGCAGTAATCGTCACTGATTTGATTGAGAGATTTAAGGAGCTATCATTGTTAAGTAACATAGTAGATGCAACGCATTTCATATTTATATTCATGCACTTCGAAATGAATGTTGTAGCTTTGTCCCAGAAGCATTTAACTGCAGGGCACTGCCACATATGAAGGAATGTGCCTACCTGATTTAGGGGACACAGTGAACAGTTGGGAGTTTGGGGCAATTTCATCGTAAAACTTTTCCTTGGTGTTAAATACAGTCTGTGAACAAACTTTAAAATGTATAAGTTGATGGTTCGTATTACGGGATGCCAAGCTCATATTTTTCAATATTATGTACCAGTTAAAGGGATGTTCAGATTCACTTAGATCTGTGGACCATACTTTTTTAATGGCTAGATCAGAATATGAGCTTTTCAGAAAGTTGTTTATATATTATAGAGATCAGTCCTTTCGGGAGCCCAGATAATTTATTTATAAATCCCATCATTGGATGGTTCGGTAGTTGGGTTTCCCAAGGGACTCCATAAGCAAAAGGCCGCCCTCCAGAACGCAAGGCATTATTGTGAAATATTGGAGTATGGGCTAGGGATGGCATTTGACATTTCTTGACTGTTTGAGTACTCACATTATTATTTTTTGAGTACTCAATGATACAAAAAGAAGCTATTTTTAGAACAAGTGTGGCACTGGATTTTGTTGGTGCATTTACCTATATGCCAACAGTGAGCAACAATGCCTAATTTATCATAACCATTACAGATAACGAATCCTAATTGCTAAATTGCCGCATATATATTCAGTCAATAAAAAATAAAGTGCCATTTTTAAGATTCATTTATTGAAGCTGTAATATCAACTGGTTATATTATATTGTGGAACACAATCTTCAATAAGGTAGCAACGTCAGCAGTGTGGCACTTGCTTGTAGAGGTCTATGGCTGTGCAATGGCATAGCCTTTTTTTGTTAATTTAGCAGATTACCCTCTTATTTCCCGAGCCCTTATCACAGTCAAGACACCTATTTTATAGTAAAAAACATTATGTAATATAACAGAATAAAATATAACAGAATAGTGCGAAGTGATTCACATCTCACATCTGGAACAGTTATTCTCAAAGAGTCAACATTTGAAAGACACCATTTTTCAAGGTTACAAACCAAAATATTTTCAATATACATATGTTCGATTTAGTTTATTATGCCTGTTCCTTTGAATTTTCTAAATGGATTAACAATTCTACATTGAATACTGCATGGGGATGAATTATGGCCAGGACATATTTTTGGTGAGTAGGCCTAGTCTTAATGATTCTGATGAAAATTATGTGAAAACTCTTGTCATTTGGCAAGGAATGTAGCTTGTGTATCCCATCACTTTTTTAAAGGCATTTATTCATGTAGGCGCACACAGCATGCGTGTGTAGAGGGTTTTTAGAAATGTTAGCAAATTTATTTAAAAATAAATAAATAAATACATTATTTACATAAGTATTCAGACCCTTTGCTATGAGACTCGAAATTGAGCTCAGATGTATCCTGTTTCCATTGATCATCCTTGAGATGTTTCTACAACTGGATTGGAGTCCACCTGTGGTGAATTCAATTGATTGGACATGATTTGGAAAGGCACACACCTGTCTATTTAAGGTCCCACAGAGTTGAAGAAATTTGGCTCACAAACTTTTACAGATGCACAATTGAAAGCATCCTGTCGGTCTGTATCACCGCCTGGTTATGGCAACTGAACAGCCCACAATCGCAGGGCTCTCCAGAGGGTGGTGCGGTCTGCCAAACGCATTACCAGGGGCATTCTACCCGCCCTCCAGGACACCTACAGCACCCGATGTCACAGGAAGGCCAAAAAGATCATCAAGGACATCAACCACCCGAGCCACTGCCTGTTCACCCCGCTATCAACCAGAAGGCGAGGTCAGTACAGGTGCATCAAAGCTGGGACCGAGAGAATGAAAATAACTTCTATCTCAAGGGCATCAGACTGTTAAATAGCCATCACTAGCACATTAGAGGCTGCTGCTGCCTATTGAAATCACTGGCCACTTTAAGAAATGGAACACTAGTCACTTTAATAATGTTTACATATCTTGCATTACTCATCTCATATGTATATACTGTATTCTATAATATTCTACTGTATCTTAGTCCATGCCGCTCTGTCATTGCTTGTCCATATATGTATATATTCTTAATTCCATTCCTTACTTAGATGTGTGTGTATTGGGTATATGTTGTGAAATTGTTAGATATTACTTGTTAGATATTACTGCACTTTCGGAGCTAGAAGCACAAGCATTTCGCTACACCCGCAATAACATCTGCTAAACACGTGTATGTGACAAATACAATTTAATTTGATTTGATTGGAGAACCTGCCAGAAGGACAACCATCTCTGCAGCACTCCACCACTCAGGCCTTTATGGTAGAGTAGCCATACGGAAGCCACTCTTCAGTAAAAGGTACAGTGGGGGAAAAAAGTATTTAGTCAGCCACCAATTGTGCAGGTTCTCCCACTTAAAAAGATGAGAGAGGCCTGTAATTGTCATCATAGGTACACGTCGACTATGACAGTCAAAATGAGGAAAAAATTTCCAGAAAATCACATTGTAGGATTTTTTATGAATTTATTTGCAAATTATGGTGGAAAATAAGTATTTGGTCAATAACAAAAGTTTCTCAATACTTTGTTATATACCCTTTGTTGGCAATGACACAGGTCAAACGTTTCTGTAAGTCTTCACAAGGTTTTCACACACTGTTGCTGGTATTTTGGCCCATTCCTCCATGCAGATCTCCTCTAGAGCAGTGATGTTTTGGGGCTGTCGCTGGGCAACACGGACTTTCAACTCCCTCCAAAGATTTTCTATGGGGTTGAGATCTGGAGACTGGCTAGGCCACTCCAGGACCTTGAAATGCTTCTTACGAAGCCACTCCTTCGTTGCCCGGGCGGTGTGCTTGGGATCATTGTCATGCTGAAAGACCCAGCCACGTTTCATCTTCAATGCCCTTGCTGATGGAAGGAGGTTTTCACTCAAAATCTCACGATACATGGCCCCATTCATTCTTTCCTTTACACGGATCAGTCGTCCTGGTCCCTTTGCAGAAAAACAGCCCCAAAGCATGATGTTTCCACCCCCATGCTTCACAGTAGGTATGGTGTTATTTGGATGCAACTCAGCATTCTTTGTCCTCCAAACACGACGAGTTTAGTTTTTACCAAAAAGTTATATTTTGGTTTCATCTGACCATATGACATTCTCCCAATCCTCTTCTGGATCATCCAAATGCACTCTAGCAAACTTCAGACGGGCCTGGACATGTACTGGCTTAAGCAGGGGGACACGTCTGACACTGCAGGATTTGAGTCCCTGGCGGCGTAGTGTGTTACTGATGGTAGGCTTTGTTACTTTGGTCCCAGCTCTCTGCAGGTCATTCACTAGGTCCCCCCGTGTGGTTCTGGGATTTTTGCTCACCGTTCTTGTGATCATTTTGACCCCACGGGGTGAGATCTTGCGTGGAGCCCCAGATCGAGGGAGATTATCAGTGGTCTTGTATGTCTTCCATTTCCTAATAATTGCTCCCACAGTTGATTTCTTCAAACCAAGCTGCTTACCTATTGCAGATTCAGTCTTCCCAGCCTGGTGCAGGTCTACAATTTTGTTTCTGGTGTCCTTTAATAATAATAAATAATAATAATAATAATATGCCATTTAGCAGATGCTTTTATCCAAAGCGACTTACAGTCATGCGTGCATAACTTTTTTTTTTTGTGTATGGGTGGTCCCGGGGTTCGAACCCACTACCTTGGCGTTACAAGCGCCGTGCTCTACCAGCTGAGCTACAGAGGACCACACCATCCTTTGACAGCTCTTTGGTCTTGGCCATAGTGGAGTTTGGAGTGTGACTGTTTGAGGTTGTGGACAGGTGTCTTTTATACTGATAACAAGTTCAAACAGGTGCCATTAATACAGGTAACGAGTGGAGGACAGAGGAGCCTCTTAAAGAAGAAGTTACAGGTCTGTGAGAAGGCGAGGTCAGTACAGGTGCATCAAAGGTGCCATTAATACAGAGGAGCCTCTTAAAGAAGAAGTTACAGGTCTGTGAGAGCCAGAAATCTTGCTTGTTTGTAGGTGTAGGTGACCAAATACTTATTTTCCACCATAATTTGCAAATAAATTCATTAAAAATCCTACAATGTGATTTTCTGGATTTTTTTTCTCAATTTGTCTGTCATAGTTGAGGTGTACCTATGATGAAAATTACAGGCCTCTCATCTTTTTAAGTGGGAGAACTTGCACAATTGGTGGCTGACTAAATACTTTTTTCCCCCACTTTTTTCCCCACCTAAAGACTCTCAGACCATGAGCAACAAGATTCTCTGGTCTGATGAAACCAAGATTGAACTCTAATGCCATGCATCACGTCTGGAGGAAACCTGGCACCATCCTTACGGTGAAGCATGGTGGTGGCAGCATCATGCTGTGGGGTTGTTTTTCAGCGGCAGGGACTGGGAGACTAGTCAGGATCGAGGCAAAGATGAACAGAGCAAAGTACAGAGAGATCCTTGATGAAAACCTGCTCCAGAGCGCTCAGGACCTCAGACTGGGGCGAAGGTTCACCTTTCAACGGGACAACGACCCTAAGCACACAGCCAAGACAACGCAGGACTGGCTTCGGGACAAGTCTCTGAATGTCCTTGAGTGGCCCAGCCAGAGCCCGGACTTGAACCCGACCGAACATCACTGGAGAGACCTGAAAATAGCTGTGCAGCAACGCTCCCCATCCAAGCTGACAGAGCTTGAGAGGATCTGCAGAGAAGAATGGGAGAAACTCTCCAAATACAGGTGTGCCAAGCTTGTAGCGTCATACCCAAGAAGACTTGAGGCTGTAATCGCTGCCAAAGGTGCTTCAACAATGTACTGAGTAAAGGGTCTGAATATTTATGTCAATGTGATATTTCAGTTGTTGTTTTTATACATTTGCAAACATTTCTAAAAACCTGTTTTTGCTTTGTCATTATGGGGTATTGTGTATAGATTGATGAGGGGAATAAAAAAAAAAGTGATTTTAGAATAAGGCTGTAACGTAACAAAATGTGGGAAAAGTCAAGGGGTCTGAATATTTTCAGAATGCACTGTACTTAGCCAGGGGGCGGAAGAATCATGTCTAAACCAATTTTATGATGGGACGAAATACAATTTAAAGTTTGTTATGGATAGTCCTCCTACGTCCTTCCTTCTTTATAAGTTTATTACATTTATATGGAATCGCTTAACTTGCCATTGTCACGATCGTTGAGGAATGGGTCAGACCAAGGTGCAGCGTGGTATGCGTACATGTTTATTAATAAGAATAAACACTAGACAAAATAACCAAACCAACGAAAACGTGAAGTCCTTTGGGCTATACACACAACAAGCCAACCAGGAACACAAACAAGATCCCACAACTAAGGTAGGCAACCAGGCTACTTAAGTATGATCCCCAATCAGAGACAACGAGCGACAGCAGTTGGGCAGATTTGAGGCAGTTGGGCAGATTTGGTTCAATATATTTTATAAGAAGAGATAAAGCTGAATTTGTATATGATCTTCAAAGCGTTTGGGAGGGATTGTGATATATTGTCTAGATAAGGTAGGATATTGTCAGCGATCGACTTTGAGTTTCTTTTCTGTTTTATACCACTTATGAGTAACTGCAATTCTCTGTAAATCTCTAGACTGGGTACAGCCTAGCAACTGCTTGTGATTCCGTGAAACATCAATGCGCACATTAATACGATTTATGTTTTTTCCCATATTCAAATATTCCAGTTTTTCATTAATAACCTTGTCAGCATTGAATAGTTTTTCGCAATCAGCATGTTTGGCATATAGTTTCCAAAGCATTAAAAGGTTATGCAACAAGCCAAATGTTGGTCTATTGACTTAGTGTGTGGCACACTATGACTGTGTTTTTGTAGATGTATAGTCCCCTGATTAGGGGACCTGCGTGGTTCTGGTACCGGTTCCGACCGACATTTTCTCTTCTAAATCGATCTGTGGACACCGTAGCCTGTGTGACGCAGGATGTGAAATCTGAAACCACTTGAAGCTGGGATGTCCCCCTTACCATTTAATTCGCTCTTCCGACTGTCCATCAACTCCTGGCTGAACCCTACGTCACAGCCACTGACAAAGCACATGCCTGCAATCCTTACATCGTAGCGCAGCAGGAGAGAGTGGGTTCATCACTACAGCACATTATAGATCGATTTTATAGCCATTAATCTAAAATAATTCACAGATTTTAAACAATAAACACTTCCTGTTTGTCATAGATGGACAAGATTAACCCCTAGAGTTATTATTTTTTTACCCTTATTTTACCAGGTAAGTTGACTGAGAACACATTCTCATTTACAGCAATGACCTGGGGAGTAGTTACAGGGGAGAGGAGGGGGAATGAATGAGTCAATTGGAAGCTGGGGATGATTAGGTGGCAATGATGGTATGAGGGCCAGATTAGGAATTTAGCCAGGACACCGGGGTTAACACCCCTGCTCTTACGATAAGTGTCATGGGATCTTTAGTGACCACTGAGAGTCAGGACACCCATTTAACGTCCCATCCAAAAGACTGCACCCTACACATGTCAATGTCCCCAATCACTGCCCTTGGGATATTTCTCTAGGTCAGAGGAAAGAGTGCTGGTCTCCCATCCAGGGACCGACCAGGACCAACCCTGCTTAGCTTCAGAGGCAAGCCAGCAGTGGAATGCAGGGTGGTATGCTGCACCAGTGTGTCAATTTAAGTAACATAATAAACTCATCTCCATCAAAATCTGTCAGTTTAAACTAGAGATACTGTGTCTGTTTTTATGCATGGGCTGCGTCTCAATCCACTGCATCTGCCTATGTCGCCTTATCTCATCTGCAGTGGAAAGTGGCAGAGCTACAGCACTGCTAGTCAGACCAGGGGACATCCCAAAAAATCGGTCTTCTCACAAAAACATCTGTAGCATCCGAACGGTTTGGCCTACAAACTAATATGACCCAACTGTAGAAAGGGGAGACTCATGATGGTTCTGCGTTCTGCTCTTTGACCCCCACAAGTGTCATGGGACTCGTCTAAAGGTAACCCATACAAATGAATGGAGGTAGTTTTGTGGCAACAAAAATAAGGGGTTAAATGTGTCCAAAAAAATAAATATTTCCTGAGCTTTCTTATACTGTATTTCCTAGATATAGAACAGACACTTCAAAACCTTATTCCTTACTATTTATATTTTTACTGTTTCTTGCCATTGATGAATGTGTTATTCAATTTGTTTATAATTCGATTATACTATATTTAGAAAGCATATGTCATTTCAAACTTTATTCATACAGTTTTGTTGGATAGGAAATACTGTACGTCATATAGAATATTTAATATTTTCCTCATTTGTACTGTGTACTTGAGCTTGTGTCCTCAAAAGTGACTACACCTCAGCAATGGAAAACTATTTTACCAGAAAGGTAAGATTTTGACCTTTTCTTGGAATATGCAGCATTACTAGTTGTTTATGGTCCTTTCATGATAAGTAATTACTTTCGGGGGTTACATAGATTACATGTAGTTACATTTAACAGGTTAATGTGTACATATTGTGTATATTTATGTTGTATTATACAGGGCACATTTGAAAAGAGACCTAGGTCTCAATATGTCTTCCCTGTTAAAATAAAGGTTAAATATAAAAGAAAATAGGCTAGACCTACATGAAGTGGGTTAGGGTTACCTAATTTGCACACAGTATTACTTCTCGAACTTTTGCCCACATCGCTGGTTTGCTGAAATGTTATTATCTCAGTGTTAATAGGTCGAAACCATCCAACCTGCTTAGATTTACTTGCTCAATGTTTAATGCATAGTACAGTAATACATAAAAGCCACCATAGAAGAACACTGAGCCAACCAGCAGTATGACAATTTAGTTCATTGTCCTCCATCCCACACAACCATGGTATTTTCCGTGCTTTGTTTTTGTGTGTGCTTTAGACGGGCCCCAAGAGGATACTATCCATATGAGCTTTGTCTTTTCACCTTTGTTATTTTCATATGAGGTCATGGCAAAAGATCTGCGATGACCTTTTGTGCACTCGTCATCGGAAATGTCCTTGTCCTTTCCATTGATGGCTCTTCTCTGTACAGTATCGGAACCGTGCTAACTAACACTCAGAGGGCTACCTGTCACATAATTACACTCTACACTGTGGACATTCCGCCTATCACTGAGCTTTGTCTGGTCTCCCATTTTCCTATGCTATGATTGTTTGGCAAATTCTACTAAGCTACTGTTTTAAGATGGTCATACCATGTATCATTTAGCTATTTGATTTGGAATTTTAGGACCCCTTTATTTGATATAATATTGAATTTGGCCTTTACTACTATAATACATATATACTGAACTAAAATATAAATGCAACATGAAACAATTTTGAAAGATTTTACTGAGTTACAGTTCATATGAGGAAATCCGTCAATTGAAATAAATTCATTAGGCCCTAATCTATGGATTTCACATGACTGGGAATACAGTCACTATTGGTCACAGATACCTTAAAACAAATGGGTCTCACAATGGGCCTCAGGATCTCGTCACAGTATTTCTGTGCATTCAAATTGCCATTGATAAAATGCAATTGTGTTCGTTGTCTGTAGCTTATGCCTGCCGATACCATAACCCCACCGCCACCATTGGGCATTCTGTTCACAACGTTGACATCAGCAAACTGCTCGCCCACACGATGCCATACACATGGTCTGCGATGTTGGAGCCGGCTTATGGTAGAGAAATTAACATTAAGTTATCTTGCAACAGCTCTGGTGGACATTCCTGCAGTCAGCCTGCCAATTGCACGCTCCCACAAAACTTGAGATATCTGTGGCATGTTTGACACAACTGCACATTTTAGTGATCTTTTATTGTCCCCAGCACAAGCGGCACCTGTGTAATGATCATGCTGTTTAATCAGCTTCTTGATATGCCACACCTGTCAGGTGGATGGATTATCTTGGCAAAGGAGAAATGCTCACTAACAGGTATGTAAACAAATTTGTGCACAAAATTTGAGAGAAATAAGCTTTTTGTGCATATGGAACATTTCTGGGATCTTTTATTTCAGCTCATGAAACATGGGACCAACACTTTTAATGTTGCGTTTATATTTTTGTTCAGTGTAGAAACTCATTGAATAACACTTTCATAAATGACAAAAAATAGTAAAAAAATCAATCATCAGGAATAAGGTTTTGAAGTGTCTGTCCTATATCTAGGAGATAATAGAAAACTCAGGAAATATGTAAGTTTTTTTTGGACACATATTTAACCCCTTATTTTTGTTGCCACAAAACTACCTGTAGGTAGTACTTCCATTCAGTTGTATGGGTTACCTTCAGACGAGTCCTGTGAGTCATCTTTCCATAGAGTGTAGGCCAAACCGTTCGTATGCTACAGACATTTTCGCGAGAAGAATGTCTCATGGTCTGAAAAACAACACTGTAGCTCGGCCACTTTCCACCGCAGATGCGGAAGGCCGACATAGGCAGATGTGGTGGATTGAGACGTAGCCCATGCAAAAAAACCTATCTCTTGCTTAAACTGACTGATTTGGATGGGGATTTTTTATTATGTTACTTAGATTTACGCACGGGTGTATCAATAGAGTCTTAAGGATTAAAGGTTGTCTCCAATCCCTTCTCTCTTCCCTTGGCGCTACAGCCTACTGCTGCAGACTAGACTATACCTAGGGAACCAGTGCCTCCACTTCACTGCCTGGGCATTGGGTTCACTGCAAATAATGGATCAAATTAAATGGTGGCACGGGGTTACTTTACCTATGAATAACCAATGGACTGTTAAATTGTTAAACAGACAGACGTGTCATGTTTTCTATTAGTGGCCTAGAGGTGCTTGACAAATCATGGCTTACCAAGGCCATATAGGCTAGCAGTGATTCCACTTAGCTATCCCTGCATCTTTTTGACTGGAGGATTTTGAAGGTCTTTGGTTTTGAAGGTCTTTGAACATGTTAAATGGAGGAAGGGTTGTGAAACTAGGCACCAGACATCATAGAGAATATTCAGTAGTCTCTCTAGACAGACGTGTAGAATAACCTAGCCTGTTCATGGCATCGATGTCGCTGGGATACAGAGGTCCAGTATCTTCGGGCTAGTTTTGCGAGCACGGTGTAGCCTACTCTTCGTTTTTGCCTCATAATATGAAATTACACTAGGCTACCCATAGCCTTTATTGATTACGCTTCTCAGACATAATGTAATGTGGCCCCTTGAAACCGCTTCGGCTATGTTTGTCTGTCTGTTAGGGTAGTGTTGGTAGGCTATACTATGGATTTCTAAATGCCAACATGAAACCTTCTCTGGACATATGAAAGGGCATTTTACTTGTCTGTAAAGGAATGTGGCTTCTGAGGCATCATTGGGGCGACCAGAACTGTCAATCAACTAATCTTGAACTGCTGCGCGCAGACCGATCTCTCCTACAAAAGTACTTGAAGGTTTGTTAAATACTGTGACTTACCAAGACATTTAGTAGAAATAAAACACATCTAGCTACCATATCATAACAAACTGCATAAAAAAACCACACAGCAGCACATCAATCAGTGACGTTTGTTGTTGTTGTAAGGGGAAAAATACAGAATATTTTATGCAGGAGCAGAATTCTGTCACTTCTTTTGAATTGTCGGGAAAGTTACCAATTGTCTTTATCGACATGTTACTGTAGCTGCGTTCTATGTCTGTAAAGGGTTGCGGTGGATATAACTTCATTGCCTGGCCCTTGCGGTCATACATACAGTGGAGAGAACAAGTATTTGATACACTGCCGATTTTGCAGGTTTTCCTACTTACAAAGCATGTAGAGGTCTGTAATTTTGATCATAGGTACACTTCAACTGTGAGAGACGGAATCTAAAACAAAAATCCAGAAAATCACATTGTATGATTTTTAAGTAATTAATTTGCATTTTATTGCATGACATAAGTATTTGATACATCAGAAAAGCAGAACTTAATATTTGGTACAGAAACCTTTGTTTGCAATTACAGAGATCATACGTTTCCTGTAGTTCTTGACCAGGTTTGCACACACTGCAGCAGGGATTTTGGTCCACTCCTCCATACAGACCTTCTCCAGATCCTTCAGGTTTCGGGGCTGTCGCTGGGCAATACGGACTTTCAGCTCCCTCCAAAGATTTTCTATTGGGTTCAGGTCTGGAGACTGGCTAGGCCACTCCAGGACCTTGAGATGCTTCTTACGGAGCCACTCCTTAGTTGCCCTGGCTGTGTGTTTCGGGTCGTTGTCATGCTGGAAGACCCAGCCACGACCCATCTTCAATGCTCTTACTGAGGGAAGGAGGTTGTTGGCCAAGATCTCGCGATACATGGCCCCATCCATCCTCCCCTCAATACGGTGCAGTCGTCCTGTCCCCTTTGCAGAAAAGCATCCCCAAAGAATGATGTTTCCACCTCCATGCTTCACGGTTGGGATGGTGTTCTTGGGGTTGTACTCATCCTTCTTCTTCCTCCAAACACGGTGAGTGGAGTTTAGACCAAAAAGCTCTATTTTTGTCTCATCAGACCACATGACCTTCTCCCATTCCTCCTCTGGATCATCCAGATGGTCATTGGCAAACTTCAGACGGGCCTGGACATACGCTGGCTTGAGCAGGGGGACCTTGCGTGCACTGCAGGATTTTAATCGATGACGGCGTAGTGTGTTACTAATGGTTTTCTTTGAGACTGTGGTCCCAGCTCTCTTCAGGTCATTGACCAGGTCCTGCCGTGTAGTTCTGGGCTGATCCCTCACCTTCCTCATGATCATTGATGCCCCACGAGGTGAGATCTTGCATGGAGCCCCAGACCGAGGGTGATTGACCGTCATCTTGAACTTCTTCCATTTTCTAATAATTGCGCCAACAGTTGTTGCCTTCTCACCAAGCTGCTTGCCTATTGTCCTGTAGCCCATCCCAGCCTTGTGCAGGTCTACAATTTTATCCCTGATGTCCTTACACAGCTCTCTGGTCTTGGCCATTGTGGAGAGGTTGGAGTCTGTTTGATTGAGTGTGTGGACAGGTGTCTTTTATACAGGTAACGAGTTCAAACAGGTGCAGTTAATACAGGTAATGAGTGGAGAACAGGAGGGCTTCTTAAAGAAAAACTAACCGGAGCCGGAATTCTTACTGGTTGGTAGGTGATCAAATACTTATGTCATGCAATAAAATGCAAATTAATTACTTAAAAATCATACAATGTGATTTTCTGGATTTTTGTTTTAGATTCCGCCTCTCAAAGTTGAAGTGTACCTATGATAAAAATTACAGACCTCTACATGCTTTGTAAGTAGGAAAACCTGCAAAATCGGCAGTGTATCAAATACTTGTTCTCCCCACTGTACGTACTAGGACCATTATTCTGCATTGTAATTTGACGTGGAATCTTATGATTTTTTCTTAAGATTTTAACGGAAAAACGATATAAAAATGGCAGTTTAAACTTTAAGCAAAATTGCCAATTTGTCACATCCCTACTACCAATAGGTGCCCTTCTTTGCGAGGCATTGGAAAATCTCCCTGGTCTTTGTGGTTGAATCTGTGTTTGAAATTCACTGCTCGACTGAGGGACCTCAGAAAACCTGGGGGGCCAAATTAAACCAGGGGGCCGCCAGTTGTGGTACCCTGTCCTAGAATATATATTCAGTGTTCTTTAACATAATTATTTATATTCATGTGGTTGGTGCTTAATATTCACTTCTTAGATCAGATGATTACTTCATACAATCCTAAATATGCATTACATCTTTTTACTGCTAAAATAAATAATGTTAAGAAAAACTGAATAAACTGGGTCGTTACACGAAATTAGTCCCTTTTGGGTAGTGTAACTTGTTAAAAAAAAATTAGGTGTAATAAAAAACCATTTAACATTCTGTCATGATGAGCACATGTTCAACTTAATAAAAAACATGTTTTCCCATCTCAAGAGGTTAAATAAAAAGATGACTATAATAAGTGCCTTTTTAATTGCCAAATAATGTAACAGGGTTGACCGTAAGAGGTTGTTGATTTCATCGTAAATCAGCCATAAATCCCCAGGGGGAATGGATGCTTGTTTTGTGCAACATGGAGAGGCAATTGACTGCAAGCTTCACATTTTATTTTATCTTTGGTAACACATTACTTGACACCTAGTGTCATAACACGTTATGATACGGTCATATCCATGTCATAACAGCTGACATAACGTGTCATAACCTGTCATAATAGTGTCATGACGTATAGTTAGACCTGTTGTGACATATTGCATTATTTAATGGCTGGTTATGACACCTACATAAGTTCCAAAACCCACAAAACCTACCACACAAGGCAAAACATTCCATTACACCATAGCCTACTGTCAACAGTATTTATATGTTATATACATTGACATATAATTGACATGATTGAATTATCATAGTAATTGCGCACATATTGATGTCAGACATGTACCTACCCCAATTCTCTGTTGCTGATGACTGGGATGAATGCAGGAGCAGATTTCAGGAGCAGGACAAGACACCCTCTTTTTGACTAATGACTAGTGCTGTTACGGTGACCGTATTACCGCCACACCGGCGGTCACGAGTCATGAAAGCAGTCAAATTCCACATAACCGTTTAGTCACGGTAATTAGGCTTCTCCAAGCTCTGATGCTGCTGATGGTCATTAGTAGCATGAAAATGAACCACGGGAAAAGCGTCCTCCATTCGCTATTTAAGTGCATAGATTACATGTATTTTTTCCCGCTGCCCCTGTTTCGAGACAGGTGCATGATAATGGTCCATTCTAAATCAAAACAAATTTCACACATATATTATTTAGTATATGTAAAGACAAGATCAAATCAAGAATAGTCTGATGGGTAACAATATTAGCCTATCACTTGTGAATGATGCCCAGCGTAAGGCAGGAAACTATGGCTTTTTTTTTTCTCGACTTTTTCTAATCATAGTCGCACACCTCATGTAGCCTAGCCCATAGGCCTATATGTTTTGATAAGATTTGTATCACAACTAAAGTGGCCATATAACTTCTTAAAATTAGGCACATTAATCTGCTTTACAAGGGGTGTAGAGCCTAACTGTTTAGGGAAGATAATTTTTCACCATAGAAATGCACCTTTATAATAAAAGCATTACATGCATAATCACATTTGCGGTCACTTTTGATAATGGTGTTTTCCCACTAATAGAACATTTGCGCTTATAGCCTACTGCCGTGTGCGCATTGCTGCGCTTATAATGTGAAGAAATAGCCTAATAGTTTATCAACATTGCGTAAAAATGTATTTTTTCATGCTAGTGCTTGAATCTATCGCATCCCACAACTGTCCCAGACTATGTTTGGAATATTTTTTTATTTTGCATAGAATAGGTAAACTTTTGTACTATGGGGATAGTAGATTGACATAGGCTAGTGGTTTTGCTGTTCGTTAGGCCTACTCATCTTGTCTACATATCTTCAATATGCACCTCGGAATTGTATAAGGACGCGCACAGTTGCGTCCCCGATGTGTCTGTCTTCACTTGTAGCCTGTGAGAAAGACCCGATCACGTGATGAGAGAGCCATGTGAGTGAGAGGTGCTTCGGAGCACGCAGCACTCGGGGAGAAGGGAATTATAATTATTATATTTTGCCCAAGGGCACAACGGCCACTGGCTGCAAAAAGCATGGATTCTTTTAGAAGACATTAAGGGGATGCTGCTGGGAAATTGTGAATGAGAGACTGATTAAGTGTTTACAGCTTGCGCAAAAAACAAAGCAGAGCTCATACCTTTTTATGTGACTTTTTTCAAATCATCATTAGAGTCGCAGCCTTACAATGTATTAAAAATCTAAATATATAGCCCAAAGTTTGTAGAACAACTAAAGTTACATTAATAACTCTAAATTAAGCATCTAGGAGTACCGATTTCTTTGTTAACTGCTCAACACAGAATAGCCGCATGTGCGTACCCCCTCAAATCGTTTGGCAAAGATATTATTTATATTTTATTCAGCTTTGTTCAATTGTGTTCTTCATACTATAAAATAATAGAAATTAATGCCTCGGAATTCTAAGCAAATCTTGTCTTCTAAGTAGCCCACAGCCATATGGCATAGCCAGATCAGGACCTAATATAAGGACAACTCAGAGTATGTTATTCTGTTCTTCTGAAATAGATTACATTTTCTTCATATCATGTTTCTTTAGACCTGTCTAAAATAAATAATGGGTTTATTGTAAAGCTGTAGGCTATATTACATGGATTTATTATACTTTTTTAAAAGGTCTGCATCAGTGGCTTGTGGAAGCCAGGAGATGCTAAATGTGTTTATGTTAATTAACGGTATAATACTGTGAGACCGGCAGTTATTTGCTTGACAATGACAAAATTTCGTGACCGCCACAGCCCTACTGATGACTGACGTAAGGGCATGTACGTGATAGGCCTATCTGGCTTATATGATTCCGATGGTCAAAATGCTTCTTTACAGTGTCATAAAGTGTATTTTCTTAGTCCAAGTAAAGTGACACAGTATAGTCATAATGCTTCATGATAGTGTCACAAAGTGTATTTTCTTAGTCCAAGTAAAATGACACAGGATGGTCATAATGCTTTTTGACAGTGACAAAGTGTAAAAACATGACTTTAAAGAATTCATTACAACAACAACACAGGATTTAAGAACCAAACTTTAAATCGAAAAGGAAACTTATTGGCAGGGAAAAAAAACATTTGAATAAATGTGGGTTTTGACACTTATGTAGGTGTCATATCCAGCCATAAAATAACGCAATATATGTCACAACATATGTAAATATATGGGTCATGACAGTGTTAAGACCATATTATGACAGGTTATGACAAGTTATGTCTGCTGTTATGACATATTATGATATGGTTATGACCGTATCATAACATGTTATGACACTAGGTGTCATAAAGTTGATTTAACATTTCGAGCCTGTCTATCTATGGATAACAGGGTTGACATGTTATGCTTGACCCACTCAGTTTTCAACCACGAAACACCAGAAAATTGCCAAAAATAGTAGAACCAGCTTTTACACTATGATTTGACTATTAGATGTTCAATGTTCCTTTAAAAAAATAAAGATTTAAAAAGGAATAGTTTCACCATATTAAATTGAGAGTTCAGTTCACGTAACAGGGTTGACCTTAAAATGAGGGAGAGGTATTTTTATTTATTTTTATGATTCACTAATCACATGAAATAAATAATTATCTTCAGAAATTCTGACTTTTGCTTTGGATCTGGGTCAGGTCTGATATAATTGCCACGGGTCTCAGGTATGTGCAATTCAAATTGATTTATCGACTGGACCCGATTGGACCTTTCTTCTGTTCATTTCGTGTTTGTGTGATAACTGCGCAAGCTTGTTATCTGTCAGCCAACTGCAACTCAATAAAACGAATAGCTTATGTCCAGCTGAAACTGGTTCTGGCTGCTCACCTCATTTGCACCTGCTGCTGAGGAGAGAGAGAGAGAGAGCGAGTAAAAGGAGCCTTGACCTAAGCTACTGTTGATTGCAAAGATGGAGTCCTTTTTCATTGAAGTAAAATGAAAGTTAGAGGAGAAAAAGAGTATAGTGAAAAGAAGCCGACAAGGGGAATGTCCTTGGACAAGTTTTAATATTGTAGTGGACAAAGATGAGAAGAACGTTGGCGTGGCCAAATAGACTCTGTGTAACTCGCTATTCAGGTTTGATGCAATTTTCTACCTTTCATTTATTTTATTTTTTTTCGAATGTATTATCAATTGTTGTAGGCCTATTTAATAATCTAAACCAGTTCTTTAAATAGCCTATGCAAAAAGTGTTTTCTTTCATTTCGTTGATACAAGTTCTGTCTTTAAATTTTGTGCTCCCTATTTAGTTTAAGGTTAAAAGTAGGCCTGTTGTAAAATAAATAGCATTAGCCTATTGCTGTCATTTGTTGGGTAGGCCTACGGTAGATTATCGCCTTTGTTGGTAATAGCTGCAATATAGGCATAGGGTTAGGGTTAAACCTTTTTTCATGGGTTCATTCTGTTGAGCCATTTTAGTTGGCCAAATTAAGTTCCTGCTGTAATGTTGTGCCGCAATACAATATAATTACCGGTAGGCCTACTATGCTACTCGCACTCAAACCATGAAAAGGAAAAACCAAAGAGGGCAAAACTTAATTTAATGCTGTTCGTATTTTCCCTATAAACAATGACTTGACTTATATTTGATATTACCATAATAAAGTTAAGCAACTTTTGTGAAGGTTTGGTCTGGTATGTCTATTATTAGGCTTCGCAACTGCAGTGCGCACCGGCATTCCAACTGACTCCGACAGTTGAACTTGAGGTGATGAAGAACGTTTTAGGCCTACCAGAGTTACTCTTTAAGCTCATCATTAAGCTCGAGGCCCTGGGTCTGAACCTCGCCCTGTGCAACTAGGTCCTGGACTTCCTGACGGGCCGCCCCCAGGTGGTGAAGGTAGGAAACAACATCTCCACTTCGCTGATCCTCAACACTGGGGCCCCACAAGGGTGCGTGCTCAGCCCCCTCTTGTACTCCCGGTTCACCCATGACTGCGTGGCCAAGCACGCCTCCAACTCAATCATCAAGTTAGTCAGACGACACAACAGTAGTAGGCTTGATTACCAACAATGACGAGACCGCCTACAGGGAGGAGGTGAGGGCTCTGGGAGTGTTGTGCCAGGAAAATAACCTCTCACTCAACGTCAACAAAACAAAGGAGATTATCGTGGACTTCAGGAAACAACAAAGGGTGCACCCCCCTATCCACATCGACGGGACCGCAATGGAGAAGGTGGAAAGCTTAAAGTTCCTTGGCGTACACATCACTGACCAACGGAAATGGTCCACTCACGCAGACAGTGTGGTGAAGAAGGCGCAACAGAGCCTCTTCAACCTCAGGAGGCTGAAGAAATTTGGCTTGGCGCCTAAAACACTCACAAACTTTTACAGATGCACAATTGAGAGCATCCTGTCGGGCTGTATCACCGCCTGGTACGGCAACTGCACCGCCCGCAACTGCAGGGCTCTCCAGAGGGTGGTGTGGTCTGCCGAACGCATTACCGGGGGCAAACTACCCGCCCTCCAAGACACCTACAGCACCCGATGTCACAAGAAGGCCAAAAATATCATCAAGGACCTCAACCACTCGAGCCACTGCCTGTTCACCCCGCTATCATCCAGAAGGCGGGGTCAGTACAGGTGCATCAAAGCTGGGACCGAGAGAATGACAAACAGCTTCTAGCTCAAGACCATCAGACTGTTAAATAGCCATCACTAGCACATTAGAGGCTGCTGCTGCGTATTGAAATCACTGGCCACTTTAAGAAATGGAACACTAGTCACTTTAATAATGTTTACATATCTTGCACTACTCATCTCATATGTATATACTGTATTCTATTCTATAATATTCTACTGTATCTTAGTCCATGCCGCTCTGTCATTGCTTGTCCATATATGTACATATTCTTAAATTCCATTCCTTACTAGATTTGTGTGTATTGGGTATATGTTGTGAAATTGTTAGATATTACTTGTTAGATATTACTGCACTGTCGGAGCTAGAAGCACAAGCATTTCGCTACACCCGCAATAACATCTACTAAACACGTGTATGTGACAAATACAATTTTATTTCAATCAAACAATATAATGCTTATCTTTATAAAAAATATTCTGATTGAAAACTAAAGAATTGGCCCCCTTCTGTACGTCTTTATATACCAGTAGTAGCCTATCTGACAAGTATAAAGAAATCCATGTTGATGTCAGGAACATGGTGCCGTCATATCTCTATCTTTTTCTCAGTCTTTCTAAGGCTAGACCTAAGCTTGTCTCCTTTAATATATATATTTTAAAATATGAATATCATAATAATAATAATAATAATAATATAATATGCCATTTAGCAGACGCTTTTATCCAAAGCGACTTACAGTCATGCGTGCATACATTTTTTTTTTTGTGTATGGGTGGTCCCGGGGATCGAACCCACTACCTTGGCGTTACAAGCGCCGTGCTCTACCAGCTGAGCTACAGAGGACCACATCATATAATGGACGCCTATATGCATGCAATGCCCTGTTGCATTTTGTGCTCAAATCTCCGACAGCCAGTGCACGATTTTAATATGTAAATCTGGGTGGGGCAAACTCCACAAAAATATTTTAAGATGCAAAGATGCAAAGCCACTACACAACACAACACTAAACAATACATGAATTGCACTAGAACGGTGACAAACTGTGCTTTCTTTTCAGCACCATGGAGTGAATCCTTACCAATGCTACACCTGGCTATCGGCGAAACAGTTCATTCAGCCTCATTTACTGCCTTTTAAAAAAACATAGCTGATATGGCTGACTTGCTTAAACAAATGTGGTTTCTACTGACAATTGAGATGTACAAATTGTGGCATAAGGGGACGACGAGCGGATAAGAGGCAATCCCTTAATTTCGATTAAGACATTAATGAGCGAGCTAGGACGGACATAGTCAATAAAACTATTTGTTCAGCACTTTTGAAATGTACAGCGTCAGAATTCAGAACATGGGCCATTCTTACAGTATTCTCCCTGTACAGCAAGTCAGAACCATAGGATAAAAAAAGTATTTGATCCCCTGATGATTTTGTACGTTTGCCCACTGACAAAGACATGATCAGTCTATAATTTTAATGGTAGGTTTATTTGAACAGTGAGAGACAGAATAACAACAAAAATGTTATAAATTGATTTGCATTTTAATGAGGGAAATAAGTATTTGACCCCTCTGCAAAACATGACTTAGTACTTGGTGGCAAAACCCTTGTTGGCAATCACAGTGGTCAGACGTTTCTTGTAGTTGGCCACCAGGTTTGCACACATCTCAGGAGGGATTTTGTCCCACTCCTCTTTGCAGATCTTCTCCAAGTCATTAAGGTTTTGAGGCTGACGTTTGGCAACTCGAACCTTCAGCTCCCTCCACAGATTTTCTATTGGATTAAGGTCTGGAGACTGGCTAGGCCACTCCAGGACCTTAATGTGCTTCTTCTTGAGCCACTCCTTTGTTGCCTTGGCCGTGTGTTTTGGGTCATTGTCATGCTGGAATACCCATCCACAACCCATTTTCAATGCCCTGGCTGAGGGAAGGAGGTTCTCACCCAAGATTTGACGGTACATGGCCCGTCCATCGTCCCTTTGATGCGGTGAAGTTGTCCTGTCCACTTAGCAGAAAAACACCCCCAAAGCATAATGTTTCCACCTCCATGTTTGATGGTGGGGATGGTGTTCTTGGGGTCATAGGCAGCATTCCTCCTCCTCAAAACACGGCGAGTTGAGTTGATGACAAAGAGCTCGATTTTGGTCTCATCTGACCACAACACTTTCACCCAGTTCTCCTCTGAATCATTCAGATGTTCATTGGCAAACTTCAGACGGGCCTGTATACAGTGAGGGGAAAAAAGTATTTGATCCCCTGCTGATTTTGTACGTTTGCCCACTGACAAAGAAATTATCAGTCTATAATTTTAATGGTAGGTTTATTTGAACAGTGAGAGACAGAATAAAAACAATAAAATCATGAAAAACGCATGTAAAAATTTTTATAAATTGATTTGCATTTTAATGAGGGAAATAAGTATTTGACCCCCTCTCAATCAGAAAGATTTCTGGCTCCCAGGTGTCTTTTATACAGGTAACGAGCTGATATTAGGAGCACACTCTTAAAGGGAGTGCTCCTAATCTCAGCTTGTTACCTGTATAAAAGAGACCTGTCCACAGAAGCAATCAATCTATCAGATTCCAAACTCTCCACCATGGCCAAGACCAAAGAGCTCTCCAAGGATGTCAGGGACAAGATTGTAGACCTACACAAGGCTGGAATGGGCTACAAGACCATCGCCAAGCAGCTTGGTGAGAAGGTGACAACAGTTGGTGCGATTATTCGCAAATGGAAGAAACACAAAATAACTGTCAATCTCCTTCGGCCTGGGGCTCCATGCAAGATCTCACCTCGCGGAATTGCAATGATCACGAGAACGGTGAGGAATCAGCCCAGAACTACACGGGAGGATCTTGTCAATGATCTCAAGGCAGCTGGGACCATAGTCACCAAGAAAACAATTGGTAACACACTATGTCGTGAAGGACTGAAATCCTGCAGCGCCCGCAAGGTCCCCCTGCTCAAGAAAGCACATATACAGGCCCGTTTGAAGTTTGCCAATGAACATCTGAATTATTCAGAGGAGAACTGGGTGAAAGTGTTGTGGTCAGATGAGACCAAAATGGAGCTCTTTGGCATCAACTCAACTCGCCGTGTTTGGAGGAGGAATGCTGCCTATGACCCTAAGAACACCATCCCCACCGTCAAACATGGAGGTGGAAACATTATGCTTTGGGGGTGTTTTTCTGCTAAGGGGACAGGAAAACTTCACCGCATCAAAGGGACGATGGACGGGGCCATGTAGTGTCAAATCTTGGGTGAGAACCTCCTTCCCTCAGCCAGGGCATTGAAAATGGGTCGTGGATGGGTATTCCAGCATGACAATGACCCAAAACACACGGCCAAGGCAACAAAGTAGTGGCTCAAGAAGAAGCACATTAAGGTCCGGGATTTGCCTAGCCAGTCTCCAGACCTTAATCCCATAGAAAATCTGTGGAGGGAGCTGAAGGTTGGAGTTGCCAAACATCAGCCTCGAAACCTTAATGACTTGGAGAAGATCTGCAAAGAGGAGTGGGACAAAATCCCTCCTGAGATGTGTGCAAACCTGGTGGCCAACTACAAGAAACGTCTGACCTCTGTGATTGCCAACAAGGGTTTTGCCACCAGTACACCAAGTACTAAGTCATGTTTTGCAGAGGGGTCATATACTTATTTCCCTCTTTAAAATATAACATTTTTGACGTGCGTTTTTCTGGATTTTTGTTTTGTTTTTCTGTCTCTCACTGTTCAAATAAACCTACCATTAAAACTATAGACTGATCATGTCTTTGTCAGTGGGCAAACATACAAAATCAGCAGCGGATCAAATACTTTTTTCCCTCACTGTATGTGGATGACACAACACTATGCACTTCAGCTACTACAGCGACGGAAATGACTACAATACCTAAGAAAGAGCAAGGAATAAGTTCGTCCTAAATATTTCCAAAACTAATGCATTGTATTTGGGACAAATCATTCACTAAACTCTAAACCTCAACTAAATCTTGTAATAAATAATGTGGAAATTGATCAACTTGAGATGACTAATCTGATTGGAGTAACCCTGGATCGTAATCTAAGATGGGGAGAAGTCTGTCCATAATAAAGCGTTGCTCTACCTTCTTAACAGCACTATCAACAAGGCAGGTCCTACAGGCTCTAGTTTTGTCGCACCTGGACTACTGTTCAGTCGTGTGTTCAGGTGCCATAAAGAGGGACTTAGGAAAATTGCAATTGGCTCAGAACAGGGCAGCACGGCTTGTATTTGTGAGAGGTATTGACATGTTGAATGCACTGAGCTGTCTGTTTAAACTACTAGCACACAGCTCAGACACCCATGCATACCCCACAAGACATGCCATCAGAGGTCTCTTCACAGTCTCCAAGTCCAGAACAGACTATGGGAGGCGCACAGTACTACATAGAGCCATTACTACATTGAGCTCTATTCCACATCAGATAACTGATGCAAGCAGTAGAATTAGATTTAAAAAACAGATAAAAATACACCTTATGGAACAGCGGGAACTGTGAACCAACACAAACATAGGCGCATACACACACATGATATCATACTGTACACACACGTACACATCGATTTTGTGTTGTAGATAAGTGGTAGGGGAGTAGGGCCCTGAGGGCACACACTTAGTGTGTTGTGAAATCTGCTATGAATGTATTGTGATGTTTTTTAAATTGTATAACTTTCTTAATTTTGCCGGACCCAAGGAAGAGTAGCTGCTGCCTTGGCGGTAGCTAATGGGGATACATAATAAATACAAATCAAATGGCAACCCAGACTATTTCCATTAAAACCCCCACCTTCCTCTTTCTCTTTTATCCTTTCCTCTACACTTTCTTCCCTTTCTCCCCTTCTCCCACCCCTATTTCTCTCTCCTCCCTCCATCCCTCTCCACTCTCTCCCTCCCTCTCCAGGTACCAGAAGTGATCAGTAGTATCCGTGCAGTGTCAAAGTCGGCCCTAAAGGAGGACTCCAAGCCCAAGCGGGATACTGAGGAGGCCTTCTATAACTCCCAGAAGTTTGAAGTGCTCTACTGCGGCAAGGTACAGGACCACTACCAGATCCATTTTCAACCTTACTGTGTGTTTATCATCAATAATTTGACATGAATCAAAGCCATATACAGTATCTTTATGTAGGTATGTGTTTGGGATGACTGAATTGTCTTAATCATATGTGATAGCTAAAAGCTCCCTAAAACTGATATGACTGTGTATTTGTATGCATAATTGACATTGTTTGTGTATTAGATCAGGTAGATGAAATCAATCAGTCATTGTATCAATCAATCAATTGTATCCATTAATCAATCAATCAAAGGTGACTATCGGCCACAAGAAGGCTCCCTCCACCCTCATTGATGACTGCATCAACAAGTTCCGCCAGCATGAATTGGAGCGCAAGCACCTGCGCCTTCTGAATGGCCAGCGGGGGTCCACAGAAAGCGCCCCCGTGGAGTTCATCATGGGGGGTGACGGAGACCCCCTCTCCTCAACCACCCACAGTGAGGGGCTGGAGGAACCTGAGGGGCTGGAGGTGGATGAGGTCACTAACAGAGGAGGTTTTGGAGGTAAGGACCTCTCCCAGTTAAGTGTCCAAACAATTGTTGATGAGGGCAGCTTGTTGCTGAAATGTACCACACAGAACATGCTAGATTGATAAAAAATAAATACAAATGTGACCTTAAAGCGTCACTTTCCTTAAAATCCCATTTTTTTGTTGAAAACTGATGTTTTAGGCTAAGTTGTAGTTAAACACATCATTCCAGGTCCCATTTTCCACATATGGTATGAAGTTGGGGTTGAGGACGTTGTCTCAGAGATTTTGCAGCTAATTGGAACATGCGACGGTGTTGAATTGAATTCTAATTAATTATTTTTCACAAGAGCCCTGTGAATATAAATGTGGCATTGGACCTACAGTCTAGTGTACAGTCGTGGTCAAAAGTTTTGAGAATGACACAAGTATTGGTCTTCACAAAGTTTGCTGCTTCAGTGTTATGAGATATTTTTGTCAGATGTTACTATAGTATAATTACAAGCATTCCATTAGTGTCAAAGGCTTTTATTGACAATTACATTAAGTTTATGCAAAGAGTCAATATTTGCAGTGTTGACCCTTCTTTTTCAAGACCTCTGCAATCCGCCCTAACATGCTGTCAATTAACTTCTGGGTCACATCCTGACTGATGGCAGCCCATTCTTGCATAATCAATGCTTGGCGTTTGTCAAAATTGGTGGGTTTTTGTTTGTCCACCCGCCTCTTGAGGATCGACCACAAGTTCTCAATGGGATTAAGGTCTGGGGAGTTTCCTGGCCATGGACCCAAAATGTCGATGTTTTGTTCCCCGAGCCACTTAGTTATCACTTTTGTCTTCTCCGGACAAGCTTTTTTCCGGATGCCCCAAACAATCGGAGAAAATGACTTTACCCCAGTCCTCAGCAGTCCAATCCCTGTACCTTTTGCAGAATATCAGTCTGTCCCTGATGTTTTTCCTGGAGAGAAGTGGCTTCTTTGCTGCCCTTCTTGACACCAGGCCATTCTCCAAAAGTCTTCGCCTCACTGTGCGTGCAGAATCACTCACATCTGGCTGCTGCAATTCCTGAGCAAGCTCTGCACTGGTGGTGCCCCGATCCCGCAGCTGAATCAACTTTATGAGACAGTCCTGGCTTTCTTGGGTGCCCTGATGCCTTCTACACTACAATTGAACCTCTCTCCTTGAAGTTCTTGATGATCCGATAAAGGGTTGATTTAGGTGCAATCTTACTAGCAGCAATATCCTTGCCTTTTTGTGCAAAGCAATGATGACGGCACGTGTTTCCTTGCAGGCAACCATGGTTAACAGAGGAAGAACAATGATTTCAAGCACCACCTTCCTTTTAAAGCTTCCAGTCTGTTATTCTAACTCAATCAGCATAACAGAGGGATCTCCAGCCTTGTCCTCGTCAACACTCTCACCTGTGTTAACGAGAGAATCACTGACATGATGTCAGCTGGTCCTTTTGTGGCAGGGATGAAATGCAGTGGAAATGTTTTTGGGGGATTAAGTTCATTTTCATGGCAAAGAGGGACTTTGCAATTAATCTGATCACTCTTCATGACATTCTGGAGAATATGCAAATTGCCATCATCAAAACTGAGGCAGCAGACTTTGTGAAAATTAGTATTTGTGTCATTCTCAAAACTTTTGACCACGACTGTATGACTCGTCCTTGTGTCTTCTCCGTAGTGAAGGGCATGTCTGGGGAGCCTGTGTTTGTGTGTGTGTGTGTGTGTTTGAGGGGTGCGGTTGAAGTCCATAGAGGGTATTGACTTGTTCTTCTGTCTCCCAGGGAAGGGCATGTCCATCAGCCCCAGCCTGGGCAGCCTGCGGGGGGCCTTCCCCGAGTGCATCCTGGAGGACTCTTGCTTCGAGGAGCAGCAGGAGTTCCGGACTCGTTGCAGCAGCCTGGCGGGCGGCCTACAGCGGAGGCCCCGAGAGGGTGCGCTCAAAGCTGCCCCTGCACGCCGCCGCCACGCCAGTGCCCCCAACAACGTCCAGCCCTCGGACGCCGACAAAAACCGCACCATGCTCTTCCAGGTGCAGGCTGGGTTTATATTTGGATACAGTAGTAGGCCTCTTAACTAGGTCTTAGAATGATTTTAAGTGTATGGGGTAGGTACACTACATGGCCAAAATTATGTAGACACCTGCTCGTCGAACATCTCGTTCCAAAATCATGGGCATTAATATGGAGTTGGTCCCCCCTTTGCTGCTATAGCAGCTTCCGCTCTTCTGGGAAAGCTTTCCACTAGATGTTGGAACATTGCTGCGGAGACTTACTTCCATTCAGCCACAAGAGCATTTTTGATGTCGGGCACTGATGTTGGGCGATTAGGCCTGGCAGTCCCGTTCTGTGAGCTTGTGAGGCCTAACACTTCGCTGCTGAGACGTTGTTGCTCCTCTACGTTTCCACTTCACAATAACAGCACTTACAGTTGACCGGGGCAGCTCTAGCAGTGCAGAAATTTGACGAACTGACTTGTTGGAAAGGTGGCATCCTATGACTGTGCCACATTGAAAGTCACTGAGCTCTTCAGTACGGGCCATTCTACTGCCAGTGTTTGTCTATGGAGATTGCATGCCTCTGTGCTCGATTTTATACACCAGTCAGCAACGGGTGTGGCTGAAATAGCCGAATCCACTAATTTGAAAGCGTGTCCACATACTTTTGGCAGTGTAGTGTAAGTCTCGCCCTTTCCATCCCAAACCATTGAGGATAAACCAGTAAGTCATAAATATGCATACTCAGGAGGAGTACCATGTAATATATAGTAGGAACATACAGTATAGTAGTACAGGAATATCATATAGCTGTGATAGTATATAGGAATACACTATAACCCTTGTTCTATGGCCAGGACAAGTTGTTGACTTATACTCTTTAAATCAAAGTTGTGTATGTGTTCTTTGAGTTAGCCTGTGCTTTTAGGTGGCTAGGTCCTTCAGGTGTTGCTGCTCTCACAATACAGCTCTACTACCAGCTGACTACATTCAGTCACTCACAGGAAGATAGGACGTGGCATGTAGGGAGAGAGGGGGAGGGAGTGAGAGAGGGAGAGGTCTCCTTGGGTCTGGCAGCTTTCTCAACAACACTCACAAACTGGAAGTGCTGCAACATGTGCTCACATGTTATCAGGGAGTGAACTGTGTTACAGTTAGGGATGTGACAAATTGAATTTTTTCTTAACGGTTAAACTGCCTTTTTAAAATTAAAACGATATGGAAAATTCACAAAGTTCCATGTGAATTCGCAATGCTGCCAGGTCTTACGGTGCGTCCCTTTCATATGGTTAAGCATTGCACATGTACTACCATTACTGTACCTCAATTCCACCTCGCAAAGTTTGCATTTCCTTCTCGTTTAACTTTTCAAAATAGTGCCATATATTACATGACATTGCTGCTGTGGCTTGCCTTTCTCTGCCATTTCTGTGCCATTTTTCCAACTGTTAACAATGATGATGTAGTGGTGGAGAGTCGACTCCAAAATAATTGTTCCTCAAGTCCTTGCACATTCGATTCCCGGCGTCGACTCCCATTTCTGAGTGTCAAGATTCGATTCTGCTAGGAATCGACTCCTAAGATTCAGTATTTTTGGAACGGAGGAGACTTATTTAGTTGCCGTACTTCCGAGAACACAAGCACTCACATCTTTCATAGTGAGCTAGCCAGGGATGGAGAGAGAGGGGCACAGTATAGGCAGGTCAGCCACCAGGCAGACAGTCAGAAATATGCACTAGGCCTATCTATCGACAATCAAAAGCTGTATCTCAGAATGGAATGCTGTATCTCGCAATTTCTTGGCTTGCAATGTCTCGCAACTTCAGTAAAGCAGGGCGTATCATCAATGAATAGGCTAGGATATTCTACACACAACAGACCGAAGACTGAACACACACTTGCGTCATTAGCGAAGGGAAAGAGCAGGGGTGTAATTAGTCCAAACAGTCATTAATCCAAACTATAAATTCAGGTATGTCCCTCCCTGTTTTGTTCCGTTTGCTTTCATTCCGAAACGTTTCGCAATGGAATCGGCGTAATGAATACGCCTCAGGCGAGCCAGCGCGAGGGAGAGAGAGGGGCAGGCAGAATGAACAGTGGTGCGCATATGTCTTGGTAATCTGTATCTCACAATGTCTTGTCTTGCATGCCTGGCAAAACATAGGATATTTCACACAGGGTGCCTTTCCTTCGCTGGGCAGACCGTTTGGGAACACACAGCATGATGTTAAAGGATAAGCAGTCCATAAACTCGGACATAAAAAGCCAGTAGGTCCCAATCATAAGAATACAAAAACACAACCATTAAGCATTTCCCAATTGAAACTAAAAATAGGCTATATTTGACTCAACGTTCCATGATGTACACTAAGGCATTGTTGGCAGAATAGATGGATGCAGTTCAATGCATGATTAATATAATTCACCAAAACATATTGCTATCAAGTTGTAAATCACAGCTGGACTGGTACATTGTTTGCTGCCTCCATTCGGGATACACTGTTTCAGTTTCAATGACTCAATATTCTGGACAAAAACGGACGAATGTAACTAAGGCTGGGAATGTCAATACAATCAAACTAACATGGCTAATAGGCTAGCGTAGCTATTTATATAGCAAGCTAAAAACACAGAGCCTAATGTTAGCTAGATAGGAGGATGTCATGTCATGCCATTGGAGGAGTGGGTGAGTGACTGACTTTTTCCCCTCATATTGTTTTCGGTGGCTTTACACAGCTAGAGATGCAGGTGTCATTTGGTTAGCTAGCAAGAACTTGAACGACTGTTATAGAGTTAGCATATCTCTTGCATTTGCAAATTCACTCTGGCTATCTACTCCGATTTCAGAGCACTCTCATCTGAGTTTGCCAGAGTGCAGAACAACTGATGAATTTACGAATGCGCAACACCTGCTGAATATGACTGGTGTTAGTAAACATAGGCAAAAAAAGTAATAGTTAGTAAAAAATGTTCTAGATAACATGTAAACAGCCTAACCAGCTCTGCTACAATGAGTAAAATGGTCAGAGTGAGGTATTCTCTCATTTGTACTTGGAAGTAGCTAGCTAGCATGCTAGCCAACTTTAGCCAGTTAGCTTTGGTGCTTGGTTGGGACAAGCATGCATTGGCAGGCACGCTGCAGAAGGACAAGGAGGCTACAATTCCCCTTCGTTTATCAGTGCAATTTTGACGCCCAACTAGCTGAAAAAGTTTGAGAGGGTTTATCTAATGTTTCGTTGTTAGATTTGAGCTCATCTTGCTCTGGCTAGCATTAGTTGTTGATCTTGTTGATGTGCATAACTGACGTAGAGAGAGCCTACCTTTTCATGGTTGTTTGATCAATAGGACTGTGGTGTTTACATATTTGCAGAAATCCATTCAGGTGTATTTTGTAGCTTTTGGCGAATGCGTTCTAATGATCTAAAGTCCCGCTGTTTCAACTGCCTGTAAACACACAGTCCAGTTCAATGTGAATGATTGCAGGCCCGTGTGGCAAATGGCTTGTTTGTATAAAGGTCTACTGTAGCTCTTATTGGCTATAGCACACCGGTCTGTGTAGACTCCGGTCCTGGATAAGACAGATGTTTTTATTCGTTTTTTTTTACTGCAGTGTCTATTAATTGTCCAAACACATGGCCGCTTTCCCACTTTATATTGCTATAGAATTATCACAAATGCCTTAGTATACGTAAATCAAAAACATTCTAAGAATTTATGAAAAAGTGAAAATGACCACATCTACATTTTTTTTAAAGTGTCATATTCTTCCTGGGGGTGTATATGAACAGATTTTAATAAGATTTCATGTTGCTAAAATGCTAAAATGCTGTCAGTTCAAAGAGATGGCTAACAACAGCAAGCGTGCTGCAATAGAAATCACAGTTCCACTCACCAGATGATGATCATTTCAAACGTAACTTCTTGTTGAAAGTTATTTTTTAAAAGGGAGAAGCTAAAAAAATTAGCAACAACATCCTCTTTGATAAGACATGCTGCAACTGCTGCAAATTAGCCGACAACATAAGCTAGCTAGCTAGACCGTGGGAAAACTACTGCTCGATATTGCACAGTGACCTGTTGGCCATCAAGAAGGCAGAAGTTTCCAGATGTTTTTGTAAAAACGGTCCCACTCATTAAGTCAAAATGTGATTGGTTGATTCCACTATCACTCCAAAATGTTGCCCAAATACAGTTGAATGGCAGATGCCTTTATCTAGCTTCTGACGGCTTAGCCAATGGCTGACTTAGCTAGCTAGGATTGGATCTTTTTTTCGCTTCAGTGATAACACTTTCCTTTCCAATAAAAACTGAAGAGATTAAATCAGAACATCATTGAAAATAATAATATAATTATCATTATTTTGATATTATTATAATGATCATTTTATAAATCCTTAGCCCTTCTCTGAAGGCGTAGAAGGCCCAATGTTCCCCACTGTGTTTGGGTTAGTAATATTTTGTAGAGTGGCTCTATTTTCCCTCTGCATACATTTTTTCACTATTCTGAATGTCTAAAGAATCCATATGTTGTTCTGAAATATTAACACAGAAATACTTGCTCCGGTCTTGGTCTTGAATCGGTCTCGCTTTAGATGGTCTTGAACACAACACTGGTTCAATGTGCTTCTCCATGATTAGCAGACCTGTATCCAAATAGTACATTTGCAAATCGCTCTAATACTTTGAGCATTTCATTGAGCCTGTCCGGGGTGCCAGATGTGTGGGGTTAGCACTTTTGGGACTATTCTGTTGGGCCCATTGAGCCAGGCAAGCGCCATCAAGCGCAGCTCAAGTATTTGAAAGAAAATGGATACAATTTCAACCCTGGTTTGACAATTATTATGCAAGGTGTTCAGTTAGCCAGTTGCCTGTCCACACACCCAAGCTATCCTCATTAAAGCTGCTTTAGGAAAGTGGAGCATAGTGCTCAATATTGTACTCTGTGTCTGTAGCTATGTTTCAATATGTTTCCATTGCATTTTCAACTCTACCGATAGTTTTGTCACAAACACTGTTGCTTTAAATAGCAAATGTACTGTGCCTACACTGGTCTTGGCACGTGCGCTCTATCCAACAGCTTGCAGATACAGTACGAGTAGGCTACTCTACATTAGGATATTATGGATAAGAGCGAGCATATTTTTATTTGTCAAGCATCGATCATCATGTCACCAGAATAAGACCCTCGATATTTATTGAAAAGGAGCATCAAGATCACCGTGCACTTTCACCACCCTGTGAAGTTCATTATAACTTATTTCATCTGCAGCCTAATAAACTGCATGGTTGACGGAGTCGTAGTGGGAGGACCACACACCATATCATCGCGAGACTCCAAGTTTACTTCAATATGATGGTTATTATATCAATATTTGCGCATAAAGGCGCTTCCAACGCCATTTCTCGCATAATACATTTTACCGACACAAAAAGATCCCGCCATGTCGAACGAACAAATTATCTGTCATCATTTATCACAGCTGTCATGATTTTAAAATGTATTTACTTGTGAAGACCTTTTTTTTTACCGTGTGTGTGAGTACGTGCGTGTCTGAGGGAAAGATGGCAAATGTCTGCGAGTAGCAAGAATAGGCCTATCATGAGATACCCATCATAAGACATTGTGGACTTGCTTTATATTAGGCTTTGGGCGGTATCCAGATTTTCACACCATCATACCGTTTTTCTGCCATCCCAGGATGAAGGTATTACCAGCATAACACACAAGGGGGTGCAAAAAAAAGCCCATTGGGCATCTATTACCAAAACATTTGCACAAGTAATAGCGAAATCACACAGATGCTGTTAGCTAAATGTTAACGAGCGAAAACAAACACAAACTAATTGCAAAGATATGCAAATGTATTTTTTAATATTTTTTATTTCACCTTTATTTAACCAGGTAAGCCAGTTGAGAACAAGTTCTCATTTACAACTGCAACCTGGCCAAGATAAAGCAAAGCAGTGCGATTAAAAACAACAACACAGAGTTACATATGGGATAAACAAAACGTACAGTCAGTAAAACAATAGAAAATCTATATATACGGTGTGTGCAAATGTAGTAAGTTATGGAGGTAAGGCAATAAATCGGCCATAGTGCAAAATAATTACAATTTAGTAATAACACTGGAATGATAGATGTGCATAAGATGATGTGCAAATAGAGATACTGGGGTGCAAATGAGCAAAATAAATAACAATATGGGGATGAGGTAGTTGGGTGGGCTAATTACAGATGGGCTGTGTACAGGTGCAGTGATCGTAAGCTGCTCTGACAACTGATGCTTAAAGTTAGTGAGGGAGATAAGAGTCTCCAGCTTCAGAGATTTTTGCAGTTCGTTTCAGTCATTGGCAGCAGAGAACTGGAAGGAATGGCGGCCAAAGGAGGTGTTGGCTTTTGGGATGACCAGTGAGATATACCTGCTGGAGCGCATACTACGGGTGGGTGTTGCTATGGTGAGCTAAGATAAGGCAGGGATTTGCCTAGCAGTGATTTATAGATGACCTGGAGCCAGTGGGTTGGCGACGAATATGTAGTGAGGGCCAGCCAACGAGAGCGTACAGGTCACAATGGTGGGTAGTACAGTGGCTTGCAAAAGTATTCACCCCCCTTGGCATTTTTCCTATTTTGTTGCCTTACATCCTGGAATTAAAATTGATTTTTTGGGGGTGTGTATCATTTGATTTACACAACATGCCTACCACTTTGAAGATGCAAAATATTTTTTATTGTGAAACAAAAAAGAAATAAGACAAAAAAAACAGAAACCTTGAACGTGCATAACTATTCACCAATTATAGCTGCAAGTCTCTTGGGGTATGTCTCTATAAGCTTAGCACATCTAGCCACTGGGACTTTTGCCCATTCTTCAAGGCAAAACTGCTCCAGCTCCTTCAAGTTGGATGGGTTCCACTGGTGTACAACAATCTTTAAGTCATACCACAGATTCTCAATTGGATTGAGGTCTGGGCTTTGACTAGGCCATTCCAAGACATTTAAATGTTTCCCCTTAAACCACTCGAGTGTTGCTTTAGCAGTATGCTTAGGGTCATTGTCCTGCTGGAAGGTGAACCTCCGTCCCAGTCTCACATCTCTGGAAGACTGAAACAGGTTTCCCTCAAGAATTTCCCTGTATTTAGCGCCATCCATCATTCCTTCAATTCTGACCAGTTTCCCAGTCCCTGCCAATGAAAAACATCCCCACAGCATGATGCTGCTACCACCATGCTTCACTGTGGGGATTGTGTTCTCGGGGTGATGAGAGGTGTTGGGTTTGCGCCATACATGGCATTTTTCCTTGATTGGAGGTTTGTTAAAACAGTGTCCAATGAAGGGCCAGATGTATACAAAATGGTGTCGTCTGCATAGAGGTGGATCTGAGAGTCACCAGCAGCAAGAGCGACATCATTGATATCTACATTTCAGTCATTTAGCAGACGCTCTTATCCAGAGCGACTTACAGTTAGTGAGTGCATACATTTTCATATAGAATAAGGATACGGCTAAAGGCTTTAAGAACTGGTCTTCTAGTGCGTTGGGTACAGAGAAAAAAAGGGGCAGATTTCCGGGCGTTGTAGAATAGATTCAGGGCATTATGTACAGACAAGGATATGGAAGGATAAGAGTACAGTGGAGGTAAACCTAAGCTTTGAGTAACGATGAAAGAGAGCGCATCACTGGAGGCACCGATTGAGCCGGTCTCCGCGTGTGTGGGGGGTGGGACAAAGGAGCTATCTGAGGCAGGTTGAGCAGGACTGGGGGCTCTACAGTGAAATAGTACAATAAGAACTAACCGAAACAGCAATAGGCAAGGCATATTGACATGGGAGAGAGGCATAAAGCAATCACAGGTGTTATTCGAGAGAGCTAAAACAACAGCTGGTAATGGCGATGAAAGTTTGAGCTGAGGCTAAACAGATAAACAGGATGGGGTACCGTATAAAGGAACAGTCCAGCAGGCATCAGCTGTGTAGCTGAGTGATCATAAGGTCCAGTGAACAGCAATAGGTGAGTCCGGGAGCAGTTCAGTGGTTGCTACGGCACAGGCTAGCAGGAGGCACGGCTGTTGATTGCGTGCGCTAGCAGGCCGGGGCTAGCAGATGGATCTTCGTGGTCGTCGCAACGGGAAGCCTGTGGAAACCACATCAGACGATTACGTCGGCAGACCAGTCGTGATGGATCGGCGGGGCTCCGTGTCAACACTAGGAGGTCCCGTCCGGTTGACAGAGAGGTAGATCGCCGGGAGATGGGCCTGGCTCAAGGCTAGCTCAAGGCTAACTGGGGCTTGCTTCGGGACAGTGGTGATTAGCCAACAACAACAACAGCCATTCGGTTGCAGCTAGCTAGTTAAGGTCCAGTGATTCAGTGATTCTGGCAGAAAATCCAATATGCTCTGGCTCGATAGTGCGATGTGCAGACTGGCCGATAATTGTCCAGGCTAGAGCTGGCTGGTAGGTAGTGCAGGCCACGGACAATGGTGAAGACCGCTAACGGTGGCTAATAGCAAGAGGTTCCAGATAAGAAGGTATAAAGAAATAATAGAATCCATTACATATTGGGTGAGGCGGGTTGCAGGAAAGTATATGTAGTTAAAGGATGGAAAGTGAGATTGAGAAATATATACGAAAAATACAAAAAAACTAAAAAAAACTGGCTATTTACATGAGGACACTACAGAAAACACGACCGCACTGCTATGCCATCTTGGGACATATCAAATCCAGCTCATAATGTTATAAGCATAGTTAGTAGCTACCGAATGTAATTGTCGGTGAGTGTGGACATTTACAAGCAAAAGTGAATGAGAGATTGTGCAAATGAACAAAGTTGTGATGCATGCTTTTCAGAAGGAAGAGCAGCATGTGTACATGGAGCAGAGGGGAGAAGAACGGACAAGAAAAAAAATGCTAGTAGGAAGCACAGGGGAAAAAATGGCAGCTTTACAAAACTCTGATAACAGAGCTCTTTGACTTCTAAAACATGGCAGAAAGTCATTTATAAGATATCTGATGGCAAACATTTAGTAGTGAATTGCATACAAGTGTAATTTCATTACCTAATGTGCGCCGCACAAAAGAGACTCACCGGTTATGTATAAAACGCTATGGACTCTCCCATTGTGCTCTTTACAACGAACATATGACTGGCTCAACTGTTCTGGGGAACTACGGTAAGCTTCATAATGCAAAATAATGTGACAGGTGAAATAAAGAACGCAATCTGCTTTATCTCCTAATGTATTGCACAAGTTGACTGCAGGGATTATCTTAAAAAGTAGCTACAAATATTCACATTTTTTGAATAACTTCTAATAAATGGTTTTGACGGTATTGAAAAACCATTCTGTGGCTTTTTCCAAATACCCTGGTAAACGGTATACCGCCCAAGCCTACTTTCTATTCTTCTAAAGAAGCCTCCTTGATCAATGTATCATGGTCAGATTCCTCATTAGTGTGTGTGTCTGTGTGTTTGTGTGCGTTGTTTTTCAGGTCGGTCGCTTCGAGGTTAACCTGATCAGTCCAGACAGTAAGACGGTGGTGCTGGAGAAGAAATTCAAAGACATCTCGTCCTGCTCTCAGGTTGGTAAACCTGGGTTTGTTTTTCACTCTACTGTGTTCCGCGTTTACGTTCACATTTATCCAGCTCATCTCGTCCCAATGCTACAGAGCTTTTCACAGGTGCAAATTCCCAAAACATAGCTAATTTTCGAACATGCCTACTTCATGAATAAATAAATGCCTTAGTTTTGGGGGCTTCCATTGTCAGAGGATCATTTCTTAGTATTTTATTACAAATGCACATTACTTTGGCTCAGTCTTTCATCTTTTCACTGTCAAGGTTAGCTTACCTGGTTAAATAAAGGTGAAATAAAATAAAATAAATAAAAAAAGGATTTACTTTGTTAGTAGTCCTACTAATATGATAAAAAATGGTGTCTTGTGACACGTCACGGAAAAAGTTTAGTAAAAAAATAGCTTGAAGGGAGTCCCTTAAAACAATAAAAGAACTGTATGTGCCATCTGCCATATTTGGGGGAAAGATAATGCTCTTGTGTTGTTGTTTGTACTTGATGTTTATAGCCTAATATATTTCAGCTACGTATTGTTTAAACCATGGACAACCACTCAGTCCATAAAGGCTGCGTTACATAGCATTGCTGATGTCTTTCTCCACTTGCAAATGATGTTGTTCGGGTATTAAATTGATCTATAGAACATTTAAATTGATTGATAGAAGGTTGAGAAACCTCTCTCCAACCAGTCTCTCAAACATATACTGTTCTGTATAAACTACCAATAAACTGTATACATATACAGTAGCAATGTAGTGTATCATGATATTTGATTGTATTGTGCGGTTTGCTCAGGGTATTAACAAGACGGACCACTTTGGGTTTATCTTTCGCGACCCGGGGGAGTCTGGTCCGGGCCAGTATGTGTGCTACGTCTTCCAGTGTGCCAGCGAATCCCTGGTGAGTATTGGCTAGCTCCTCCCACTGCACACTCCCTGTGTACATCTCATTTGACATTATCGATCATAGTCTGTTGCTGGAAAAACGTATGTGTTATGGCTTTACATCCCCTGCTATATTGTGGCTAAAGAGTTACCTGTCTAACAGAACACAGAGGGTGTTCTTTAATGGAAGCCCCTCCAACATAATCCAGGTAGAATCTGGAATTCCCCAGGGCAGCAGTCTAGGCCCCTTACTTTTTAAAATCTTTACTAATGACATGCCACTGGCTTTGAGTAAAGCCAGTGTGTCTATGTATGCTGATGACTCAACACTGTACACGTCAGCTGCTACAGCGACTGAAATGACTGCAACACTTAACAAAGAGCTGCAGTCAGTTTCAGAATGGGTAAGTTAGTCCTAAATATTTCCAAAACTAAAAGCATTGTATTTGGGACAAATCATTCACTAAACCCTAAACCTCAACTAAATCTTGTAATGAATAATGTGGAAATTGAGCAAGTTGAGGCGACTAAACTGCTTGGAGTAACCCTGGATTGTAAACTGTCATGGTAAAAACATTGATACAACAGTAGCTAAGATGGGGAGAAGACTGTCCATAATAAAGGGCTGCTCTACCCTTCTTAACAGCACTATCAACAAGGCAGGTCCTACAGGCTCTAGTTTTGTCGCACTTGGACTACTGTTCAGTAGTGTGGTCAGGTGCCACAAAGAGGGACTTAAGAAAATAGGCACAGACACATGCATACACACACGATAACATACGCACTATACACACGTACACATGGATTTTGTGTTGTAGATATGTGGTAGTGGAGTAGGGGCCTGAGAGCACACACTCACTGTTGTGAAATATGTTATGAATGTATTGTAATGTTTTTAAAATTGTATAACTGCCTTCATTTTGCCGGACCCCAGGAAGAGTAGCTGCTGCCTTGGCGGCAGCTAATGGGGATCCATAATAAATACAAATACAAATACAAATAGGTCCCTGACTGACTCCCTGTGGTTCCAATGGCTCAGTGCATTAGAGCAGGGTTTCCCAACTCCAGTCATGGAGAGCTACTTGGCGTGCAGGGTTTTGATCCAACCCTGCAGCAACATAATTAATTTAGCTAATTATGGTCCATAGAGAATGTGTTGATTAGTTGAATATTTGAATCATGGGTCTTACAGCAGGGCCGAGCCTGCACATTCGGTATCTGGAGATGGAGAACCATTTTAGCATGGCAACACTATGGTTGTGAGTTTGCTTCCCGCTAGGGCTACATAATATATGTTTGAACTGTTGCTATTATGTACCTGGGCTATGTCAAAATGTTTAACTAAAGCTATAATGCAAAACTAAATCTACTGTAGGCCTACCAGTATATATAAAAAAAAATGGGTCATAATGTATTGGGTTCTGAAATACCTTGGAGGAATGGTTCTGTGGAATGCTAGGAATCCAGATTGTTGTTTACTGTAAGTGGAGTTAGACTGCTGTGCGTGTGTGTGTGTGTGCCTATAGGTGGATGAGGTGATGCTTACTCTGAAGCAAGCCTTCAGTACGGCAGCAGCTCTGCAGAGCGCCAAGACACAGGTCAAGCTGTGCGAGGCCTGCCCTATGCACGACCTGCACAAACTCTGCGAGAGGATTGAGGGTACGCCGCTGTCTACCGGATCTATTACAATGCCTTCAGAAAGTATTCACACCCCTTGACTTTTTTCCACATTTTGTTGTGTTACAAGGTGGGATTAAAATTGATTTAATTGTCATTTTTTGTCAGTGATCCACACAAAATACTCTGTCAAAGTGGAAGAAAAAATACATAACATTGTAAACATTAATGAAAAGTAAAACACTATTATACTGTATCTTGATTAGATAAGTATTCAACCCCTGAGTCAATACATGTTTGAATCACCTTTGGCAGGGATTACAGCTGTGAGTCTTTCTGGGTAAGTCTTTAAGAGCTTTGCACACCTGGATTGTACAATATTTGCACATTATTCTTTACAAAATTCTTCAAGCTCTGTCAAGTTGGTTGTTGATCATTGCTAGACAGACATTTTCATGTCTTGCCATAGCTTTTCAATCTGATCTAAGTCAAAACTGTAACTAGGCCACTCAGGAACATTCAATGTCATCTTGGTAAGCAACTCCAGTGTACATTTAGCCTTGTGTTTTAGATTATTGTCCTGCTGAAAGGTGAATTTGTCTCTCAGTGGCTGTTGAAAAGCAGATTGAACCAGGTTTTCCACTAGGATTTTGCCTGTGCTTAGCTCTATTCCGTTTATTTTTATCCTAAAAGGCTCCCTAGTACTTGCCGATGTTGAGCATACCCATAACATGATGCAGCCACCACCATGCTTGAAAATATGAAGAGTAGTACTCAGTGATGTGTTTGATTTGCCCCAAACATAACGGTTTGTATTCAGGACATAACGTTCATTTCTTTACCAAATTTGTTGCAGTTTTACTTTAGTGCCTTATTGCAAAGAGGATGCATGTTTTGGAATATTTTTATTCTGTACAGGCTTCCTTTTTTTTTTACTCTGTCATTTAGGTTAGTATTGTGGAGTACTACAATGTTGTTGATCCTTTCTCAGTTTTCTCCTATCAGCCATTAAACTCTGTAACTGTTTTAAAGTCCCCATTGGCCTCATGGTGAAATTCCTGAATGGTTTCCTTCCTCTCCGGCATCAGAGTTAGGAAGGACGCCTGTATCTTTGTAGTGACTGGGTGTACTGATGCACCATCCAACGTGTAATTAATAACTTCATGCTCAAAGGGATATTCAATGTCTGCTTTTCTTTTTTTTTTTACCCATCTACCAATAGGTGTCCTTCTTTGCGAGACATTGGAAAACCTCCCTGGTCTTTGTGGTTGAGTCTGTTTGAAATTCACTGCTCAACTGAGGGACCTTACAGATAATTGTATGTGTGTGGTACAGATATTACTTATTATGCGAGTTAAGCACATATTTACTCCTGAAATTATTTAGGCTTGCCATAACAAAGGAGTTGAATACTTATTGACATTTCCGCTTTTCATTTTTAATTAATAAAAACAAATCCACTTTAACATTATGGGATATTGTGTGTTAGCCTGTGACACACAGTCTCAGGCTGTAACACAACAAATGTGGAAAAAGTCAAGGGGTGTGAACACTTTTTTGAAGACAGCTTTTTTTATTGCTTTCAAAATAACAAAATTACAGGACAGGGGAAGGACACAATAAAAGCTAAGTCAGTTATCTCTACAAAATACAGATTGGAAAGGTACATTTTATTTGAAGGGTACCTACAGGAGGACTTAATGCCGCAGTCATAATCCATTCATAAGCAGTGCATAAGCATTTATTCAACCTTCATGTTATCAAATGAGAAAAAAGACTCCCACACACACTTCATCTCGGCTTCTCTGTCAAATTAACAGGGTTTGCAGTTTGAATCACTTTTGAGTCAGATAATTTTTCTACCTCAGCTTCCTAAAAAAGGTAGCTCCACATTTTGAGTTTGAAAACTCTCTTTGGATATCTGCCCATCAGTCGACCCACTTAGTTGTGTGCTGCATTTCAATTCTCTTCTTCCCTGTCTATTCTAATATTTTTTGGGGGGCTCAATGGCAATTAATTTGGTTCCTGTGTGTGTGAATCCAGGTCTGTATCCACCCAGGGCCAAGCTGGCCATCCAGAAGTACCTCTCTCAACTGACTGATAACGAACAGGTCGACATCTTTGAGCGAGTTCAGGTAAGGACCAGACCTAGATTCAAATACCATTTAAAAATCATTTCAAATCATGTATCTGTGCTTCATTGAGTTTGTCTGGCACAATTGACCATTAGGATAGTTGCAAACCTTGCCATTCTGTAACTCCAGGCAGGCTAAATCTGAAGGATTTCAATACGTATTTGAACCTAGGTCTAATAAGGACTGTGTGAGACTTAAGATAATGATTGTTCTTAGTACTATTAACTGTCAAAACTGATTCTGTGTTTCTTAATCAGATCCTCCATGTAAAGAATGAGAGCAGCGATAATAGAAAGCATATCTTTAATATCTACTGTATCTTTAGAGCACTATCTTTGATGAAATGGAGCAGTAGCTACAGTTGAAGTCAGAAGTTTACATACACCTTAGCCAAATACATTTAAACTCAGTTATTCACAATTCCTGACATTTAATCCTTGTAAAAATGCCCTGTCTTAGGTCAGTTAGGATCACCACTTTATTTTAAGAATGTGAAATGTCAGAATAATAGTAGAGAGAATGATTTATTTAAGCTTTTATTTCTTTCATCACATTCCTAGTGGGTCAGAAGTTTACATACACGCAATTAGTATTTGGTAGCATTGCCTTTAACTTGTTTAACTTGGGTCAAATGTTTCGGGTAGCCTTCCACAAGCTTCCCACAATAAGTTGGGTGAATTTTGGCCCATTCCTCCTGACAGAGATGGTGTAACTGAGTCAGGTTTGTAGGCCACCTTGCTCGCACATGCTTTTTCAGTTCTGCCCACACATTTTTTATAGGATTGAGGTCAGGGCTTTGTGATGGCCACTCCAATACCTTGACTTTGTTGTCCTTAAGCCATTTTGCCACAACTTTGAAGTATACTTGGGGTCATTTGTCAATTTGGAAGACCCATTTGTGACCATGCTTTAACTTCCTGACCGATGTCTTGAGATGTTGCTTCAATATATCCACATAATTTTCATTCCTCATGATGCCATCTATTTTGTGAAGTGCACCGGTCCCTCCTGCAGCAAAGCACCCCCACAGCATGATGCTGCCACCCCCGTGCTTCACGGTTGGGATGGTGTTCTTCGGCTTGCAAGCTGCCCCCTTTTTCCTCCAAACATAATGATGGTCATTATGGCCAAACAGTTCTATTTTTGTTTCATCAGACCAGAGGACATTTCTCCAAAAAGTACGATCTTTGTCCCCATGTGCAGTTGCAAACCGTAGTCTGTCTTTTTATGGTGGTTTTGGAGAAGTGGCTTCTTCCTTGCTGAGCGGCCTTTCAGGTTATGTCGATATAGGACTAATTTTACTGTGGATATAGACACTTTTGTACGTGTTTCCTCCAGCATCTTCACAAGGTCCTTTGCTGTTGTTCTGGGATTGATTTGCACTTTTCGCACCAAAGTACGTTCATCTCTAGGAGACAGAACGCGTCTCCTTCCTGAGCGGTATGACTGCTGCGTGGTCCCATGGTGTTTATACTTGCGTACTATTGTTTGTACAGATGAACGTGGTACCTTCAGGTGTTTGGAAATTGCTCCCAAGGATGAACCAGATTTGTGGAGGTCTACAATTTTTTTTCTGAGGTCTTTTGATTTTCCCATGATATCAAGCAAAGAGGCACTGAGTTTGAAGGTAGGCCTTGAAATACATCCACAGGTACACCTCTAAATGACTCAAATTATGTCAATTAGCCTATCAGAAGCTTCTAAAGCCATGACATCATTTTCTGGAATTTTCCAAGCTGTTTAAAGGCACAGTCAACTTAGTGTATGTAAACTTCTGACCCACTGGAATTGTGATACAGTGAATTATAAGTGAAATAATCTGTCTGTAAACAATTGTTGGAAAACTACTTGTGTCATGGCTCAAACGAGTTTTAATGACTCCAACCTAAGTGTATGTAAACTTCCGACTTCAACTGTATATTTACGGGCTCCAACAGCTAGTAGCTTGAACAACCCCATTTAGAAAATGAGATAAAATTATTAAAGATATCATATATTTTCTATCTATTTGTATTGTATTCAATGACACTGACGACACCAATAGATAAAATATAGACAGACTGGCACCAATGACAGTAATGAGGAGTGGCCCAGCCAGAACAGATTGTGTCACGCTCTGAACCAGGCTCCTCCCTTGGTTTTTTGCTTGTCTGGGATTTTTTTTTGCTCTCGCTTTTGCTTTGCTCTTTGGAGTCTATGCCAAGTTAATGTAAAAGTACTTTGTAAAATCTGCTGATGTAAAAAAGGGACTTATAAATACATTTGGTTGATTGATTGATTGATGGTTGTATTCGTCCCTATAGAGGATGAAGCCTGTGTCGGACCAGGAAGAGAATGAGCTGGTGATTCTCCACCTCCGCCAGCTATGTGGAACCAAGCAGAAGTCCCACCTCCACATCGGAGAGGCCCACCTGGTACTATTCCCTCACTTGTACTATAGACCTGCCTATAGGTTCAACCTGTCTGTCAATCAGCGGTCCCATTTGAGCTCCATAGTTTAAACTATACTGTGGGAGACTACAGCACATCCTGTAATGGCACATGCAGTTTAACCCCAGCTCCTATCTCTCTCTCTCTCTCTCTCTCTCTCTCTCTCGCTCGCTCTCTCTCTCTCTCGCTCTCTCTTGCTCTCTCGCTCTCTCGCTCTCTCTTCCCTCCCTGCCTCTCCTACTCTCCTGTCAGTCAGTCAGTCAGTCAGTCAGTCAGTCAGTCAGTCAGTCAGTCAGTCAGTCAGTCAGTCAGTCAGTCAGTCAGTCAGTCAGTCAGTCACTCACTCACTCACTCACTCACTCACTCACTCACTCACTCACTCACTCACTCTCTGACTCACAAGTTTATGACCACCTCTCTGTGGCCTTTTCCCAGTTTGATAGCAGCAGTGGAGAGCACAGTCAGTTGAACGGAGTCCTCAATGTTCAGACAGTATATTGAGATAGAACTAGAAACCTCAAACCCTCTTTTCATAAGCCCTGATACTAGGGAGCTCACTCTCAGGGCTCAAGGAGAGCACTTCTAGAAGTTAAACTGCTACAGACCTCTTGTCTTGCAGAGCTTTTACTGCCTCTGTGCTGATACAGGGATGTAGAGGAGCATAAACACATGTAAACTCTGATGGTAGTATCAAATTCCCCAGTCCAGTGTAAATTTTGATGTGGTGGTTTACTAGCGGTCAAGTTATTTGACCGGCATTCAGTGTTCACCCATCTTTATTTTACTACTACATCCCTGCTTACTTACTACACTGAACAAAAATATAAATGTAACATGTAAAGTGTTGGTCCCATGTTTCATGATCTGAAAAAACAAATCCCCAAAATGTTCCATATGCACAAAAAGCTTATTTCTCTCAAATATTTTGCACAACTTTGTTTACATCCCTGTTAATGAACATTTCTCCTTTGCCAAGATAATCCATCCACTTGACAGGTGTGGCATATCAAGAAGCTGATTAAACAGCATGATCATTTCACAGGTGCACCTTGTGCTGGGGACAATAAAAGGCATCTTTAAAATGTGCAGTTTGTCACACAACATAATGCCACAGATGTCGCCTCACAACCTAACCACGCCATCCCAGGACCTCCACATCCGAGGAGTATTTCTGTCTGTAATAAAGCCCTTTTGTGAGGAAAAACTCATTCTGATTGGCTGGGCCTGGATTCCCAGTGGGTGGGCCTTGCTGCCAAGTGGGTGGGCCTATGCCCTCCCAAGCCCACATATGGCTGCACCCTTGCCCAGTCATGTGAAATCCATAGATTAGGGCCTAATGAATTTATTTAAATTGACTGATTTCCTTATATGAAATGTTACTAAGTAAAATCTTTGAAATTGTTGCATGTTGTGTTTATATTTTTGTTGTAAAATCTACTAATCTACAAGCGGCTCCTTGTGTTACCTTATCGCCTACACTGCCTTTGGATGCAACGTTGTCTTCTCCGATGCTTGAAAGTTCTGTAACACTTTATAATAACGTTTAGTAATAAGTCTTTATTATTTTACCTTGAGGAGCACCTTGAAGAGCATCGATACTGCTGGAGTGTCTACCAATGGAAGCAGAAAGTTTGAATGGCGATACAGTGCTTCTGTGTTTAATATTTTTAATACACGTATATATTTTATACCTTGAAACATTTGTTTTAAGTGTTTTATACTGAACAAAAATATAAGCGCAACATGCAACAATTTCAAAGATTTTACAGAGTTACAGTTCATGTAAGGAAATCAGTCAAAATTCCCACGGGGGGCCAGTATGAAAATGTATGCACTCACTAACTGTAAGTCGCTCTGGATAAGAGCGTCTGCTAAATGACTAAAATGTAATACCTTTAAAAAAGGTAGGGGCGTGGATCAGAAGTTCAAAAGTTTGGGGTCACTTAGAAATGTCCTTTAAATGTCCATTAAAATAACATAAAATTGATCAGAAATACAGTGTAGACATTGTTAATGTTGTAAATGGCTATTGTAGCTGGAAACGACATATTTTTTATGGCCCATTATCAGCAACCATCAGTCCTGTATTCCAATGGCACGTTGTGTTTTCTAATACAAGATTATCATTTTAAAAGGCTAATTGATCATTAAAAAAAACGTTTGCAATTATGTGGTCCTCTGTAGCTCAGCTGGTAGAGCACGGCGCTTGTAACGCCAAGGTAGTGGGTTCGATCCCCGGGACCACCCATACACAAAAAAAAATTTATGCACGCATGACTGTAAGTCGCTTTGGATAAAAGCGTCTGCTAAATGGCATATTATTATATTTATTTATGTTAGCACAGCTGAAAACTGTTGTGCTGATTAAAGAAGCAATAAAACTGGCCTTCTTGAGACTAGTTGCCAGGGGACAAAATCACAGCGCCAATAGAGAAGGGGTGGCAATCCTCACCCTCCATACTAAGCCAGCTGGATGACAGAGGTGCGTCATCCAGCCAAAACGTAACAGCATGGAGGTTAGCGGCCCAATAGTAAAATATACAATTTGGGAGAGACAATACTCCTTCCATGTTGGATTTACAGAGGTGTTTTTTTTTTTTTTTTTTTACATATCCTGTGTGTTTTATAATCCCAGATGAATGGATTGATAATTAAGTCCAGTTGTTTATGACAGGACTTAGGTATGAATACCAGGATGTTCTGGAATAGGTAAAGTAGCTGTGGGAGGAAGACCATTTTAATGGCATTAATTCTTCCAAGCAGGGAAATTGGGTTGAGTTCTCCAAAATTGTATGTTTACCTTTGAGTTTTTGCATCAGAGAGGGGAAATTCTCTTTAAATAGAGAGGAGTATTGTTTGGTAACTGCAATTCCTAGATAGGTACATTTATCTGAAGATAACGTAAATGGAAGAAGTTCTAACCAAGAGGGGTTTTGCAACCGTATGGGCATTAATTCGCTCTTGTTCCAATTTATTCTATATCCCGAGAAGGTACCAAACAGGTTAATCAAATCAAGAATAGCTGGAATACTAGATTGAGGTTCCGTTACATAGAGGAGAATGTCATCTGCGTATAGAGAAATCTTATTTAGAGTATCTTTAGTATTATAGCCGTGTATTGTTGCGTGAGATCTGATCGCTTGAGCGAGAGGTTCAATCACTAGAGCAAAAAGTAAAGGCGACAGCGCACAACCCTGCCTTGTCCCTCTATAAAGGTTAAATCGGAGTGACAATGGTTGGTTAGTGAGTATTCTCGCACAGGGGTTACTATATACACTGCTCAAAAAAATAAAGGGAACACTTAAACAACACAATGTAACTCCAAGTCAATCACACTTCTGTGAAATCAAACTGTCCACTTAGGAAGCAACACTGATTGACAATAAATGTCACATGCTGTTGTGCAAATGGAATAGACAACAGGTGGAAATTATAGGCAATTAGCAAGACACCCCCAATAAAGGACTGGTTTTGCAGGTGGTGACCACAGACCAATTCTCAGTTCCTATGCTTCCTGGCTGATGTTTTGGTCACTTTTGAATGCTGGCGGTGCTTTCACTCTAGTGGTAGCATGAGACGGAGTCTACAACCCACACAAGTGGCTCAGGTAGTGCAGCTCATCCAGGATGGCACATCAATGCGAGCTGTGGCAAGAAGGTTTGCTGTGTCTGTCAGCATAGTGTCCAGAGCATGGAGGCGCTACCAGGAGACAGGCCAGTACATCAGGAGACGTGGAGGAGGCCGTAGGAGGGCAACAACCCAGCAGCAGGACCGCTACCTCCGCCTTTGTGCAAGGAGGAGCACTGCCAGAGCCCTGCAAAATGACCTCCAGCAGGCCACAAATGTGCATGTGTCTGCTCAAACGATCAGAAACAGACTCCATGAGGGTGGTATGAGGGCCTGACGTCCACAGGTGGGGGTTGTGCTTACAGCCCAACACCGTGCAGGACGTTTGGCATTTGCCAGAGAACACCAAGATTGGCAAATTCGCCACTGGCGCCCTGTGCTCTTCACAGATGAAAGCAGGTTCACACTGAGCACATGTGACAGACGTGACAGAGTCTGGAGACACCGTGGAGAACGTTCTGCTGCCTGCAACATCCTCCAGCATGACCGGTTTGGCGGTGGGTCAGTCATGGTGTGGGGTGGCATTTCTTTGGGGGGCCGCACAGCCCTCCATGTGCTCGCCAGAGGTAGCCTGACTGCCATTAGGTACTGCGATGAGATCCTCAGACCCCTTGTGAGACCATATGCTGGTGCGGTTGGCCCTGGGTTCCTCCTAATGCAAGACAATGCTAGACCTCATGTGGCTGGAGTGTGTCAGCAGTTCCTGCAAGAGGAAGGCATTGATGCTATGGACTGGCCCGCCCGTTCCCCAGACCTGAATCCAATTGAGCACATCTGGGACATCATGTCTCGCTCCATCCACCAACGCCACGTTGCACCACAGACTGTCCAGGAGTTGGCGGATGCTTTAGTCCAGGTCTGGGAGGAGATCCCTCAGGAGACCATCCGCCACCTCATCAGGAGCATGCCCAGGCGTTGTAGGGAGGTCATACAGGCACGTGGAGGCCACACACACTACTGAGCCTCATTTTGACTTGTTTTAAGGACATTACATCAAAGTTGGATCAGCCTTTAGTGTGGTTTTCCACTTTAATTTTGAGGGTGACTCCAAATCCAGACCTCCATGGGTTGATACATTTGATTTCCATTGATAATCTCTGTGTGATTTTGTTGTCAGCACATTCAACTATGTAAAGAAAAAAGTATTTAATAAGATTATTTCATTCATTCAGATCTAGGATGTGTTATTTTAGTGTTCCCTTTATTTTTTTGAGCAGTGTAGAAGCTGGATCCATTTTATGAACCCATCTCCAATATTACATTTCGGTAGGATCTTAAATAGATAGGACCACTCAACTTGGTCAAAGGCCTTTTCGGCGTCAAGAGATATAACGGCAAGGTCCACGTTGGGTAACCTCTGAGAATGAATGATGTTGAAGAGGTGCCTGAGATTGAAGAATGAGTTTCTGTTAAAGCCGGTCTGGTCCGAATGGACCAATTTTCCAACAAAAGTGCTAAAACTGTTAGGAAGAGTTTTTGCTAAGATCTTTTGGTCTGTATTGAGGAGAGATATTGGTCTGTATAACCGTACTCCTTCCGGATCTTTACAATTTTTATGTATAACTGTAATAACCGCCTCATCCAAAGTAGGTGGGAGAGCTCCATCCTCATTGGCCTGAACAAACAGTTTGTGCAGGTAGGGAGAGAGAATGTTGCTGAATGTTTTATAGAATTTACCAGGGAATTCATCTGGGCCCGGGGTCTTGCCACTCTTTAGAGATGTAATTGTTTCTTGAATTTCTCAGAGAGATATTTCCTTATTCAGGAAGTTAGAATCTTACTGGTTCAGGGCAGGAAGATTACAGTCCTCCAAAAAGTTTTGCATACTTAAAGTGTTAGGATCTGCTTTAGATGTATATAGAGTCTCGTAAAACTGACAGAATCGGTCATTGATGTCCTTGGGGGAAGTGAGTAATTCCCCAGTTACAGATTTAACTTGGTGAAACATTCGGTCACGCTCAGTTTTTAATTGTTGTCTGGCAAGTAATTTGTGCAGTTTGTCACCAAACTCAAAATGTTTTTGCTTGGTATAGAGAAAAGATTTAACAATTTTAGCTGAGAGAATCCGATTATATTCAAATGTTTCTCCATAGATGGATGACTAGCATTCTCCCTATCCAGTAGGTGAATTTGTCCCTCCAATTCTAGTAATTTATCTCTGCTTTGCCTTCTCCTGGTAGCCTGAAAGGAGATGATACAGCTTCTCAAATAAGCCTTCAGTGTTTCCCACAATACTGCTGGGGATGTCTCTGTGTTGTCATTGGTATCAAAGATGTTCACAGAATTTCGGTTCTGTGAGGAGTTGAGGATTAAACCTCCAGACCCTCTCGCTTGATACGATGTCACCCATTCTCAGGGAAAAGGTGAGTGGACTGTGGTCAGAGATTATAATATCATGATACCTCACATTACAGGTATAAGGGAGTAATTTAGCATCAACCCAAAAAATAGTCAATTCGGGTATAAATATTGTGAAAATGAGAGTGAAAGGAGGATTGCCTAATATCAAATAAGTTAGAATTTTTGATATAGGTATTCAAGAATTCGCTCGAATAGAAGGTAGGGGTGGCCGGGTAGAGGATCTATCCAAATATTGGTCTAGCACACAGTTAAGGTGTTGAGTATTTGTACTCAAAACTTTAACACCAAAGTAAAGTGCTAGTGAGATGAACTTGTTGTCTCAATAATTAAATCATATTTCATACTTGCCTGTTTTACACATGGAGAAAGAAGACACAGGAGATAAGTCAGTTTTCCAGTCAGTTTCTTTCTCTTTTTGCTTGTAGAGGAACTTCGTGTGCACTATACCCTAACCCTAACGCTACTGCAGCTTCCCCTAGTGGTACACACTGGATAACATTGTTTACATTGGAGGTGCTGTATATGGAAAAACTCAAATAAAAACAACCAATACAAAAAGAGAATATAGAATTCTTAGCCTAGCGGTTAAGAGCGTTGGGCCAGTAACCAAAAGGTTTCTGGTTCGAATCCCTGAGCTTACTAGGTGGGAAATCTGTCTGTGTCCTTGAGCAAGGTACTTAACGTAATTGCTCCTGTAAGTCGCTCTGGATAAGAGCGTCTGCTAAATGACTAAAATTTTAATGTAAAGCTTAGAAAAAGATAAGTCTTACTCAAAACACCAAATTGTGACAAAATGGATCATTTCGCAGCATTATAAGGCTGCATTGAGACAATGACTTGTCAATGACCCAAGCCCAGCTCAGTTAATCCCTACCATTGTGTCGCTGAGTCATCATAATGCTTTAGCAAATGTACATTATACCAGGAGCATTGGTAGACACAATGTAAGTAACCTAATTTATGTCATTCTAACTGCCCTAAATGCCTCTGCTGATCCTACAGCTATTGTATGCAGCAATCATGTGCCTATGAACCAGATTTGTGCTGTTAGCACTGAGGCGGTGTGCCCTAGTAGGAAGTCCACTGTGTGTAGCTCAACCTGCACTAGTAACCAATGACATTCATGTTCTGGCTATCTCTGAAACTCACTTAGACAATTCCTTTGATGATACAGTGGTAGCAATACAAGGTTATAACATTTACAGAAAATACATAAATGCCAGTGGTGGAGGTGCTTCTGTTTATATTCAGAACCACATTCCTGTAAAGATTAGAGAGGATCTCATGTTAAATACTGTTGAAGTAATATGGCTACAGGTTCATCTGCCTCACCTAAAGCCCATTCTTGTGGGAAGCTGCTATAGACCACCAAGTGCTAACAGTCAGTATCTGGACAACGTGTGAAATGATTGATAATGTATGTGATATCAACAGAGAGGTATATTTTCTTGGTGATTTTAAATATCGACTGGCTTTCATCAAGCTGCCCACTCAAGAAAAAGCTTAAAACAGTATCCAGTGCCTGCAACCTGGTTCAGGTTATCAGTCAACCTACCAGGGTAGTAACAAACAGCACAGGAATGAAATCATCAACATGTATTGATCACATCGTTTACTAATTGCTTGAAGCAGTATCCAAATCCATTGGATGTAGTGAAACAATATAGTAGCCATATCTAGCCATATCTAGTTCCAAAGGCTGGGCCTTATATAGTGTATAAGAGGTCATACAATACGTTTTATAGTGATTCCTATGTTGTTGATGTAAAGAATATTTGTTGATCCGTGGTGTGTAATGAGGAGGAAACAGACGCTGCACTTGACACATTTATTAAATTGCTTATTCCAGTTACTAGTAAGCACGCACCCATTAAGAAAAGGACTGTAAAACTGTTAAATCCCTGTGGATTGATGAGCAATTTAAAAATGGTATGGTTGAGAGGGATGAGGCAAAAGGAATGGCAAATAAGTCTGGCTGCACAGATTGGCAAACGTATTGCAAATTGAGAAATCATGTGACTAAACTGAAATAAAAGAAGAAGAAATTACACTATAAAACAAAGATAAATAACATACAGAATGATAGTAAAAAGCTTTGGAGCACCTTAAATGACATTTTGGGGAAAAAGGCAAATTCCGCTCCATCATTCATTGAATCAGATGGCTCATTCATCACAAAACCCACTGATATTGCTAACTACTTTAATGATTTTTTCATTGGCAAGATTAGCAAACTTAGGCATGACATGCCAGAAACAAACACTGACATCCAAGTATATCTGACCAAATTATGAAAGACAAGCATTGTAATTTTGAATTCCATAAAGTGAGTGTGGAAGAGGTGAAAAAACTATTGTTGTCTATCAAGAATGACAAGCCACCGGGGTCTGACAACTTGGATGGAAAATTACTGAGGATAAGAGCAGACGATATTGCAACTCCTATTTGCCATATTTTCAATTTAAGCCTACTAGAAAGTGTGTGCCCCCAGGCCTGGAGGGAAGCAAATGTCATTCCGCTACCTAAGAATAGTAAAGCCCCCTTTACTGGCTCAAATAGCCGACCAATCAGCCTGTTACCAACCCTTAGTAAAAAATTGTTTTTGACCAGATACAATGCTATTTTACTGTAAACAAATTGACAACAGACTTTCAGCACGCTTATATGGAATGACATTCAACAATCACAGAGAGAAAGTGATGATAAAAAGATGGTGGGGGCTGTTTTGTTAGAGTTTAGTGCGGCTTTCGACATTATCCATCATAGTCTGCTGCTGGAAAAACATATGTGTTATGGCTTTACACCCCCTGCTATATTGTGGATAAAGAATTACATGTCTAACAGAACACAGAGGGTGTTCTTTTAATGGAAGCCTCAAAAAGGGACTTAGGAAAATTACAGTTGGCTCAGAACAGGGCAGCAAGGCTGGCCCTTGGATGTACACAGAGAGCTAACATCAATAAGTCAATCTCTCCTGGCTTCATCACTACTTGTATTTATGAAAGGTATTGACATGTTGAATGCACCAAGCTGTCTGTTTGAACTACTGGCACATAGCTCAGATACCCATGCATACCCCCCAAGACATGCCACAAGAGGTCTCTTCACAGTCCAAAAGTCCAGAACAGACTATGGGAGGCGCACAGTACTACATAGAGCCATGACTACGTGGAACTCTATTCCACATCAAGTAACTGATGCAAGCAGTAAAATTAGATTTAAAATACAGATAAAAATACACCTTATGGAACAGCGGGGACTGTGAAACAACACAAACACAAACATAGGCACAGACACATGCATACACACACACGATAACATACGCACACATGGATTTTGTATTGTAGATATGTGGTAGTGGTGGAGTAGTGGTGGAGTAGGGGCCTGAGGGCACACAGAGTGTTGTGAAATCAGTGAATGTATTGTAATATTTTTTAAATTGCATAACTGTCTTAATTTTGCTGGACCCCAGGAAGCTAATGGGGATCAGAACGTAGGCTGGCCCTCTTTGAAGTCTCGTAGATTGATGCATTGCACTCTTTTTCTCTATAATGCCCACTTGCATAAACTGCCACCATACCTTACCTCATTGTTAACCTTCAGACGTATAAGTTACCAGACCCAGACTCAGGAATGGCTAAGTCTGGAGATCCCTTCAATCTCCACCGAGTTAGGTAAATCTACTTTTAGTTTTTTTTGCGACTCTAGGGCAATTCTCTAGGGCAATTCAGGCGGATGTTAGAGCGCCTTTTTACTGAACAAAGTGTTTGTTTCATATGATTATATTTTGCTTTTCGTGTTTTGTGTTTGCTTTTCTTGCATGTGTAATTGATGTGAATATACTGTAGATAGGCTATGTAAAGTGTCATTGTTGTTTATTGATGTGTTCATGCAGGGCTCATCTGCAAATAGACTGTGGTTTCAGCATGACTCCCTGGTTAAATAATATAAATAAATGGCAGTGGTCACTCAACATTTTAAAAGTATTTATAAAGTATAAGTAGCCTTCACTTTAGATTAGGGACAGCAAAAAGACTTCACTGGTGATGAGTAAATGGTTTTTATGGACGAAAATACATTTACACATTTACATTTTAGTCATTTAGCAGACGCTCTTATCCAGAGCGACTTACAGGAGCAATTAGGGTTAAGTGCCTTAAGGGCACATCGACAGATTTTTCACCTAGTCGGCTCGGGGATTAGAACCAGCGACCTTTCGGTTACTGGCACAACGCTCTTACCCACTAAGCTACCTGCCGCCCCAGACCAAAGCAATTGGAACTTAAACTGTTACAGTGAATGCATGGAAGGATGTGGGTTTGAGAGTGAAAAGAAACACAGATTTGTTAAAAACAAATTATGAAAATAAAGAGTAAAGCGGAGTGGTTTGTAATATGGCAGATCATATGAAGAGGGTGGACTTGAAGGGAAATGTTGAGAGAAGGGGGAAGTCCTTGAGCTGTCTGTGTGGGCTAGATCACCGGTCCATCATGCTGAGGATCATCTCAGGGGTGAGATCTCCGTTGGACGCAACCTCTGCTACAGGCAGCGCCACCCCTGCCTCTGCCTCCTCTGACTGCTCAACCACCACCTCTATGGCAGCCTGCTCAGCCTCTGGCTCATTCTTCACTATGATGTTCTCTATGGCACCTGTATTCTCATCCTCCACCTGGATGATGGCTGCTGCAGCAGCCTTGCCCTTAGGGGTAGCCTTGCTAGCTTTGGCAGGTGAGGCGGGTTTGGGCGCATTCTTGGGGGGTCTACCGCGTTTCCTCTTCACGGGAGGCTCCACAGGGGCAGGGATAGGCTTGGTGGGTGGAGCCTGCTCCAACTCCATCTCCTCCTCCTCCTCTTCTTCATCCTCCAGCAGTGCCGCCTCAGCCTCCTCATCCTCTTCATCAATGTCATCCAGCTCAGGATCAGCATTGTCCTCACTGTCGTCGTCATCATCAATGAAACGTATTATGAACGCCTTATAAATGGTTTATAGTGAACGGTATTATAAAGTGTTACTGAAAGTGATTTGTAACTGTATGCACATGTTCTGTGTTATACACAGAATTGTACAGTTTTGGACTATGATTCAATTTTTGAAGAAATTGTTTGTATACTTTCTTTTCTATGCTATATTGCATTAGTCTTGGAACCTGACTGTTTCTGCATTTAAACAACATTGTTGCCCCAAATAGAACCAGGTTGTTGTAGTGTTTTTGACAGTGGTGTAACCTCTGACCTTTGACATTTATCTGTGTGTAACAGAATACCCCCAACACTACGACAGCAACAACGGACAGCACAGCGGCGACGGGCGGCCGTTTCAAACTGGACATCCTGAAGAACAAGGCCAAGAGCTCTCTGACCAGCTCACTGGAGAACATCTTCTCACGGGTACTACCACAATGTCTGTCTCTGTCTTTCACTCTATAGGTCTCTATTTATTGTTCTCTTTCTCTCTCCCTATCTCTATCTCTATTATGTCTGTCATTCTGTCCATCTCCCTCACTGTCTCTGTCTTTCTCGCTCTCTATCAGCCGGTCTCTTTCGCTGTTTCCCCTCCTTACCTCCCCTTCTCTTTCTGTCTTTTTCTGTGTCTGATCAAATCCCTAGAGAATATCCTCTCAAGGTTTCCAAATATCTGTGTCTTGTGGCTCCCTGTCTCTTGTCTATGTATTTTTCTTTGTCATGGACATCCATGAATCAGAGACCTTTGCTGCCACCTGTTACTATTGTAAAGACATTTCCTAAGAATACAGTGCATTCAGAAAGTATTCAGACCCTTTTACTTTTTCCACATTTTGTTACGTTACAGCCTTATTCTAAAATTGATTAAGTACATATTTTCCCTCATCAATCTACACACAATACCCCATGATGACAAAGTGAAAAGAGGTTTTTAGAAATATGAGCAAATTTATTAAAAATATAAACAGAAATGCCTTCTTTACATAAATATTCAGACCCTTTGCTATGAGACTCGAAATTGAGCTCAGGTGCATCCTGTTTCCATTTATCATCCTTGAGATGTTTCAACAACTTGATTGGAGTCCACATGTGGTAGATTCAATTGATTGGACATGATTTGGAAAGGCACACACCTGTCTATATAAGGTCCCACAGTTGACAGTGCATGTCAAAGCAAAATCAAGCCATGAGGTCGATGGAATTGTCCATAGAGCTCAGAGACAGGATTGTGCACAGATCTGGGGAAGGGTACCAAAAAATGTCTGAAACATTGAAGGTCCCCAAGAACACCACCAAGACTCTTCTTAGAGCTGGCCGCCCGGCCAAACTGAGCAATCGGGGGAGAAGGGCCTTGGTCAGAGTGACCCGATGGTCACTGACAGAAGCTCCAGAGTTCCTCTGTGGAGATGGGAGAACCTTCCAGAAGGACAACCATCTCTGTATAACTCCACCAATCAGGCCTTTATGGTAGAGTGGCCAGACGGAAGCCACTCCTCATTGAAAGGCACATGACAGCCCGCTTGGAGTTTGCCAAAAGGCACCTAAAGGACTCTCAGACCATGAGAAACAACATTCTCTGGTCTGAAAAGAAGACTTGAGAAAAAAAAAAAAAATGTCAATATCACATTTACATAAGTATTCACACACTTTACACAGTACTTTGTTGAAGCACCTTTGGCAGCGATTGCAGCCTCGAGTCTTCTTGGGTATGACGCAACAAGCTTGGCACACCTGTATTTGGGGAGTTTCTCCCATTCTCCTCTGCAGATCCTCTCAAGCTCTGTCAGGTTGGATGGGGAGCGTCGCTGCACAGCTATTTTCAGATCTCTCCAGAGATGTTCAATCGGGTTCAAGTCCGGCTCTGGCTGGGCCACTCAAGGACATTCAGAGACTTGTCCCGAAGCCACTCCTGCGTTGTCTTGGCTGTGTGCTTAGGGTCATTGTCCTGTTGGAAGGTAAACCTTCGCCCCAGTCTGAGGTCCTGAGCGCTCTGGAGCAGGTTTTCCTCAAGGACCTCTCTGTACTTTGCTCCGTTCATCTTTCCCTCGATCCTGACTAGTCTCCCTGTCCCTACCGCTGAAAATCATCCCCACAGCATGATGCTGCCACCACCATGCTTCACCGTAGGGATGGTGGCAAGTTTCCACCAGACGTGAAGCTTGGCATTCAGGCCAAAGAGTTCAATCTTGTTTTTATCAGACCAGAGAATGTTGTTTCTCATGGTCTGAGAGTCCTTTAGGTGCCTTTTGGCAAACTCCAAGTGGGCTGTCATGTGCCTTTCAATGAGGAGTGGCTTCCGTCTGGCCACTCTACCATAAAGGCCTGATTGGTGGAGTTATACAGAGATGGTTGTCCTTCTGGAAGGTTCTCCCATCTCCACAGAGGAACTCTGGAGCTCTGTCAAAGTGACCATCGGGTTCTTGGTCACCTCCCTGACCAAGGTCCTTTTTCCCCGATTTCTCAGTTTGGCCGGGCGGCCAGCTCTAAGAAGAGTCTTGGTGGTTCCAAACTTCTTCCATTTAAGAATTATGGAGGCCACTGTGTTCTTGGGGACCTTCAATGCTGCAGACATGTTTTGGTACCCTTCCCCAGATCTGTGCCTCGACACAATCCTGTCTCGGAGCTCTACGGACAATTCCTTCGACCTCATGGCTTGGTTTTTGCTCTGATATGCACTGCCAACTGTGGGACCTTATATAGACCGGTTTGTGCCTTTCCAAATCATGTCCAATTAATTTACCACAGGTGGACTCCAATCAAGTTGTAGAAACATCTCAAGGATGATCAATGGAAACAGGATGCACCTGAGCTCAATTTAGACTCTCATAGCAAAGGGTCTGAATACTTATGTAAATAAGGTTTTTCTGTTTTTAAATGGGCAAACATTTCTCAAAACCGGTTTTTGCTTTGTCATTATGGGGTGTTGTGTGTAGATTAAAGAGGAAAAACATTAATTTAATCTATTTTAGAATAAAGCTGTAACGTAACAAAATGGGGAAAAAGGTTTAGGGTTAGGGTAGCAGTTTGGAACTCGTTAGTGAGTGTTGCAACCGAGGACAGACGATATTTACACGCTACGCGCTTCAGCACTCGCCGGTCCTGTTCTTTGAGCTTGTGTGGCCTACCACTTCACGGCTAAGCCGTTGTTGCTGCTAGGCATTTCTACTTTACAATAACAGCACTTACAGTTGACCGGGGCAGCTCTTGCAGGGCTGAAATTTGACAAACTGAGTTGTTGGTAAGGTGGCATCCTATGACTGAGCCATGTTGAAAGTCACTGAGCTCTTCAGTAAGGCCATTCTATTGCCAATGTTTGTCTATGGAGATGGCATGGTTGTGTGCTTGATTTTATACACCTGTCAGCAACGTGTGTGGCTGAAATAGCCGAATCCACTAATTTGAAGGGATGAACACATACTGGCTTTAAAGCATTATCCAAATCCATAGCCATACTGTGTCTAGGAAATCCAAAGTTCCAAAGGATGGGCCTAATATAATCTATAAGAGGTCATACAATAAGTTTTTTAGTGATTCCTATGTTGAAGATGTAAATAACATGTGCTGGTCTGCGGTGTGTAATGAGGAGCAACCAGATGCTGCACTTGACACATTTATGAAATTGCTTATTCCAGTTACTAATAAGCATGCACCCATTAAGAAAATGACTGTAAAAACTGTTAATTCCCTGTGGGTTGATGAGGAATTGAAAAATTGTATGCTTGAGAGGTATGAGGCAAATAAGTCTGGCTGCACAACCGATTGGCAAACATACTGTAAATTGAGAAATCATGTGTGACTAAACTGAATAAAAAGAAAAAGAAACTGTACTATGAAACAAAGAATAATAATATGAAGAATGATAGTAAAAAGCTTTGGAACACCTTAAATGAAATGTTGGGCAAAAAGACAGACTTGGCTCCATCATTCATTAAATCAGATGGCTCATTCTTCACAAAACCCACTGAAATTGCCAACTACTTTAATGATTTTTTCATTGGCAAGGTTAGGAACAACAAATTCTGAACCTACACATCCATGCATAACTGACCAAATTATGAAAGACTAGCATTGTAATTTTGAATTCTGTAAAGTGAGTGTGGAAGAGGTGAAAAAGTATTGTTGTCTATCAACAATGACAAGCCACCTGGGTCTGACAACTTGGATGGAAAATTACTGAGGATGATAGCGGACGATATTGCCACTCCTATTTGCCATATCTTCAATCTAAGCCTACAGGAAAGTGTGTGCCCTCAGGCCTGGAGGGAAGCAAAAGTCATTCCGCTACCAAAGAATAGCAAAGCACCCTTTACTGGCTCAAACAGCCGACCAATCAGCCTGTTACCAACCCTTAGTAAACTTTTGACCAAATAAAATGCTATTTCACAGTAAACAAATTAACAGAATTTCAGCACGCTTATAGGGAAGGGCATTCAACATGCACGGCACTTACACAAATGACTGATGATTGGCTGAGAGAAATGTATACTAAAAAGATTGTGGGAGCTGTTTTGTTAGACTTCAGTGCAGCTTTTGACATTGTCAATCATAATCTGCTGCTGGAAAAACGTGTTTGTTATGGCTTTACATCCCTACATTATTGTGGATAGAGAGTTACCTGTCTAATAGAACACAGATGGTGTTCTTTAATGGAAGCCTCTCCAACATATTGTAATACAGGTAGTCAGGCATTTCCCAGAGCAGCTGTCTGGGCCCCTAACTCTTTTCAATCTGTACTAATGACCTGCCACTGGCTCTGAGTAAAGCCTGTGTGTCTATGTATGCTGATGACTCAACACTATACACATCAGCTTCCACAGCAAGTGAAATCACTGCAACACTTAACAACGAGCTGCAGTCAGTTTCAGAATGGGTGGACAAGAAATAAGTTAGTCCTAAATATTTCAGAAACTAAAAGCATTGCATTTGGGACAAATCATTCACTAAATCTTAAACCTCAACTACATCTTGTAATGAATAATGATCAAATTGAGCAAGTTGAGAAGACTAAACGGCTTGGAGTAACCCTGGATTGTAAACTGTCATGGTCAAAACATATTGATACAACAGTAGCTAAGATGGGGAATGGTCTGTCCATAATAAAGTGTGGCTCTGCCTTCTTAACAACGCTATCAGCAAGGCAGGCCCTAGTTTTGTCGCACCTGGACTACTGTCTAGTCGTGTGGTCAGCTGCTACAAAGAGGGACTTAGGAAAATTACAATTGGCCCAGAACAGGGCAGCACGGTTGGCCTTTAAATGTACACGGAGAGCTAACATTAATAAATACTTGTCAATCTCTCCTGGCTCAAAGTAGAGGAGAGATTGACTTCATCACTACTCGGATTTGTGAGAAGTATTGACATGTTGAGCTGTCTGTTTAAACTACTAGTACACAGCTCGGACACCCATGCATACCCCTCAAGACATGCCACCAGAGGTCTCTTCACGGTCCCCAAGTCCAGAACAGACTATGGGAGGCGCACAGTACTACATAGAGCCATGGTTACATGGAACTCTGTTCCACATCAAGTAACTCATGCAAGCAGTCAAATTAGATGAAGAAACCCCAGATAAAAATACACCTTATAGAACAGCAGGGACTGTGAAGTGACACACACACAGGCACAGACACATGCACACACACATGATAACATACACACTATACACATGGATTTTGTGTTGTAGAAATGTGGTAGTAGAGGAGTGGGCTGAGGGCACACACTTAATGTGTTGTGGAATGTATTGTAATGTTTTTAAAATTGCATAACTGCCTTAATTTTGTTGGACCTCAGGAAGAGTAGTTGCTGCCTTGGAAGCAGCTAATGGAGATCCATAATAAATACAAATACAAATCCCTAACCTTGACCCTATCATCACCCCTAATCTTAACCTTAAAGCCAACCCTAACCCCAGTCCTAAACCTATTCTAGTCTCTTACCCCCGACACTATAACTTCACTGCTAGATCTGCCGGTTGAATATCCACACCCTAAACAAAATGTTATCATGGGTTAACATGGTTTAATTATTTAATTATTTATAGGAGGTTTACTTCGTAATCTTCTTAAATTTGGTTAGAGTTCGGGTGGAATATTGAAATTGTCCAATTTATGTGAGAACTCACTTGTCAATTGCTATCAGGCTCAGGGACAAGTTTTTGACATTCCACGTCAGCAAAATATTGAACCCGTTTGAAATCAGGTTCAGTTATGTAACGTGCGGCTCACAAAAAGTTCACATTCACATCAATAATATTTATCTCTTGTCTCCTCAGGGCGCCAACCAGATGAGAGGTCGCTTGGGAAGCATGGGAAGCATGGGGGGGAGCTTTGAGAGAGTGAGTATTCCGTATGGAATGTGAAAATTCCCAGAGCATCTCACTCGATGGTAGTAGTCTCTCTCTCTCTCTCTCCCCCTCTCTCTCTCTCTCCCCCCCCCCCTCTCTCTCTCTCTCTCTCTCTATTTTCTCTCTCTATTTTCTCTCTTTCTCCCCTCTCTCACTTCCCCCCTCGCTGTCTTCTCCACTCTCTCTCTCTCTCTTCCCCCCTCTCTCTTCTCTCTCTCTCTCTCTCTCTCTCTCTCTCTCTCTCTCTCTCTCTCTCTCTCTTCTCTTTCTCTTTCTCTCTCTCTCTCTCTCTCTCTCTCTCTCTCTCTCTTGAGGAAAAGATGAATGCACTAACTGTAAGTCACTCTGGATGTCTTCACTATTATTATACAATGTAGAAAATAGTAAAAATAAAGAAAAACCCTTGAATGAGTAGGTGTCCAAACTTTTGACTGAAACTGTAGGTCCATTATCTTTTCTACATATTTAAGTTTAGACTTAAAGCATTTTCCCATCCCAATGTATACTGTATACACTACTGGTCAAACGTTTTAGAACACCTGCTCATTCAAGGGTTTTTCTTTATTTTACTATTTTCTACATTGTATAATAATAGTGAAGACATTAAAACTATGAAATAACACATATGGAATCATGTAGTAACCCAAAATGTGTTAAACAGATTATTCAAAGTAGCCACCCTTTGCCTTGATGACAGCTTTGCACACTCTTGGCATTCTCTCAACCAGCTTCAGGAGGTAGTCACCTGGAATGCATTTCAATTAACAGGTGTGCCTTCTTAAAAGTTAATTTGTGGAATTTATTTCCTTCTTAATGCTTTTGAGCCAATCAGTTGTGTTGTGACAAGGTAGGGGGTGGTATACTGAAGATAACCCTATTTGGTAAAAGACCAAGTCCATATTATGGCAAGAACAGCTCAAATAAGCAAAGAGAAACAACAGTTATCATTACTTTAAGACACGAAGGTCAGTCAATCCGGAAAATGTCAAGAACTTTGAAAGTTTCTTCAAGTGCAGTCGCAAAAACCATCAAGTGCTATGATGAAACTGGCTCTCATGAGGACCGCCACAGGAATGGAAGACCCAGAGTTACCTCTGCTGCAGAGGATAAGCTCTTTAGAGTTACCAGTCTCAGAAATTGCAGCCCAAATAAATGCTTCACAGAGTTCAAGTAACAGACACATCTCAACATCAACTGTTCAGAGGAGACTGTGTGAATCAGGCCTTCATGGTCGAATTGCTGCAAAGAAACCACTACTAAAGCACACCAATAAGAAGAAGAGACTTGCTTGGGCCAAGAAACAGGAGCAATGGACATTAGACCGGTGGAAATTTGTCCTTTGGTCTGGAGTCCAAATTTGAGATTTTTAGTTTCAACCGTGTGTCTTTGTGAGACGCGCTGTGGGTGAACGGATGATCTCTGCATGTGTATTTACCACCGTAAGGCATGGAGGAGAAGGTGTTATGGTGTGGGGGTGCTTTGCTGGTGACACTGTCTGTCATTTATTTAGAATTCAAGGCACACTTAACCAGCATGGCTACCACAGCATTCTGCAGCGATACGCCAACCCATCTGGTTTGGGCGTACTGGGCTATCATTTGTTTTTCAACAGGACAATGACCCAACACACCTCCAGGCTGTGTAAGGGCTATTTGACCAAGAAGGATGTGATGGAGTGCTGCATCAGATGACCTGGCCTCCACAATCACCCGACCTCAACCAAATTGAGATGGTTCCATATGTATTATTTCATAGTTTTGATGTCTTCACTATTATTCTACAATGTAGAAAATAGTAAAAATAAAGAAAAACCCTTGAATTAGTAGGTGTTCTAAAACCTTTGGTAGTGTATACAGTGGGGGTAAAAAGTATTTAGTCAGCCACCAATTGTGCAAGTTCTCCCACTTAAAAAGATGAGAGAGGCCTGTAATTTTCATCATAGGTACACGTCAACTAGGACAGACAAAATGAGATTTTTTTTCTCCAGAAAATCACATTGTAGGATTTTTAATGAATTTATTTGCAAATTATGGTGGAAAATAAGTATTTGGTCAATAATAAAAGTTTCTCAATAATTTGTTATGTACCCTTTGTTGGCAATGACACGGGTCAAACGTTTTCTGTAAGTCTTCACAAGGTTTTCACACACTGTTGCTGGTTTTTTGGCCCATTCCTCCATGCAGATCTCCTCTAGAGCAGTGATGTTTTGGGGCTGTCGCTGGGCAACACGGACTTTCAACTCCCTCCAAAGATTTTCTATGGGGTTGAGATCTGGAGACTGGCTAGGCCACTCCAAGAACTTGAAATGCTTCTTACGAAGCCACTCCTTCGTTGCCCGGGCGGTGTGTTTGGGATCATTGTCATGCTGAAAGACCCAGCCACGTTTCATCTTCAATGCCCTTGCTGATGGAAGGATGTTTTCACACAAAATCTCACGATACATGGCCCCATTCATTCTTTCCTTTACACCAATCAGTCGTCATGGTCCCTTTGCAGAAAAACAGCCCCAAAGCATGATGTTTCCACCCCCATGCTTCACAGTAGGTATGGTGTTCTTTGGATGCAACTCAGCATTCTTTGTCCTCCAAACACGACGAGTTGAGTTTTTACCAAAAAGTTCTATTTTGGTTTCATCTGACCATATGACATTCTCCCAATCCTCTTCTGGATCACCCAAATGCACTCTAGCAAACTTCAGACGGGCCTGGACATGTACTGGCTTAAGCAGGGGGACACGTCTGGCACTGCAAGATTTGAGTCCCTGGCGGCGTAGTGTGTTAATGATGGTAGGCTTTGTTACTTTGGTCCCAGCTCTCTGCAGGTCATTCACTAGGTCCCCCGTGTGGTTCTGGGATTTTTGCTCACCGTTCTTGTGATCATTTTCACCCCATGGGGTGAGATCTTGCGTGGAGCCCCAGATCGAGGGACATTATCAGTGGTCTTGTATGTCTTCCATTTCCTAATAATTGCTCCCACAGTTGATTTCTTTAAACCAAGCTGCTTACCTATTGCAGATTCAGTCTTCCCAGCTTGGTGCAGGTCTACAATTTTGTTTCTGGTGTCCTTTGACAGCTCTTTGGTCTTGGCCATAGTGGAGTTTGGAGTGTGACTGTTTGAGGTTGTGGACAGGTGTCTTTTATACTGATAACAAGTTCAAACAGGTCCCATTAATACAGGTAACGAGTGGAGGACAGAGGAGCTTCTTAAAGAAGAAGTTACAGGTCTGTGAGAACCAGAAATCTTGCTTGTTTGTAGGTGACCAAATACTTATTTTCCACCATAATTTGCAAATAAATTCATAAAAAATCCTACAATGTGATTTTCTGGATTTCTTTTCCTCAATTTTTCTGTCATAGTTGACGTGTACCTATGATGAAAATTACAGGCCTCTCTCATCTTTTTAAGTGGGAGAACTTGCACAATTGGTGGCTGACTAAATACTTGTTTTCCCCACTGTATATATATTTTTACACTGTTTGGATTTAGGCGACCCCAAAAAATGCTTAGGGGTTCCGCCCAAGGATTACAATGGCAGAAAAATACCTGACATGTATTCTGGACAGGGGCGCAACTTTCACTGGGGACGGGGGGGACATGTCCCTCCACATTCTGAAATTGCATTTTTGTCTCCCCCAGTTTTATCATTGGAATGTGATACAAAACGAGGCAACGGTGTGGTGTACTTTAGGACCATTTGGACGCCTCCAAGCGGTCGGGTAGGCTGTTTGGAGTGTTTATCCCCAATACAATAAAAACAATAATGTCCCCCCCACTTCTAAAACCAAAGTTGCGCCTCTGATTCTGGCCCCCAACATGGTTCCCTTCTCACACAGCGTGTCTTGACACATGAATATTCCCAAGTTTTCCAGCATTTTTCCTACGTTTATTTTCCAACGCAGCCTGGACGGTTGTTTGGTGGCGGAGTGGTCCCCTCTAGTGTCACAGGGATGCAAAATGTGGGATGGTGGTGTGATGGTGACCCTCTGGCCGTGCGTGTTTGTCTCTGGGAGTCTATGTGTACGTGTGCGTGCATGCATGCTTTTGTGCGTCTATGTTTTTGTCTATCTTTGTGTCTGTATCTGTGTATGTCTCTGTGTGGTGTGCCCCTGGCCCTGTGTTTTCAGCTGAGTAAGGCCTCTACTATGAACTAAGGACAGTCTCCGGATACAGGGGCCAGGGCAGGAAACAGAGACGGGATGTGTCCAGCTCTGAGTCTGCTGAGCAATGCCTCAATACTTCCTCTACACTCCCTTGTAAACAGGCCTATACTAGCCTCTTCACAATGTGTTACGGGCCTAGTCCCAAACCAAACAAACGTACCTCTGAGTCGTATCCCAAAGCCCTTGTTGGTCTGTCGCAGAGCTAAATGGACGGACTAGGTTTGAGGAACATAGGAATAATTCCACCCCCAACCCCTCTGCAAGCTATGTGGAGTTACTGAACCAGCATTGATTTAACCTTTATTTAGGCAGGGGAGACCAATTGAGGCCAAGGTATCTTTTTCAAGGTAGCCCTGCATTTTTCTTACATGTCAGATGTGCGAGAGGGAGTCGGCAACGGCGTAAGGGTTTGGTTTGGAACAGAGCTGTGTAGGGCCTCCCCTCCTGTAATGTGATGCAGTGAATCACAGGGTGCAGCCTATTAGAGTACAATAGATGAGTGGAGCAGCATGGGGAGGCACAGGGGCGGCAGGGAGTAGGACTAAGAGAGTTGGAGTGTGTGGAGTCGAACCAGTGGAGTCTTACCCTATTGAGCGAGTGAGGACACTTGCTAGTAGTAAGTAAGTGCAGACCTGTTGGCTTTGGTATGGAGTGTGGAAGTTGTATTGCTAGTAATTGCTTTTCGGAATCAGATTGGATTTTATGCAGGATTTGTTATGTATCATAGCAGCAAGTTTTGCATTCTAGCTGTGTGCACCTCAATGCATTCTCCAGAGTCTAGAGTCCACCCCATGCAACACTATTCTGGTCTCAGATCTGTTTGTGCTGTATAGCCAAATCCTGTATGCCAAAGACAATAGGAGTTGGCTATACAGCACAAACAAATCTGGGACCTGGTTAATGCAACAGATGGTATGGGGTCAGGAAGTTTATTAATGGTCTCAGGTGTACATTGCAAGTCATAATTATCTTCATCATCCTCATCTTCATCACTCTGTCCCCTCAAGGCGGACGACTCTCCCGGTGACTCCCCGCCAGGCACACCCCCTGGTTTCCCTGACGACGACCCGGATGCCCTCCAGTTCCGGCGGCGTGCCCACACCTTCAGCCACCTGCCCGTGAAGAAGCGCATCTCGTTCAACGACGCGCCCACCCAGGGAGTCCAGCAGGGGGGCACTGGTACCCACAGCAAGGCCCTGCTCCGCAGGCAGCAGTCTGTCAACCCCGAACTACTGCAGAGCAGGTAAACACACACACACAGAAACAACATGACCCAACAGGACATGACACGAACCACACCACAACACACAGACAACGCAACACACTTCACTTCCTGTTATCCCTATGTCACTTACTTCCCATGTGACTAGAATGAGATAAAGATGGATGAGACGGAGATTATGTCACAAAAGTGCAAATGTCCTGACCCCAATTGTTTAGTTTGGTTCTATTCAGTTCCAGTAATTGGGAGTTCCATTTACAGTGCCTTCAGAAAGTATTCATACCCCTTGACTTATTCCACATTTTGTTGTGTGTGTTACAGACTGAATTCAAAATGGATTAAATATATATTTTTTTCTGTATCTACACACAATACCCCATAATGACAAAGTGAAAACAGGTTTTAGAAATGTTTGCAAATTTGTTGAAGATGAAATACAGACATTTCCAATTTACATAAATATTCACACCCCTGAGTCAATACTTTGTAGAACCACCTTTGGCGGCGATTACAGCTTTGAGTCGTTTTGGGTATGTCTGTATCTGCTTTGCACATCTGTATTTGGGGATTTTCTTAGATTCTTCCTTGCAGAGTTTCTCATATTCTGTTAAGTTGGATGGGGAGTGGCAGTGAACTGCAATCATCAAGTCACAGATTTTCAATGGGATTCAAGTCTGGGCTTTGGATCGGCCATTCAAGGACTTTAACATTGTTCAGAAGCCATTCCAGCTTTGCTTTGGCTGTATACTTGGGGTCATTGTCCTGTTGGAACGTAATTCTTCGCCCCAGTCTAAGGTTGTTTGCACTCTGAAGCAGGTTCTCATCAAGGATTTGCCTGTATTTAGCTCCATACATTTTTCCCTCTATCCTTACCAGTCTCTCAGTCCCTGCTGCTGAAAAGCATCCCCGTAGCATGATGCTGCCACCACCATGCTTAACGGTAGGGATGGTGTTAGATGGGTGATGAGCTGTGCCTGGTTTTCTCCAGACATGGCTCTTTGCATTCAGGCCAAAGAGTTACATTCTTGTCTCATCAGACCACAGAATCGTTTTGCTTATGCTTTGTCTTTCACGTGCCTTTTTGCAAACTCCAGGCGTGCTGTCATATGCCTTTTTCTCAGGAGTGGATTCCGTCTGGCCACTGTCCCATAAAGCTCAGATTGGTGAAGTGCTGTATAGACTGTTGTCCTTCTGGCAGGTTCTCCCATCTCAGCCAAGGAACTCTGTAGTTCTGTCAGAGTGGTCATTGGGGTCTTGGTCACCTCCCTGACCAAGGTCCTTCTTTCCCGGATGCTCAGTTTGGCCGGACGGCCAGCTTTAGGCAGAGCTGGGTAGTTCCATATTTTTTCAATTGCCCAATGATGGAGACCACTGTGCTCTTGGAAACTTTCAACACTCTAGAAATTGTTTTATACCCTTCCCCAGATATATGGCTCATCACAGTTCTATCTCGGAGACCTACAGACAGTTCCTTCGACTTCATGATATAGTTTCTGCTCTGAGATGCAATGTCAACTGTGGGACCTTATACAGACAGGTGTGTTTCTTTCTAAATCATCCAAACAGTTGAATTGGCCACAGGTGGACTCCAATCAAGTTGTAGTGACATCTCAAGGATGATCAAAGGAAATTGGATGCACCTGAGCTCAATTTGGAGTGTCAGCAAAGGGGTGTGAATACTTATGTAAATTAGATTTCTGTATTTCCTTTTCAATAAATCTGCCCCCCAAAAAATAACAAAATAAATGTTTTCACTTTGTCATTATGGGGTATTCCGTGTAGATGGGTGAGAGAGAGAAAAAAAGTAATCCATTTTGAATTCAGGCTGTAACACAACAAAATGTGGAATAAGTCCAGGGGTATGAATACTTTCTGAAGGCACTGTAGCACCGTGCACAGACGTAGAAATTGAGTGACTATTCTATTTATTCTATTTCTATGTGTGTAGATGCAGATCTACTTTATGTAGAAGCTTCTCTCATTCTAGCCTGGGGATTTGCCCTAGTGAACTGTTGTGTATACAGCATCTTGTGATGAGGAAACATGCTTTATTTGTGATGTAAATAAGATTGGCATAGGACCTTTTATAAAATAGCACCTCATATTGTACCTCATATGTGGAATATGTTCTTTAAGGGCTAGTGGTAGCAATGACACATTGACAGCTACTCTTATTGAAATATTGATGGGAAGTTTTACAACAACAAAGAAGTTACTTTAAACAACCAACACTGTTTTTCCCCTTGGACATCATTGCACACGCGATAGAACAGCAGAGTATTTACTGTAAAAAAAAATGCACTCCTACATTGCATCTACAAACGAAAACAATAACAAATGTACTGGGATGAACATTGGCACTGTTTCTCCTTATGCAGATTTCAGCTTTAAGACGCTATAACTAACTGTCATGGAAAATCCACACTAATGAGTGTGTCACTAACTGAGAAATAATTTATGCACCAATCATCTGTTCTACATCAACAATGTCATCTATTTTACATTCTTCAATTTCATATTATGTGATTGGCTTTCCCACCATAACAGATGTGATTTGATTCCCTTTAAACGAGTCATTCAGGTCTAGTTTTCACTGATTAACATTATTTTTCACACTCACAACACAAAAAACTAACACAACCAACAGAACAGACCCTACAAACACAGTCAACATCATAATGTCACGTAAGTGGCTCATTTTGCATCCAGACCACATTTATTCCACAATAACCTTGGTTTCTTTATTTTTAACACCATCCCAGCCCCGTGTCCTACTTGAGAACGCGAAGCGTCTTGGAGAGCGAGTCCAACTTCAGTCTCCCCTCCTCTTTCTCCGCTCCTACTTACCTGAAAAGCTTTTACCAGGGTTCCCTCGGTTCCATGGGGTCTTTGGCCGACACCGGGGCCCTCTGGAGGTGAGAGGGGGTGCATGCTCGCCCCCCTGCTTTGACCACACCTCAATTACCGGCCAGGGATGGCAGAGAAAATGGGAGGGGGGGTTGGTTGGGGGGCATGTTTTGTCGGCGGGATGGCAGCAGCAGTTATTCGTTGCGACCACCTAAATCTTTTAACATGCTGCTTTTCTTCCCTGCCTACAGTGGGGAAAAAAAGTATTTAGTCAGCCACCAATTGTGCAAGTTCTCCCACTTAAAAAGATGAGAGAGGCCTGTAATTTTCATCATAGGTACACGTCAACTATGACAGACAAATTGAGAAGAAAAAAAATCCAGAAAATCACATTGTAGGATTTTTTATGAATTTATTTGCAAATTATGGTGGAAAATAAGTATTTGGTCAATAACAAAAGTTTCTCAATACTTTGTTATATACCCTTTGTTGGCAATGACACAGGTCAAACATTTTCTGTAAGTCTTCACAAGGAAAATAAGTATTTGGTCACCTACAAACAAGCAAGATTTCTGGCTCTCACAGACCTGTAACTTCTTCTTTAAGAGGCTCCTCTGTCCTCCACTCGTTACCTGTATTAATGGCACCAGTTTGAACTTGTTATCAGTATAAAAGACACCTGTCCACAACCTCAAACAGTCACACTCCAAACTCCACTATGGCCAAGACCAAAGAGCTGTCAAAGGACACCAGAAACAAAATTGTAGACCTGCACCAGGCTGGGAAGACTGAATCTGCAATAGGTAAGCAGCTTGGTTTGAAGAAATCAACTGTGGGAGCAATTATTAGGAAATGGAAGACATACAAGACCACTGATAATCTCCCTCGATCTGGGGCTCCACGCAAGATCTCACCCCGTGGGGTCAAAATGATCACAAGAACGGTGAGCAAAAATCCCAGAACCACACAGGGGGACCTAGTGAATGACCTGCAGAGAGCTGGGACCAAAGTAACAAAGCCTACCATCAGTAACACACTACGCCGCCAGGGACTCAAATCCTGCAGTGCCAGACGTGTCCCCCTGCTTAAGCCAGTACATGTCCAGGCCCGTCTGAAGTTTGCTAGAGTGCATTTGGATGATCCAGAAGAGGATTGGGAGAATGTCATATGGTCAGATGAAACCAAAATATAACTTTTTGGTAAAAACTCAACTCGTCGTGTTTGGAGGACAAAGAATGCTGAGTTGCATCCAAAGAACACCATACCTACTGTGAAGCATGGGGGTGGAAACATCATGCTTTGGGGCTGTTTTTCTGCAAAGGGACCAGGACGACTGATCCGTGTAAAGGAAAGAATGAATGGGGCCATGTATCGTGAGATTTTGAGTGAAAACCTCCTTCCATCATCAAGGGCATTGAAACGTGGCTGGGTCTTTCAGCATGACAATGATCCCAAACACACCGCCCGGGCAACGAAGGAGTGGCTTCGTAAGAAGCATTTCAAGGTCCTGGAGTGGCCTAGCCAGTCTCCAGATCTCAACCCCATAGAAAATCTTTGGAGGGAGTTGAAAGTCCGTGTTGCCCAGCGACAGCCCCAAAACATCACTGCTCTAGAGGAGATCTGCATGGAGGAATGGGCCAAAATACCAGCAACAGTGTGTGAAAACCTTGTGAAGACTTACAGAAAATGTTTGACCTGTGTCATTGCCAACAAAGGGTATATAACAAATTATTGAGAAACTTTTGTTATTAACCAAATACTTATTTTCCACCATAATTTGCAAAGAAATTCATTAAAAATCCTACAATGTGATTTTCTGGATTTTCTTTTCTCATTTTGTCTGTCATAGTTGACGTGTACCTATGATGAAAATTACAGGCCTCTCTCATCTTTTTAAGTGGGAGAACTTGCACAATTGGTGGCTGACTAAATACTTTTTTCCCCACTGTATATATATTTTTACACTGTTTGGATTTAGGCGACCCCAAAAAATGCTTTCACACATTTTGTTGTTTTTTTATTTTTCATTTGTATTAACCCATCCACCTCTTCGGAGGACACTTTTTTTTTTTTTACAGCTTTTCTGCTACATATACATACATTTTACATATACATTTTACATACAGTACATAGTACTTTTATAGACTGTACAGCAATCACTTAACAATAATACATTACCAAACATAAACTCTTTAATCCCACCCCTCAGCCACTCTCAGCCCATCCCACCTATCACCATAGACTACCCTCGTTTGCTTTCCATGTGCCATATATTTTTCAGTTGTGCTGTGATGTTTTGCATACATTTTTAACCTTTCTAATCGCATAGTATCCGCAGATTGTGAGCTAAAGATGAAAACCTTTCCTACGAGTATTATTGATTGATTGACTACGGCCTTCCAAGTGAATGTTGTGATTCTTTTTACCATTCTTGAACCTGTGACCAGAAACAAGCTACATAGGGGCAATAACAGAATAAATGATCTAGTGATTCTGACTCTTCGCAGCAAAATCTTGTTCTGATAGCCTGAATTTAAAATGGATTCAATTGAGATTGTTTGTCACTGACCTACACACAGTAACCCATAATGTCAAAAGTGGAATTATGTTTTTAGAAATTTTAACAAATGAATAATAAATGAAAAGCTGAAATGTCTTGAGGTTATCAGTATTCAACCCATTTGTTATGGCAAGCCTAAATAAGTTCAGGAGTAAAAATGTGTTTAACAAGTCACATAATAAGTTACATGGACTCACTCTGTGTGCAATAATAGTGTTTAACTTGAATTTTTAATGACTACCTCATCTCTGTACCATACACATACACAATCCCTTAAAGTGCTTAAGATGGTTTTAGTGTTAACTCACCCTATCCAACATCATTATGCACCATGGCGGCCTTTTGCCCTGCACCACCTGTATTATGTCTATAGGGCACTAAAAGGGATTGATTGTGAATAGATCTGTCTCCTTCATTTTGCTCTCCTGGGTGCAGTTCATTAGGGCACACTGCAGCTAAATGTTGTGCTACTGAAAACGAAAACAAGCATTCCTTATTGGACAAGTTCAGACTTCCTGTTTCACTCTGTTTCTGAACATTTTCTTCAGTTTCGTGCCTACTGAACACTACCCTGGTTCACTCGGCCTAGAAACCAGGAATTCCCCTTTTAAATTCTCCCAGCTCCATTCGACATCTACATTCCCCACATGAGGTGACACATCTAGACATTTTCATAAAGGTTAACATTTCCATTCTGAAATGTGAATCGTCCCTCATGGACTCACCTTCAGATGATCAGTTACTCCAGTGAACTCTCTCATTCTCGCGCTCTTTTGCTCTCTCTCAACAGTCAAATCCCTCTGGCCGTCGAGAGTTCTTAATGTTACAGCCAATGGTAGTTAATTAGCTAGGTACAGATCTAGGATCAGCTTCTCCTCCCCCAATCCTAACCTTTAGTGGGTAAAATGCAAAACTGTGTCTAGGAGGCCTACTCCTGGGGTGTGTTAATTAGGTCCCAAATGGAAGAATACTGACTGAAACACTAGTTTTGGTTTACATTCACTATATATTGCACTACTGTTGCACAATAGGGTGCCATTTTGGACAGAGCCATAGTCTTGAAATAGATCAATCAGCTTCCTAACCCTGTTCTCCTCTCCCCCATCAAACACAACTTCTTTCCCAAGGAAATGATCCAAACAGCCATGTAACAATGGCTGCCTCTGTGTCCTGATGTTTTCTCTTGTTTTATGTACTAATTATGGATCTACTGTACTACCGTATTGGTCCGAATATAAGACGGCCTTTTTTCCCCTCGAAATAGGTCCAAAAAAGTCGGGTCGTCTTATATTCGGGGTCTAGTATTCAGAGCGCAGTTTCTCTTCTTCGGCGCTCCCTTTAAATGTCAATACACATTCGCGGGCACAGATGGCGCCAAAAATTCGTTCCGGACGGAGGGAAGAGGCGTCCTTAACAACCAGCCCGTTACCGGTGTTTAAAGATGGAAAGACAGGCTGACCATTTAGAGACAAGTGGCTCAAAAGTGGGCCAGGTCAATAAACAACAGCGGAGGAGCTATGATGCCAATTTCAAAATAATGGTTGTCAATAAGGCAGAGTCATCTAACAACTGCCAAGCTGCCAAGACATTCGGGGTCACTGAGTGTAATGTAAGAAGATGGCGAGCAGAAAAACAACGTCTAAAAGATGCTAACAGTCAGCGAAAATCCTTCCGTGGTCCTCAAAGTGGTCGTTTCATTGAGGTTGACCGGAGGGTTTTTGAATATGTCAGGGAAAAAAGAGTTGAGGGAATGCCCATTACCAGAGCTGTCATCCAGGTTAAGGCCCTGGAAATCGCCAGAGAGCTCAACATCACTGGATTTAAAGCCAGCCTCGGCTGGTGTCGTAGGATGATGCGGCGTAATGGACTGTCACTTAGACGGAGAACGAGTTTGGCCCAACGCCTGCCGTCAGACTTCGGAGAGAAGCTGCTTTCGTTTCAGCGCTTTATTATCAACCTGAGGAAGAAGCACTCCTACCCGCTGGATCAGATCGGCAATGCTGATCAGACACCCGTTTATTTCGACATGCCAACATCGGTGACTGTCAATAGAAAGGGAGAAAAGTCTGTGTTGGTGAAATCAACGGGCAACGAGAAGAGCCGCGTCACTGTCATGTTGACATGTCTCGCTGGTGGCAGCAAACTCCCCCCGTATGTCATTCTTAAGCGTAAGACTGTGCCAAAGGACCCAATGCCAGCTGGCATTATTGTGCGCGCCCAGGAGAAGGGCTGGATGGAGTCGGGGCTTGTAGTGGACTGGCTAAAGGTTGTGTGGGGCGCACGCTACGGGGGACTGAGGAAGAGGAGGAACATGCTCGTTCTGGATGCGTTCCGCGGACATCTGACTGAGCCCGTGAAAAGTCAGGTGCGAGCAATGAACGGGGATCTTGTGATCATACCAGGGGGAATGACAAGCCAGCTACAGGTGTTGGACGTAGTTGTGAACAAGCCTTTCAAGGATAACCTGCGAAAAAAATACACAGAGTGGCTCCTGTCTGGCAACCACGCACTCACACCGACCGGGAAAATACAGAAGCCGTCAGTCCGTCTACTGTGTGAATGGATCCTGCATGCATGGGATGCTATTCCCTCACAGAGCATCATCGATGGCTTTAAAAAATGTTGCATCTCAAATGCATTGGACGGCAGCGAGGACGACGTGCTTTGGGAGGAGCCGGTGGAAGCGGAGCAGCTGGGGAGCGATGACAGCGAGAGCGAATACAGCGGGGCAGAGGACGTGTGTGAGGGATAGAGAGACATCGGAGGAGAAGTTTGGCGAATTTTTGTTAAGTTTAGTTAAATGTGTGGCCTGTATTTTCTCTGTTATTTAAAAATGTTGCTTTATTATTGCTTGATATTAATTTTGAATCATACTGTACATAGTTTGCCTTTGTGTTTAATTCACTGTGTTTTTAATATTGTTATTTTAAAATAAAATGAAGTTCTTTGTTCGGCAAATCTAGTCTGCAAATCTGTTTTTCTAAATGTTTGTGTTGAAAAACGGGGGGTCGTCTTATAATCAGGGTCGTCTTATATTCGGACCAATACGGTAATTTCTGCTTTATTAATCAATATTTGTGTGAATCGGTCTTCAGTCAATGTTTTTTCTATTGTGAAGTGTTCCTTTTAGGTTTGTCTTCATGGTTTAATCACACACCCTTCTGCAGTACAGACAGAGAGATTATGTTGATTAGCAGTCTGTATAAGGTTTTCTCTCTGTCTCAGTATGGCAATTAGGAGTGTGTGTGTGTGTGCCTGCGTGCGTGCGTGCGTGCGTGCATGTGTACTTTAGTTGGGATAGGCTAGCTCGAATTGCGTTTCCACTGCCTCCAGGAAATAGAAATGATGTAATGTTGCTAGGTAGCCAATATGTGACTGTGCAGCTGGCTTTGCTAATGTTACTAGCTAGCTGGCAAGATGTTGAATAATTTGATACACCCTCACCATCCTGTAACTAACGTTACCCCTTACTCCTGCCAGTGCCAGCCAGACTCAGAGCCATGTATTTAACTTGCTAACGTTAGCTAGCTAGCCAAATGGTTACCATTGTCATTAGCATAACAGGCTAGCTAGCTAGCTTAATTCCTACCTTGCTTGCCATGGAATTTGCTATTAGCTAGATAACCAAGCAAACCAGAAGACAGGTTTGATATGATGTAGCTAGCTAGCTTTCAATGCGACCTGGCCAGCTAAAGTTAATGCTAGCTCACATTAGCAAGCTAGCTTGTTTCAACTCTGATTTGCATGCTAACGTTAGGTAGCAAGCATTCGAGGGCTGACTGTTCTCATAAAAGTGAATAGTGTAGTGCAAAAATAAATGAAGGATCCAGCTATGGTGGTAATTCGTGGCATGTCTGACTACTGCAGTACTGCTTGTCCATGTGCTAGCAAACAGCAACAAGCCCAGGTGAGCTAGCTAAAAGTGGTGTCAGCATCCAGTTATGATCAGCTAGCTGGTGGTTGCATCAAAACGGCGTCACCAGCCCGAATTCTAATCTGAAATATCAGCTGCGCTTTCCCTCGACCCAGCTCGAATTTGAGAATTCCATTCGAGCCAGCTCGAATTTTGTCCTAATTTTAAGTGCCAGTGGAAACGAGGCTTCAGTAGACCGTCTCGGTTACCAGAAAATCTGCACCTAGCGTGTTGATTTTATAACAGGCCATTTCAACACAAAAACTATTCAAACAAAAACAATAACAATGGAACTATCAGCCACAAAAACATTTTAAACCTTTATTTAACTAGGCAAGTCAGTTAAGAACATTAAGTAACCTGCTGTTTTTTTTTTTAACCAATTGCCCAACAATATAGCACTCTGCCCTATGTAAACACTACAAATACATAACAAAAAGGGCCATTGGCAAAAAAACTGATTCTTTTAGGACTTGGATTTTTTTTAAATGAGGACGGAGGCGAGTTCAACAAGGCTTCTGTTTGCGGCAAACATGTTGCCCAGCTCTCCACCCAGAGAGCCCAGCTCTCCACCCAGAGAGGCCAGCACTTCGCCTAGAGAGACCAGCACTTCGCCCAGAGAGACCATCACTTCACCCAGAAGCCCAGCACTCCGCCCAGAGAGTCCAGCACTCCGCCCAGAGAGTCCAGCACTACACCCAGTGGCCAGCACTCCGCCCAAAGAGACCATCCCCTCAATCAGAGAGCCCAGCTCTCCGCCCAGAGAGACCAGCACTCCGCCCAGAGAGACCACTACTCCGCCCAGAGAGCCCAGCTTTCCACCCAGAGAGACCAGCACTCCACCCAGAGAGACCAGAACTCAGCCCAGAGGCAAGCAACCCACCAATCCATTCCGTCCCACTCAATACCCCAATTCAATATCCCTCATGCTGACAGGACAGCACCCCCCACCCTTTTACCTCCCATGCTGACAGGACAGCACCCACTGCACCATTGACACCAACAGTCCAGCAAGACAATTATTCAGAAGTAGCACAAAGAGTAGAGCACCCTGCTGCAGCTGAGCTAAACCAGATAAGGCATCTGCTGAACTTAATCTGGTAAAATAACCAGCTAAATTTCTCATCTTTTATGATCAGGAATAGAATTATTAGAATCATTACGAGTTCAGTTTTAGATAAGCTACCCAGTAAAGGGTTAAAGTTACCTCATATGATGGGTCATTAATAACAACACCTTTTGATATAGCAAATCATTTCAATGACTATTTCACTGGTAAAGTGGACAAACTGAAAAGTGAAATGACAACATTGAACAGTGAACCATCATATTTGTGTATTGAAGATTGAATAATGAGGTAGGCCTATTCGTTCAGCAATTTCGAAATTAGACCTATGTGGTCTAAAAAGGAAGGACAATACAAAGTATTCAGACCCCTTCACTTTTTCCACATTTTGTTACGTTACAGCCTTATTTGAAAATTAATTGAATAATTAAACATCTGCACACAACACCCCATAATGACAAAGCAAAAACCGGTTTTAAAATTTGTACACATTTATTAAAAATATAAACAGAAATACCTTAATAAGTAATCAGACCCTTTTCTATGAGACTTGAAATTGAGCTCTGGTGCATCCTGTTTCCATTGATCATCCTTGAGATGTTTCTACAACTTGATTGGAGTCCACCTGTGGTAAATTCAATTGATTGGACATGATTTGGAAAGGCACACACCTGTCTATAAAACAGTTGACAGTGCATGTCAGAGCAAAAACCAAGCCATGAGGTCGAAGGAATTGTCCGTAGAGCTTCGAGACAGGATTGTGTTGAGGCACACATCTGGGGGAGGGTACCAATACATTTCTGCAGCATTGAAGGTCCCCAAGAACACAGTGGCCTCCATAATTCTTAAATGGAAGAAGTTTGGAACCACCAAGACTCTTCCTAGAACTGGCCGCCCAGCCAAACTGAGCAATCGGGGGAGAAGGGCCTTGGTCAGGGAGGTGACCGAGAACCCGATGGTCACTATGACAGAGCTCCAGAGTTCCTCTGTGGAGATGGGAGAACCTTCCAGAAGGACAACCATCTCTGCAGCACTCCACCAATCAGGCCTTATGGTAGCGTGGCCAGACGGAAGCCACTCCTCAGTAAAAGGCACATGACAGCCCGCTTGGAGTTTGCAAAAAGGCACCTAAAGGACTCTCAGACCATGAGAAACAAGATTCTGTGGTCTGATGAAACCAAGATTGAACTCTTTGACCTGAATGCCAAGCGTCACGTCTGGAGGAAACCAGGCACCGCTCATCAACTGGCCAATAATATCCCTACGGTGAAGCATGGTGGTGGCAGCATCATGCTGTGGGGATGATTTTCAGTGGCAGGGACTGGGAGACTAGTCAAGATCGAGGGAAAGATGAACGGAGCAAAGTACAGAGAGATCCTTGATGAAAACCTGCTCCATAGCGCTCAGAACCTCAGACTGGGGCGAATGTTCACCTTGCAACAGGACAACGACCCTAAGCACACAGCCAAGACAACGCAGGAGTGGCTTCGGGTCAAGTCTCTGAATGTCCTTGAGTGGCACAGCCAGAGCCTGGACTTGAACCCGATCGAACATCTCTGAGAGAGCTGAAAATAGCTGTGCAGCGCTTGAGGATATCTGCAGAGAAGAATGGGAGAAACTCCCCAAATACAGGTGTGCCAAGCTTGTAGCGTCATACCCAAGAAGACTCAATCGGCTGTAATCACTGTCAAAGGTGCTTCAACAAAGTACTGAGTAAAGTGTTCGAATACTTATGTAAATGTGATATTTCCGGTTTATTTTTATTTTTATTAGAAAACATTTCTAAAAACCTGTTTTTCCTTTGCCATTATGGGGTATTGTGTGTAGATTGATGAGAAAAAATGAAACAATTTAATCCATTTTAGAATAAGGCTGTAACGTAACAAAATGTGGAAAAGGTGAAGGGGTCTGAATACTTTCCAAATGCACTGTATTGTATAAACAATATACTGATGCACTGACAGCGCATTCCCCAACCAAAACAACCCTCACAATATGAACTGGAATTACATGGGTCTATTACTGAACTTTTTATTGAACTAAAATATTTGAATGTGAAGAGACTGTCACTGGCAAACATTACGAGGAGGAGATACTATAATATAACGAAGTCATCTCTCGGCATGTCCAGCCCATCCATTATCTCATTGTGTTGTGTGACAAAACTGCACATTTTAGTGTCCTTTTATTGTCCCCAGCGCAAGGTGCACCTGTGTAATGATCATGCTGTTTAATCAGCTTCTTGATATGCCACACCTGTCATGTGGATGGATTATCTTGGCAAAGGAGAAATGCTCACTAACAGGGATGTAAACAAATGTGTGCACAACAGGTCCATACAGAAATGGTTTGTCAAGATCGGTGTGGAAGAACTTGACTGGCCTGCGCAGAGCCCTGACCTCAACCCAATTGAACACCTTTGGGATGAATTGGAACGCCAACTGCGAGCCAGGCCTAATCGGCCAATGTCAGTGCCCGACCTCACTAATGCTCTTGTGGCTGAATGGAAGCAAGTCACCGCAGCAATGTTCCAACAGGCTGTTATAGCAGCAAAGAGGGGACCAACTCTATATTAATGCCAATGATTTTGGAATGAGATATTCGGCGAGCATACTTTTGGCAAGTATACTTTTGGCAAGTATGTTCTCAGGTATTCCCATGCATAACAGAGAGATGCGTGATCGTAAGCAATGTTTGAAATGATTGTTTTAGTCATATTATATCTGTTTGGGTTTATTGCGGTCATTTTGAAGTCTACAAGTTATTTGTAATGATGTTCCGGCCCCCCGACCATCCGCTCAACAAAAAGTCGGCCTGTGGCTGAAGCTAGATCATCAAAATATGCATCTTGGCGCCGGAATAGATGGCTTCCGTTTTATGGGCTCCTAACCAATTGTGCTATTTAGTGTGTTTTTTTGAGTTGTTTGTAACTGATTTTGTACATAACGTTTCTGCCACCGTCTCTTATGACCAAAAAGAGCTTCTGGATATCAGAACAGTGATTACTCACCTCGAACTGGACGAAGATTTTTTTCTTTAACGAGTCGGACGCCAAGGATTTACTGCTGACACCAGACCAGGCCCAAATCCCCGTCATTCGCATGAAGAAGAGATGCAGATACAGGGGACGCAGGTCCGGGTGCCTTTTGAGAATTCTGTAATATCTTAAAAACTGTAATATCTTATGTTTCTCTGAGTCGTGGCTGAACAACAACATGGATAACATACAGTTGGCTGGGTTTTCCGTGCATCGGCAAGACAGAACAGCTGCCTCCGGTAAGAGGTGGAAATCTGTGTCTATTTGTCAATAACAGCTGGTGCGCAAAATCTAATATTAAGGAAGTCTCAAGGTTTGGCACACCTGAGGTGTAGTATCTCATGATAAGCTGTAGACCACACTATTTACCAAGAGAGTTTTCATTTATATTTTTCATTGCTGTCTATTTACCACCACAAACCGATGCTGGCACTAAGACCGCACTCAACGAGCTGTATAAGGCCATAAGCAAACAAGAAAATACTCATCCAGAGGCGGCACTCCTAGTGGCTATGGACTTTAATGCAGGGAAACTTAAATCCGTTTTATCTAATTTCTACCAGCATATTATATGTGCAAACAGAGGAAAAAAAACTCTAGACCAGAATCTGACAATAATTAGATCCTCCTGCTTACAAGCAAAAACTAAAGCCGGAAGTACCAGTGACTCGCTCAATACGTAAGTGGTCAGATGACGCAGATGCTAAGCTAGAGGACTGTTTTGCTAGCACAGACTGGAATATGTTCTGTCGCAGCCGGCCGCGACCGGGAGACTCATGGGCGGCGCACAATTGGCCCAGCGTCGTCCAGGGTAGGGGAGGGAATGGCCGGCAGGGATGTAGCTCAGTTGATAGAGCATGGCGTTTGCAACGCCAGGGTTGTGGGTTCGATTCCCACGGGGGGCCAGTATATATATAAAAAAATATGTATTCACTAACTGTAAATCGCTCTGGATGAGAGCGTCTGTTAAATGACTAAAATGTAAATGTAAATACACATTTTTTTATCATAGTCTCTCTCCTCCCTAAATTCCTCAGTTATCGCCGTTCTCACGATATTCTGCACCATGTTTAACAGTTCTCCTCCTTCTTCGCCGTCCGGTCTAACTCCTACTCACATTGCTAAATAGTAACACAATGTCATAATCTTTACTGGTCCTACACTCACACATTACCAGGTAGTAGATTCTAACACATCACACACAGTTTCGGAGTATAATAATTAGTCACTACTAAGAAAGTACTAATCATACTTAAAACAAGAACATTTCACAACTATATTTAAGGGTGGAACATTTAGTCATTACTTTTAACCTATATATGTTTTAATTTCTATATCAATCCACCCTTTGACTAAATTATCCACACTTTAATACACAGAAAATCATTACAATTACTTTTAAACTAGAGATTTATAGTTCTAGGAAAACATCCAGTCACAGTTCTTCGTTAGATTTTCACTGCAACCTTCACACATTAGAACTGCGAAAAGTTTAATCCAGTCTCAAACTATCTGAATCGTCGTCGTCCTCTACCAAGCCTGGCGGGTCATATTCTTCATTCCTTAGGTCGGAGTCCGGGATTGGGCCGTATCTCACCATCTGTTGGGAAACTGCATTCTCCAACGCCTTGCTCACCAACCCTCAGACACAGGGAATAAGACAACATTCACAAAGAACAAGCATACCCATAGAAGCTATAGCTGCACCCAGAATAGTTGCAACAATAGCTTTCCATTTCCCAAACATGTTATCAAACCAACCAGTCATTGATGTATTCACCCCCCAGTTCTCAGCCCATTCTTTACTTAATGCAGTGAGACCTGCCAGTGCTCTAGTTACTGTACCATCTGGGGCTGTATTGTTGGGGATAAACATACAACAATGACCTCCCACCATCTTGTAAATCCGCCCTTCTCTGCTAAAAGCATATCGAGAGCCAAACTATTCTGTCAGGTCATGAGTGAAGTGGCGATAGTTGGTCTGAAATTCCCTCAACTGCATCCCTTGTCTAATTAACGAACCTTTGTAGATGTAATTAATCCAGTCAACATTTTTATAAATTGTAACCCACCAGAAAAACGTTGTTGTAAACCCTTCTCCAATTTGATCTGTGATTCGCATTACTTTGGTGTCTATAACATTGATAATCTCCGGGGGTCATGGTGAATTGGGGTGCCTTAGTATTATCCTTTTTAAGAGTGGTTATTTTAATATCAGAACAATTAGGTGAGGTTTGGTTTGATCCCAAATCTATCACACAAGAGAACATGGTCTGAGGCATAGGTGCAGTTAGAAGGGTTGGCATACCTGTTGAACAGGCATAACAATTAGTTTGACCCAACGCCCTAGCTGTGTAGTTCATCCATCTTACCCAGAAGTTCTCATTTGAAATTCCTTCTACTTCTCCTTGGTTCATTTCCTGCAAGAGGAAATATTCTACCCTTGGTGGTTTAGTGCTATTTAGGATTTCTCTCCTGAAAAATGAACCTCAAACATACAGTGGGGGGAAAAAAGTATTTAGTCAGCCACCTATTGTGCAAGTTCTCCCACTTAAAAAGATGAGAGAGGCCTGTAATTTTCATCATAGGTACACGTCAACTATGACAGACAAAATGAGAAAAGAAAATCCAGAAAATCACATTGTAGGATTTTTAATGAATTTATTTCCAAATTATGGTGGAAAATAAGTATTTTGTCACCTACAAACAAGCAAGATTTCTGGCTCTCACAGACCTGTAACTTCTTCTTTAAGAGGCTCCTCTGTCCTCCACTCGTTACCTGTATTAATGGCACCTGTTTGAACTTGTTATCAGTATAAAAGACACCTGTCCACAACCTCAAACAGTCACACTCCAAACTCCACTATGTCCAAGACCAAAGAGCTGTCAAAGGACACCAGAAACAAAATTGTAGACCTGCACCAGGCTGGGAAGACTGAATCTGCAATAGGTAAGCAGCTTGGTTTGAAGAAATCAACTGTGGGAGCAATTATTAGGAAATGGAAGACATACAAGACCACTGATAATCTCCCTCGATCTGGGGCTCCACGCAAGATCTCACCCCGTGGGGTCAAAATGATCACAAGAACGGTGAGCAAAAATCCCAGAACCACACGGGGGTACTTGGTGAATGACCTGCAGAGAGCTGGGACCAAAGTAACAAAGCCTACCATCAGTAACACACTACGCCGCCAGGGACTCAAATCCTGCAGTGCAAGATGTGTCCCCCTGCTTAAGCCAGTACATGTCCAGGCCCGTCTGAAGTTTACTAGAGTGCATTTGGATGATCCAGAAGAGGATTGGGAGAATGTCATATGGTCAGATGAAACCAAAATAGAACCTTTTGTTAAAAACTCAACTCGTCGTGTTTGGAGGACAAAGAATGCTGAGTTGCATCCAAAGAACACCATACCTACTGTGAAGCATGGGGGTGGAAACATCATGCTTTGGGGCTGCTTTTCTGCAAAGGGACCAGGACGACTGATCCGTGTAAAGGAAAGAATGAATGGGGCCATGTATCGTGAGATTTTGAGTGAAAACCTCCTTCCATCAGCAAGGGCATTGAAGATGAAACGTGGCTGGGTCTTTCAGCATGATAATGATCCCAAACACATGGCCCGGTCAATGAAGGAGTGGCTTCGTAAGAAGCATTTCAAGGTCCTGGAGTGGCCTAGCCAGTCTCCAGATCTCAACCCCATAGAAAATCTTTGGAGGGAGTTGAAAGTCTGTGTTGCCCAGCGACAGCCCCAAAACATCACTGCTCTAGAGGAGATCTGCATGGAGGAATGGGCCAAAATACCAGCAACAGTGTGTGAAAACCTTGTGAAGACTTACAGAAAACGTTTGACCTGTGTCATTGCCAACAAAGGGTATATAACAAAGTATTGAGAAACTTGTGTTATTGACCAAATACTTATTTTCCACCATAATTTGCAAATAAATCCATTAAAAATCCTACAATGTGATTTTCTGGATTTTCTTTTCTCATTTTGTCTGTCATAGTTGACGTGTACCTATGATGAAAATTACAGGCCTCTCTCATCTTTTTAAGTGGGAGAACTTGCACAATTGGTGGCTGACTAAATACTTTTTTTCCCCACTGTATATCTGCCCCTAAATCATCAACACAGGCCCAATAGTTCCTTACTATGTCATCTTGCATAATTGACTTTACCGTTATCACCAGTTCCGTTTTACCTTTATCATGGGTTTGTTTAATTCCCCATCGGTGTGCTGCGTCCATTCCATTCTCATAGTATGTTCCCCAGGTATGTTTAACACCCTTGCGCAAGGACATGAGCGTTCCTCAGTGCAAAAGTATTTACCATACCTTCTAGGACCTAACTTTCTTGTACACGCCCCCTTCTTACCAAACCCCCCAAAACCTCCTATCTCTTCATGGGAGAAGTTGAATGGTATCTTGAATCCCCCATCTTGTCCTAAACTGACTTTAACTATAAAATAATAATTCCCCCAATAGTCTTTCTTGGTTTCAGTATTTCTACGAGATCGAATCAGTGCATCATTTCCCAGTTTAGGTTGACCTGGATTAATCCATAATATGGTTAACATGATGATGCAGCTCATAGTCCCCCAAAATCCCCAAAACCGCCATCCCAATCCTGTCCCTGACCAACCTGCCTGGTACTTCCCCATACCCACACCTCTATAAACATCCCACAGTGATGAAAGGTCGGGGTAGGGTTTCTTGGTTAACAGAGTTTACCCCCGAACCCTAGTGGTCAGTTCTTCTCTTTAACTCAGTGTGTGTTCAACGGTGCTGGTATGTGGGCCTACCTTTTTGCAGTGTGTAACGTGGACCCAAGTGGCTCTCTCAGCTATTCTTATAGCGAAGGCAGTTACCAATAGGACTTGGTATGGTCCCTCCCAGCGTGGCTGCTTTCAATCCTTTTTCCTCAACGATTGGATCCACACCCAGTCTCCAGGTTATATACTATGAATCACCTTCTCCTTTAATTCTCCTGTAGGACACAAATTCTTAGACATACGGGTATGGTTAACGAACAATTTTCTCATGTGTTCTGCTAGTGTATTCTCTAGTTCTATGTCTGCCTGTTCTGGTCCTGCCAACTGTGGCATTCTGTAAGGTATTTCAAACACTTAATATATATATATATATATATATATATATATATATAGAGATATATATATAGATATACACTGCTCAAAAATAAATAAAGGGAACACTTAAACAACACATCCTAGATCTGAATGAATGAAATAATCTTATTAAATACTTTTTTCTTTACATAGTTGAATGTGCTGACAACAAAATCACACAAAAATTATCAATGGAAATCAAATGTATCAACCCATGGAGGTCTGGATTTGGAGTCACCCTCAAAATTAAAGTGGAAAACCACACTACAGGCTGATCCAACTTTGATGTAATGTCCTTAAAACAAGTCAAAATGAGGCTCAGTAGTGTGTGTGGCCTCCACGTGCCTGTATGACCTCCCTACAATGCCTGGGCATGCTCCTGATGAGGTGGTGGATGGTCTCTAGAGGGATCTCCTCCCAGACCTGGACTAAAGCATCCGCCAACTCCTGGACAGTCTGTGGTGCAACGTGGCGTTGGTGGATGGAGCGAGACATGATGTCCCAGATGTGCTCAATTGGATTCAGGTCTGGGGAACGGGCGGGCCAGTCCATAGCATCAATGCCTTCCTCTTGCAGGAACTGCTGACACACTCCAGCCACATGAGGTCTAGCATTGTCTTGCATTAGGAGGAACCCAGGGCCAACCGCACCAGCATATGGTCTCACAAGGGGTCTGAGGATCTCATCTCGGTACCTAATGGCAGTCAGGCTACCTCTGGCGAGCACATGGAGGGCTGTGCGGCCCCCCAAAGAAATGCCACCCCACACCATGACTGACCCACCGCCAAACCGGTCATGCTGGAGGATGTTGCAGGCAGCAGAACGTTCTCCACGGCGTCTCCAGACTCTGTCACGTCTGTCACATGTGCTCAGTGTGAACCTGCTTTCATCTGTGAAGAGCACAGGGCGCCAATGGCGAATTTGCCAATCTTGGTGTTCTCTGGCAAATGCCAAACGTCCTGCACGGTGTTGGGCTGTAAGCACAACCCCCACCTGTGGACGTCGGGCCCTCATACCACCCTCATGGAGTCTGTTTCTGACCGTTTGAGCAGACACATGCACATTTGTGGCCTGCTGGAGGTCATTTTGCAGGGCTCTGGCAGTGCTCCTCCTGCTCCTCCTTGCACAAAGGCGGAGGTAGCAGTCCTGCTGCTGAGTTGTTGCCCTCCTACGGCCTCCTCTACGTCTCCTGATGTACTGGCCTGTCTCCTGGTAGCGCCTCCATGCTCTGGACACTACGCTGACAGACACAGCAAACCTTCTTGCCACAGCTCGCATTGATGTGCCATCCTGGATGAGCTGCACTACCTGAGCCACTTGTGTGGGTTGTAGACTCCGTCTCATGCTACCACTAGAGTGAAAGCACCGCCAGCATTCAAAAGTGACCAAAACATCAGCCAGGAAGCATAGGAACTGAGAAGTGGTCTGTGGTCACCACCTGCAAAACCAGTCCTTTATTGGGGGTGTCTTGCTAATTGCCTATAATTTCCACCTGTTGTCTATTCCATTTGCACAACAGCATGTGAAATTTATTATCAATCAGTGTTGCTTCCTAAGTGGACAGTTTGATTTCACAGAAGTGTGATTGACTTGGAGTTACATTGTGTTGTTTAAGTGTTCCCTTTATTTTTTTGAGCAGTGTATTTTTTTTAAATTAATTTGTTATACCTTAGGCCACAGTGTTTCCTAACCTGCTCTACCATCTAACCTATCCTACCATTCCCCCTATTGACACATTGTTTTACCCATGTGTCAATATTTCCGCATTTCAAAACAGTGACTTAATAAATGTAATATGCCAGACATCATCTCGTAGGATTGCCCCTTTCTTTACAGTATGAACTCACTACTCACTAACTGTAAATCGCTCCGGATAAGAGCGTCTGCCAAATGGATTTTTTTCCAGGTATCTATTTTAAAAAATGTTTGATACGTTGTCTCCTACTGTACCTTAACATATACTGTAGGGGATTTTCCTCAGTCCTGGGAAATTTCTCATCACCCTATTTCTATTACTTTTTTCACACAGGAAACCCTGTACAATCTCTATCCTCTATTGCTGACTTTCCATCTAACATTACTTTTCAACATTTCTCAAATCTAATTACCTCTGTTAACAACTAAAATTATAGCCACCTCTTATGAAACCCCCAATCTGTCATTGTTTAGAATACAGCAGATATAGGTAACTGTCCTTTCTAAGTAGGCTACAAATAACACCAAACACATGCCGTAGTTGACCAGCATATATTGAATTTATCTCCATAGTATTAATATCCAATGTAGTGATTGACGTTCCTTAATGGAAATCCTAAATTGGCTTTGTACAATATTATATGAATTATGTCTCACCCATGACGTATGTCTACGTTTGGGTGAGCAAGTTAATATATAATTATTATTCCAATTATTATTTTATGAAGTCTCAAGCCTCTCATTCAACACAAATCCCCATCATCAAATATACTCCCAGCAGAACTGAAAAAAACAAAAAACAGACTGTGATTTCCAGGACACTGCCCATTTGTTTCTGGCCTACTATCTCCCCGAGAGTTGGCACTCCCTTAAGGTCTCTATTACTCCTCTTTTCTCTCCCAATCTGCTCTTGATAAACTGCATACCTTTTAACCTCAATATGTGTTGCTGTGCTTTTCTCCACCCTATCAAAGTATTTTTAATGGTCCTGCTTATCGCTGGTCTCATTCCACTGAGGAACACTATATTTTTAATTGCTGATGGTAGGGCGTATCATTTCCCTGTCTCTGGTCTGGCTCGTGTATGCCACTGTTTGCGTTAAACACATCTTTAAGCCTCTCTAAATACTGGCTGACAGTCTCACTATCCTCTTGTTTACACTCATGTACTTTAGAGAAGTCTGCATGACTATGGTAATGTTCTCTGAGGCTATTACACAATTCAGTTATTTTCCCAACATACTCTCCGTGATCGGCCCATAGCAAAAGTGCCCTCTGGGCATCCCCTGAAACCCACTGCCCTCTAACGGCAGCCCAAACCTTACAATTCCTGTTTTGGGGTGGGTCATTCCTTCTACCGCTCAGGTCAAGTCCCTCTGTGTTCATGGCCTGTATACATCTAAGGTTGCTGGGGCCCCTTCATTCCCTGCCAATAGATTAGGTAAGGCTATCATTGGGTACTGGCCCCCTCCTACTCTCTCATCTCCTGACTCATACTGACTCCCTCCTTAGCTCAGCTCCTAACTGGACTTTTGTTGTGGAGTTCAAGTCTCCTCAGGGACCTGGGTCTTCCACCCTTCGGTCCCTTGACCCCCCTATTGTACCCTAGTACTCTAGTTACTTTCTTAGCCTTCTCTTTCCGTCTCTCTCTCTCTCTTTCTAATTTCTGCAATGACCAATTGGGTTGCTGCTGTTGTTCCAAAAATGTCCTTAGAACCTCAACTGTACTATCTTCCTTTGCCTTATCCTCAACCCCCCTCTGTGCTCCCTCAGCTTCCCCTTGGTTCTGGTAAGGGGGTGGAAACTCCAAAACGGCAGCCTGCTGTGGCACCCTTCCCCTCACCACCACTACCTAATTGTCTGGATTTTCCCTCCAGGCCTAATCTGCCAAGGAGGGGTATAATCTGGATCCAAACTGTTCTACAGGGGGAGCTGTGGGTTCTGTCTTAGACCTTTCTTACTTACTTTTTCCTTCTGCATAACTTACTTTTTCCTTCTCTGACCCTCCTCTCTCTTTCGAGACTCAGAGGGCCACACCTTGGCTGTATCTAGCCCTCTTTTCTGTTTCTTTAGATCATTACCACAATTTACATGCATTTGTTTAATCATGGACTGTAGTTTAATTACTCTCTTTTCTGTTTAATTTAGATCAGTACCACAATTTACATGCATTTGTTTAATCATGGATTCCAGTTTAATTACATCAAGTCGCCCAGTAAAGCCATTTTTTTTTTTACAATTAGGTCCATAATACACATTTAGTTTGTCTCCAATTTCCATGTATTTCTCGTCCCCAGTAAATTCTGGGACTTCTTGTGAGGATTTGCCTCCCATGGCTGGTACTGTTAAAAATCCCTTAGCCACCTTTTTTATATAACAAGTTATTCAAAACAGTTTCACACAACAATTGGAATCACCCCTTCCTGTATAGGTAGTCTTGACTAGTCCCCCAGAATGATCTCATACTCTACGGAGGAATTTATCCCCACAATGTAATCTTGATCATTCCTGACAGTCTCATACAAAAGGAATGGGTTCTCCCTCCTCTAGCCACCTCTTCTATATAACAAGTTACTCAAAACAGTTTCACACCACACTTGGAATCACCCCTTCCTGTATAGGTAGTCTTGACTAGTCCCCAGAATTATCTCATACTCTACGGAGGAATTTATCCCCAAAATGTAATCTTGATAATTCCTGACAGTCTCATACAACAGGAATGGGTTCTCCCTCTTCTCTATACAAGCACCTGGAATGACCCCTTCCTGTATAGGTAGTCTTGACTTCATAAATCTTGTAATAATTCACTCAATAATTATTCTCCTTTGGCTTATTATTAGGTGCGACTTTTGAGCAAATGTTATGATCAACTTTTGTAATTAACCATTTAAATTATTCAACCCGTAACCCAGAGTGTTTTAAGACCCCAGTTTCATGAAACAGATGGGACAACCATTCTTTCTCACGCGACCTACAGTGGGGAAAAAAAGTATTAAGTCAGCCACCAATTGTGCAAGTTCTCCCACTTAAAAAGATGAGAGAGGCCTGTAATTTTCATCATAGGTACACGTCAACTATGACAGACAAAATGAGAAAAAATGTTCCAGAAAATCACATTGTAGGATTTTTTATGAATTTATTTGCAAATTATGGTGGAAAATAAGTATTTGGTCAATAACAAAAGTTTCTCAATACTTTGTTATATACCCTTTGTTGGCAATGACACAGGTCAAACGTTTTCTGTAAGTCTTCACAAGGTTTTCACACACTGTTGCTGGTATTTTGGCCCATTCCTCCATGTAGATCTCCTCTAGAGCAGTGATGTTTTGGGGCTGTCGCTGGGCAACACGGACTTTCAACTCCCTCCAAAGATTTTCTATGGGGTTGAGATCTGGAGACTGGCTAGGCCACTCCAGGACCTTGAAATGCTTCTTACGAAGCCACTCCTTCGTTGCCCGGGCGGTGTGTTTGGGATCATTGTCATGCTGAAAGACCCAGCCACGTTTCATCTTCAATGCCCTTGCTGATGGAAGGAGGTTTTCACTCAAAATCTCACGATACATGGCCCCATTCATTCTTTCCTTTACACGGATCAGTCGTCCTGGTCCCTTTGCAGAAAAACAGCCCCAAAGCATGATGTTTCCACCCCCATGCTTCACAGTAGGTATTGTGTTCTTTGGATGCAACTCAGCATTCTTTGTCCTCCAAACACAACGAGTTGAGTTTTTACCAACAAGTTCTATTTTGGTTTCATCTGACCATATGACATTCTCCCAATCCTCTTCTGGATCATCCAAATGTACTCTAGCAAACTTCAGACGGGCCTGGACATGTACTGGCTTAAGCAGGGGGACACGTCTGGCACTGCAGGATTTGAGTCCCTGGCGGCGTAGTGTGTTACTGATGGTAGGCTTTGTTACTTTGGTCCCAGCTCTCTGCAGGTCATTCACTAGGTCCCCCCGTGTGGTTCTGGGATTTTTGCTCACCGTTCTTGTGATCATTTTGACCCCACGGGGTGAGATCTTGCGTGGAGCCCCAGATCGAGGGAGATTATCAGTGGTCTTGTATGTCTTCCATTTCCTAATAATTGCTCCCACAGTTGATTTCTTCAAACCAAGCTGCTTACCTATTGCAGATTCAGTCTTCCCAGCCTGGTGCAGGTCTACAATTTTGTTTCTGATGTCCTTTGACAGCTCTTTGGTCTTGGCCATAGTGGAGTTTGGAGTCTGACTGTTTGAGGTTGTGGACAGGTGTCTTTTATACTGATAACAAGTTCAAACAGGTGCCATTAATACAGGTAAGGAGGACAGAGGAGCCTCTTAAAGAAGGTCTGTGAGAGCCAGAAATCTTGCTTGTTTGTAGGTGACCAAATACTTATTTTCCACCATAATTTGCAAATAAATTCATTAAAAATCCTACAATGTGATTTTCTGGAAAAAATTTTCCTCAATTTGTCTGTCATAGTTGACGTGTACCTATGATGAAAATTACAGGCCTCTCTCATCTTTTTAAGTGGGAGAACTTGCACAATTGGTGGCTGACTAAATACTTTTTTCCCCCACTGTATTTTAATTTCTATATCAGACCCCCTTTGTAAAGCCTCGTTATTGTTATTATATTGTTGCTCTTACATTTTTTAAAACTTTAGTTTAGTTTGTAAATATTTTCATGACACTTGTTTTTCTCAAAACTGTAATGTTTGTTAAGGTCACATGGTCACCCGAGTGGCGCAGTGGTCTAAGGCACTGCATCGCAGTGCTAGCTGTGCCACTAGAGATCCTGGTTCGAATCCAGGCTCTGTCGTAGCCGGCCGTGACCGGGAGACCAATGGGGCGGCGCACAATTGGCCCAGCGTCGTCTAGGGTAGGGGAGGGAATGGCCGGCAGGGATGTAGCTCAGTTGGTAGAGCATGGCGTTTGCAACGCCAGGGTTGTGGGTTCGATTCCCACGGGGGTATAAAAAATAATAATAATGTAAGTCGCTCTGGATAAGAGCGTCTGCTAAATGATGTAAATGTAAATGTAAGGGCTTGTAAGTAAGCATTTCACGGTAAGGTCTACTACACCTGTTGTATTCGCAAATGTGACAAATACAATTTGATTTGGTTTGAAGTCACTAAAGTAATACTGCAAAACATTTGGCAAAGCAATTAACTTGTTGTCCTGAATACAAAGTGTTATGTTTGGGCCAAATCCAATACAACACATTACTGAGTATCATTCTCCATATTTTCAAGCATAGTGGTGGCTGCATCATGTTGTGGGTATCCTTGTAATCGTTTACATGTTATGAAATGTATTGTCTAGTGTTAACTGCAGTACAAAGACATGTTCAAATCATGTCTACATTTCTTTGACATTAAAAGACACAGTTTATCTTGTTGGTGGCCCGCTCTTTGATGGTAGGCATGTCTTACAGAGTGTGGCTTTAACCTTTGGTGTAAGAAACAGTTGAGAAAAATAGCGTGTGTCTGAAATAGCACCCTATTCGAAATATATTGCACTACTTTTGCACAATAATGTGCCATTTCAGACGCAACCATAGTCTTGAAATAGATCAATCAGCTTCCTAACCCTATTCTCCTCTCTCTCATCACACACAACTTCTTCTTTCCCATGGAAATGATCTAAACATCCATGTTACATTGGCTGGTTCTGTATCTTGATGTTTGCTCTTGTTTTATGTACTAATTATGGATCTACTGTACTAATTTCTGCTTTATTCATCAATATTTATGTGTGAATCAGTTTTCAATCAATGTTTTGTTTGTTGTGAGAAGTGTTCCTTTTTGGTTTGTCTAGGTGGTTTAATCACACACCCTTCTGCAGTACAGACCGAGAGATTCTGTTGATTAGCAGTCTCTCAGTCTCAGTGTTGAGATTAGGAATGTGTGTGTATGCCTACGTGTGTGTGGGTGTTTGTTTACGTGCCTTTGTATTTATGTAACATGCCCACTCCTCTTCTCTCTCTCTTTCTCTTTCGCTCTCTCGCTCCCTCTCCCTCCCTTTCCCTCTCTCGCCCTCTCTCTCCCCTCCTTTTCTCGCTGAACCCCCCCCCCCCTCTCTCCCTCTTTATCCCTTCCCTCTCCCATCAGTAATGGGGAGGGCAGGAAGAGGACCCTATCTGGATGCAGCAGTGACAGTGTGTGTGCACCCCTGAACCCCCGCAAAGTGTCCTGGAGACAGAAGATCTTCCTGCGGGTCGCCTCGCCCATGAACAAGCCCACATCCATGCAGCACCCAGGTGCGTGTGTGTTTGTGTGTAACAGGCCTGCTACACTGGACAAGTAACTTTTGCAGTGTGAGACGCTGCTATATTATTTCAATGAAACCTAGCCAGAAGCAGTACGGCTCCGCGAGAGGCTCGCGCTGCTCAGTGTAAAATGTAGTTAAATTCTATTTTCAAGAATTTGATGCATGTCTCACGCCCGAGAACACTTGATAAAATAGCTCACGCTGGCAAAAGTATAGCAGCTAAAAAACAATTGGTTTCTCGAAGCCCCAGTGTAGCTCCCCATCTCAAGCACAGATGGTTTGTAATTCCAAATCATCCATAAGACAATTGTACAATTCAATTAAACTCAATTCAGTACATTTTTATTTTTCCCATTGGGCAATTAAGAACGGCATAATCAGATTACAAAACCCAATACAATGTATTCCCGCTTACAGTACTTTTAGTACAGAATTACAATAAGCATGCAATAAAGTCAGCAAAGTTGGAATGTATAATGAATTTGTGATGAAACATTGTGATGATTAGCATACAGTACCAGTCAAAAGTTTGGACACACCTACTCATTCAAGGGTTTTTCTTAATTTTTTACTATTTTCTACATTGTAGAATAATAGTGAAGACATCAAAACTATGAAATAACACATATGGAATCATGTAGTAACCAAAAAAGTGTTAAACAAATCAAAATATATTTTAGATTCTTCAAAGTAGCCACCCTTTGCCTTGATGACAGCTTTGCACACTCTTGGCATTCTCTCAACCAGCTTCATGAGGAATGCTTTTCCAACAGTCTTGAAGGAGTTCCCACATATGCTGAGCACTTGTTGGCTGCTTTTCCTTCACTCTGCGGTCCAACTCATCCCAAACCATCTCAATTGGTTTGAGGTCGGGTGATTGTGGAGGCCAGGTCATCTGATGCAGCAATCCATCACTCTCCTTGGTCAAATAGCCCTTACACAGCCTGGAGGTGTGTTTTGGGTCATTGTCCTGTTGAAAAGCAAATGATAGTCCCACTAAGTGCAAACCAGATGGAATGGCGTATCGCTGCAGAATGCTGTGGTAGCCATGCTGGTTAAGTGTGCCTTGAATTCTAAATAAATCACAGACAAGCATGGCGCTTGTAACGCCAGGGTAGTGGGTTCGATCCCCGGGACCACCCATACGTGAAAAGCGTCTGGCATATTATTATTATTATTATGATTATTATTATTACAGTGTCAGCAACGAAGCACCCCCACACCATCACACCTCCTCCTCCATGCTTCACGGTGGGAACCACACATGCAGAGATCATCCGTTCACCTACTCTGCGTCTCACAAAGACATGGCGGTTGGAACCAAAAATCTCCTTTGCTCGTGTTTCTTGGCGCAAGCAAGTCTCTTCTTCTTATTGGTGTCCTTTAGTAGTGTTTTTTTTTTTTTTTTTTACAGCAATTTGACCTGATTCACGCAGTCTCCTCTGAACAGTTGATGTTGGGATGTGTCTGTTACTTGAACTCTGTGAAGCATTTATTTGGGCTGCAATCTGAGGTGCTGTTAACTCTAATAACGTATCCTCTGCAGTAGAGGTAACTCTGGGTCTTCCTTTCCTGTGGTGGTCCTCATGAGAGCCAGTTTCATCATAGCGCTTGATGGTTTTTGCGACTGCACTTGAAGAAACTTTCAAAGTTCTTGACATTTTCCGGATTGACTGACCTTCGTGTCTTAAAGTAATGATGGACTGTCGTTTTTCTTTGCATATTTGAGAAGTTCTTGCCATGATATGGACTTGGTCTTTTACCAAATAGGGCTATCTTCTGTATACCACCCCTACCTTGTCACAACACAACTGATTGGCTCAAACACATTAAGAAGGAAAGAAATTCCACAAATTACCTTTTAAGAAGGGACACCTGTTCATTGAAATGCATTCCAGGTGACTACCTCATGAAGCTGGTTGAGAGAATGCCAAGAGTGTGCAAAGCTGTCATCAAGGGTGACTACTTTGAATAATCTCATATATAGAACACTTTTCTGGTTAATACATGATTCCATGTGAAATGTCAGAATAATAGTAGTAGCTTTTCTTTTTTTCATCACATTCCCAGTGGGTCAGAAGTTTACATACACTCAATTAGTATTTGGTAGCATTGCCTTTAAATTGTTTAACTTGGGTCAAACGTTTTGGGTAGCCTTCCACAAGCTTCCCACAATAAGTTGGGTGAAATTTGGCCCATTCCTCCTGACAGAGCTGGTATAACTGAGTCAGGTTTGTAGGCCTCCTTGCTCGCACACACTTTTTCAGTTCTGCCAACAAATGTTCTATAGGGCTTTGTGATGGCCACTTCAATACCTTGACTTTGTTGTCCTTAAGCCATTTTGCCACAACTTTGGAAGTATGCTTGGGGTCATTGTCCATTTGGAAGACCCATTTGCGACCATGCATTAACTTCCTGACTGATGTCTTGAGATGTTGCTTCAATATATCCACATAATTTTCCTTCCTCATGATGCCATCTATTTTGTGAAGTGCACCAGTCCCTCCTGCAGCAAAGCACCCACACAGCATGATGCTGCCACCCCCGTGCTTCACAGTTGGGATGGTGTTCTTCGGCTTGCAAGCGGCCCCCTTTTTCCTCCAAACATAACGATGGTCATTATGACCAAATAACTTCTTAAAATTAAGCACATTAATCTGCTTTACAAGGGGTGTAGAGCCTACCTGGCATACATAAGCAGCGCGTGAGTTTCAAGTTTGGGGAAGATAATTTTCACCATAAAAATGCATCTTTATAATAAAAGCATTGCATGCATAATTGCATTTGCGGTCACTTTTGATAATGGTGTTTTCCTGCTAATGGAACATATGTGCTTATTGCCTACTACCATGTGCGTATTGCTGCGCTAATAATATGAAGAAATAGCCTAATAGTTTATCAACATTTTAAGCTAAACGTTCTGATCTGTTGTGTCAGCCAAATTGCGTAAAAAAGGTTTTTTGATGCTTGTGGTCGTATTAATTTGGGATCTATCGCGTCACACAAATGTCCCAGGCTATGTTTGGAATATAAATTTTTCGCACAGAATAGAATAGGTCGACCTTTGTACTATGGGGGATAGTAGATTGACATTGGCTAGTGCTTTTGCTGTTCGTTAGGCCTACTCATCTTGTTGGCTGGCGAAAAGTAAACGTGGACAGTTCTTCCAATATCTTCAATATGCACATCGGAATTGTATAAGGACGCGCGCAGTTGCGTCCCCGATGTGTCTGTCTTCACTTGTAGCCTGTGAGAAAGACCCTAACGTGATGGAGAGCCATGTGAGTGAAAGGTGATTCGGAGCGCGCATCACTCAGGGAGAAGGACACAACGGCCACTGGCCGCAAAAGACATGGATTGTTTTAGGGTGCATTACGGCCACACAAAGGGGATGCCACCGTGAAATTCTAGGCATTATCAAGTGCTTGTCAAATTGTGAATGAGTTACTGATGTAGTGTGTATAGCCTGCGCAAAAAACATAGCAGAGCTCATGCCTTTTCAAGCAACTTTTTTCAAATCAACATTAGTCGCATCATGCAGCCTTACAATGTATTAGAAAGCTAAACATATAGCCCAACTAAAGTGTAGAACAACTAAAGTTACATTAATACATCTAAATTAAGCATATAGGAATACCTATTTCTTTGTTAACCGCTCAACACAGAATAGTGCGCACTCCCTCAAATCGTTTGGAGAAAATATCCTTTCTATTTTATTCATCTTTGTTCAATTGTATTCTTCATACTATAAAATAATGCCACGGAATTGTAAGCAAATATTTTCTGCTAAATGAACTAGTGTAGCCCACAGCCATTTGGCATAGCCAGATCAGGACCTAACATAAGGACAACTCAGAGTATGCTATTCTGTTCTTCTGAAATAGACTACATTTTCTTCATATCATGCTTATTTAGACCTGTCTAAAATAACAAATGGATTTATTGTGAAGGTGTAGGCTATATTACATGGATTTATTCAACTTTTTAAAATGTAGATGTTCCAAAGGTCTGCATCAGTGGCTTGTAGGCTATGTGTGGAAGCCAGGAGATACTAAATGTGTTTGTTAATTAACGGTCAATTACCGTGAGACCGACAGTTATTTGCTGACCGCCACAGCCCTACTTACAACCCCCTAAAAATGACTGCAGTCTCATTTGTGGTATTTGGATGTGTTTTCTCTCAGACCACTGTGATGTGCTGGACCTGCTGCCCCTCTCCCCCCACTCCTTCGACCCAAGTCTGGACCCCCTGGCCAGCCTGCTGCCCGCCTCGGGAGACCCCTTCCCTGGGGAGAGGCCCAAGAGGACGGCGGTGCACTACCGGACCCTATGGAAGACTGCGATCCACCAGCAGATACTGCTGCTGCGCATGGAGAAGGAGAACCAGAGACTGGAGGGTGAGTGAGAATTGAATTGAACTTTATTCAGCCATATGAATAGAACTTTATTCATCTATTATGTGGAGACAATGGAAACACACGCACACACACATTTATTCCCATTCAAAATCCTATTTTCCCTAACCCTTAACCCTAACCCCAAACCCTAAATCTAATCCTTAAGCCTAAAATAGCATTTTAACAATTTCAGGACATGAAAAAAGTTGGCATTGGCATTAGCCAGAGTTAGATATGAGAGAACATCGTTAGCGTAAGCCAGAGTATGATATCTGAGAGGATATTAGCTAGAGTTACATTAGATATCTGAAAGGATATATTTATCATTAGCCAGAGTTAGGTATCTGATGGGATATACCGTCCCTTCAGAAAGTATTCACACCCCTTTACTTTTTCAAAATGTTCTTGTGTTACAGTTTACACACAATACCCCATAATGTCAAAGTGGAATTATGTTTTTAGAAATGTGTACAAATTAATAATAAATGAAAAGCTGAAATGTCTTGAATCAATAAGTATTCAACCCCTTTGTTGTGGCAAGCCTAAATAAGTTCAGGGATAAAAATGTGCTTAACAAGTCACATAATAAGTTGCATGGACTCACTCTCTGTGCAATAATAGTGTTTAACATGATTTTTTAATGACTACCTCATCTCTGTACCCCACACATACAATTATCTGTAAGGACCCTCAGGCGTCCTTCCTAACTCAGTTGCTGGAGGGGAAGGAAACCGCACAGGGATTTCAGCATGAGGCTAAAGGTGACTTTAAAACAGTTACCGAGTTTAATGGCTGTGATAGTAGAAAACTGAGGATGGATCAACAACACTCCACTATACTAACCTACATGAGTGAAAAGAAGGAAGTCTGTACAGAAAAACAATATTCCAAAACATGCATCCTGTTTGCAATAAGGCAGGCACTAAAGTAAAACTGCAAAAAATGTGGCAAAGAATACAAAGTGTTATGTTTGGGGTAAATCCAACACAGCACATCACTGAGTACCACTCTTCATATTTTCAAGCATGGTGGTGGCTGCATCATGTGATGGTTACACTTGTCATCGGCACGGACTAGGGAGTTTTTTTAGGATAAAATAAACTGTATAGAGCTAAGCACAGGCAAAATCCTAGAGGAAAACCTGGTTGTCTGCTTTCCAACAGACACTGGGAGACAAATTCACCTTTCAGCAGGACAATAACCTAAAACACGAGGTCAAATATACACTGGAGTTGCTTACCAATATGACAGTGAATGTTCCTGAGTGGTGTAGTTACTTAGTTTTGATTTGTCATTATGGGGTATTGTACGGAAGAGTATTGGGCCAAGTGAAGAGAAAAAATTAATAAACAGCAACTGGTGACAGTACTTGGATTATTATTTTTTGCATGATAGTACTTTTAAAAAAGTGGCAATATTTCGAGAATAAAGTTGAAATTTAATTTAGTGAATCAAGTGTCAATATTTTGAGAATAACTTGCCAATATTTCGAGAATAGATTTGCAATATTTAGAGAATAATAAAGTAGCAGTTATATTTCAAGATTAACGTAGGGGATTTGGTTAAGTGCATGTCTCCCTGTTGCTGTGCGCGCCACCATTTGAAATGCCTGAGTTAAATTACCTGGTGGAACTATACTTTATAATTGGCTTTAGTAAGAAGGGCGTCCTTGCTCTTTTAGCACATGACAACCATATTATCGTAAGTATTAGGACCTGGAAAAGGTTGTGCCACGGTTTCTTTTCAGAAGGAGGAACTGTGGTTACATACAGTACATAGGTAGAGATGGGCAGGTTTGGGGCGGGTTAGGTGTGTATGTAAAAAGTAAGGGAAAAACAAACAAATGGCCATCAATCTAATACACTCGTTCAAACAGGCGTCACTGCGCACTCACGCTTATCTATCTAACGATCTAATAACTCACACGCAAACACACACACACCAAGTTTCCCCCTGGCAATTTCAGACTAGGCATACACTTGGCCATGGTGCGTTATGAGCACAAACAAAAAACGTTCTTGTCACTGAATATGAAGAGAACTGGGGTGGAGTCCCTGTCAGTCTGCCCTCCGTATTCGCTACAACGTTCTTCTGCGTAGCCTAGGCGAACACCTTGCAAAAAAATCTATGCATAATGGAAACTATTAACGACCTTATCCATGGTGCTTTACTCACAGTATTATTTCCCCCTCATGGCAACTATCCTTTTAACGACTATAGGCTAGTAGGCTACGTGAGCACATCCAATAAAACAAATTATCTTGGGATCCTGGAGACCAGGGCCTACAGTGGGGAAAAAAAGTATTTAGTCAGCCACCAATTGTGCATGTTCTGAGATGAGAGAGGCCTGTAATTTTCATCATAGGTATACGTCAACTAAAAAAAAATCCAGAAAATCACATTGTAGGATTTTTTATGAATTTATTTGCAAATTATAGTGGAAAATAAGTATTTGGTCAATAACAAAAGTTTCTCAATACTTTGTTATATACCCTTTGTTGGCAATGACACAGGTCAAACGTTTTCTGTAAGTCTTCACAAGGTTTTCACACACTGTTGCTGGTATTTTGGCCCATTCCTCCATGCAGATCTCCTCTAGAGCAGTGATGTTTTGGGGCTGTCGCTGGGCAACACGGACTTTCAACTCCCTCCAAAGATTTTCTATGGGGTTGAGATCTGGAGACTGGCTAGGCCACTCCAGGACCTTGAAATGCTTCTTACGAAGCCACTCCTTCGTTGCCCGGGCGGTGTGTTTGGGATCATTGTCATGCTGAAAGACCCAGCCACGTTTCATCTTCAATGCCCTTGCTGATGGAAGGAGGTTTTCACTCATAATCTCACGATACATGGCCCCATTAATTCTTTCCTTTACACGGATCAGTCGTCCTGGTCCCTTTGCAGAAAAACAGCCCCAAAGCATGATGTTTCCACCCCCATGCTTCACAGTAGGTATGGTGTTCTTTGGATGCAGCATTCTTTGTCCTCCAAACACGACGAGTTGAGTTTCTACCAAAAAGTTATATTTTGGTTTCATCTGACCATATCACATTCTCCCAATCCTCTTCTGGATCATCCAAATGCACTCTAGCAAACTTCAGACGGGCCTGGACATGTACTGGCTTAAGCAGGGGGACACGTCTGGCACTGCAGGATTTGAGTCCCTGGCGGCGTAGTGTGTTACTGATGGTAGGCTTTGTTACTTTGGTCCCAGCTCTCTGCAGGTTATTCACTAGGTCCCCCCGTGTGGTTCTGGGATTTTTGCTCACCGTTCTTGGGATCAGTTTGACCACACGGGGTGAGATCTTGCGTGGAGCCCCAGATCGAGGGAGATTATCACAGGCCTCTCTCATCTTTTTAAGTGGGAGAACTTGCACAATTGGTGGCTGACTAAATACTTTTTTCCCCCACTGTATTTTAATTTCTATATCAGACCCCCTTTGTAAAGCCTCGTTATTGTTATTATATTGTTGCTCTTACATTTTTTTAAACTTATGTAAATATTTTCATAACACTTGTTTTTCTCAAAACTGTAATGTTGGTTAAGGGCTTGTAAGTAAGCATTTCACGGTAAGGTCTACTACACCTGTTGTATTCGCAAATGTGACAAATACAATTTGATTTGGTTTGAAGTCACTAAAGTAATACTGTGATCATTTTGACCCCACGGGGTGAGATCTTGCGTGGAGCCCCAGATCGAGGGAGATTATCAGTGGTCTTGTATGTCTTCCTTTTCCTAATAATTGCTCCCACAGTTGATTTCTTCAAACCAAGCTGCTTACCTATTGCAGATTCAGTCTTCCCAGCCTGGTGCAGGTCTACAATTTTGTTTCTGGTGTCCTTTGACAGCTCTTTGGTCTTGGCCATAGTGGAGTTTGGAGTGTGACTGTTTGTTTGAGGTTGTGGACAGGTGTCTTTTATACTGATAACAAGTTCAAACAGGTGCCATTAATACAGGTAACGAGTGGAGGACAGAGGAGCCTCTTAAAGAAGAAGTTACAGGTCTGTGAGAGCCAGAAATCTTGCTTGTTTGTAGGTGACCAAATACTTATTTTTCACCATAATTTGCAAATAAATTCATAAAAAATCCTACAATGTGATTTTCTGGATTTTTTTTCCTCAATTTGTCTGTCATATTTGACGTGTACCTATGATGAAAATTACAGGCCTCTCTCATCTTTTTAAGTGGGAGAACTTGCACAGTTGGTGGCTTACTAAATACTTTTTTTCCCCACTGTATGTGTGTGTGTGTGTCCCATGTCAGGCTGCTCTCCAAATTTGCTACAACGCCACTATTTTCAGCCCACTATAAACCTATAGCTGCCTACTATATTGAGTACCTTAACCTGTAGGCTAATCGTACTTTACAGTGGGCAAGTGAAAGTAAATGATAGCCCTATCCAATGGCTGGGCAAGCAAGTTATCAATGAAGCAGGGGTTTTACGCAAGTGTATGTGGGAGGAGGCAACTCAAGGACCACTCCTGCATGCGCAAACCAGCTGATCTGAGGAGCTGTTTGAATATATTCATGGGTGGATTCTCCCTTTCTTGAAATAATCATTGGGCTAAATATAGGCCTATTAGATAAATTATGATAGGCTATAATGAAATAATCACTGATCTGATATGACTTGGTTGGTAGCCTAGCGTAATATCCCATTTCACTCTCCATCTATCGGTGATGTTTTCAAGGATGGGAGGAATGAATGATGCATAGGTTATACCAAAACAGGGGCATCCACTCCCTTATAGGCTATTTGTCTCAGCTATACGGCTAACCTAGGCTACCACTTGTTCACCTTATAGAACCTTATAGAACCCTGTCGTTCTCCGCTAACATCAAGGCGGTGACCCGATCCTGCAGGTTCATGCTCTACAACATTCGGAGAGTACGACCCTGCCTTACACAGGAAGCGGCACAGGTCCTAATCCAGGCACTTGTCATCTCCCGTCTGGATTACTGCAACTCGCTGTTGGCTGGGCTCCCTGCCTGTGCCATTAAACCCCTACAACTCATCCAGAATGCCGCAGCCCGTCTGGTGTTCAACCTTCCCAAGTTCTCTCACGTCACCCCGCTCCTCCGCACACTCTACTGGCTTCCAGTTGAAGCTCGCATCTGTTACAAGTCCATGGTGCTTGCCTATGGAGCTGTGAGGGGAACGGCACCTCCATACCTTCAGGCTCTGATCAGTCCCTACACCCAAACGAGGGCATTGCGTTCATCCACCTCTGGCCTGCTGGCTCCCCTTCCTCTGCGGAAGCATAGTTCCCGCTCAGCCCAGTCAAAACTGTTCGCTGCTCTGGCACCCCAATGGTGGAACAAGCTCCCTCACGACGCCAGGACAGCGGAGTCACTCACCACCTTCCGGAGACATTTGAAACCCCACCTCTTTAAGGAATACCTGGGATAGGATAAAGTAATCCTTCTACCCCACCCCTAAAAAAAAAATAATAAATAAAAATAAAACAATTTGTAAAGTGGTTATCCCACTGGCTATAGGGTGAATGCACCAATTTGTAAGTCGCTCTGGATAAGAGCGTCTGCTAAATGACGTAAATGTAAATGTAAATGTAATAGAGGCTAATGGCTAGACCTGTTGGCTGTTAGGTTATAATAATGGAACGTAAAATTACTGTCTCAGACGGGGCTTTAGCCAAACCCCTGCCCCGTGGCTATGCAAGGTCCATGACAGGGTGTGGGGGCAGCCCTTGAGCCTTCTCCACGCAATCCGTGACCTACAGTATCAGTCAAAAGTTTGGATACACCTACTCATTCAAGGGTTTTTCTTTATTTTTACTATTTTCTACATTGTAGAATAATAGTGAAGACATCAAAACTATGAAATAACACTTATGGAATCAAGTAGTAATTCTAAATAAATCACCGACATTGTCACCAGCAAAAGCACCAGCAAAGCACCATCACACTTCCTCCTCCATGCTTCACGGTGGGAACTACACATGCGGAGATCATCCGTTCACCTACTCTGCGTCTCACAAAGACACGGCGGTTGGAATCAAAAATCTCAAATTTGGACTCATCAGACCAAAGGACAGATTTCCATTGGTCTAATGTCCATTGCTTGTGTTTCTTGGCCCAAGCAAGTCTCTTCTTATTATTGGTATCCTTTAGTATTGGTTTCTTTGCAGCAATTCGACCATGAAGGCCTGATTCACGCAGTCTCCTCAGAACAGTTGATGTTGAGATGTGTCTGTTACTTGAACTCTGTGAAGCATTTATTTGGGCTGCAATTTCTGAGGCAGAGGTAACTCTTCCTTTCATGTGGCGGTCCTCATGAGAGCCAGTTTCCTCATAGCGCTTGATGTTTTTTGCGACTGCACTTGAAGAAACGTTCAATTTTCTTGAAATGTTCCATATTGACTGACCTTTATGTCTTAAGGTAATGATGGACTGTCGTTTCTCTTTGCTTATTTGAGCTGTTCTTTCCATAATATGGACTTGGTCTTTTACCAAATAGGCCTATTTCTTCTGTATACCAACCCTACCTTGTCACAACACAACTGATTGGCTCAAATGCATTCAGAAGGAAAGAAAGTCCACAAATTAACTTTTAACAAGGCACACCTGTTAATTGAAATGCTTTCCAGGTGACTACCTCATGAAGCTGGTTAAGAGAAGACCAAAAGTGTGCAATGCTGTCATCAAGGCAAAGGGTAGCTGCTTTGAAGAATCTCAAATATAAAATACATTTTGATTTGTTTAACACTTTATGGTTATTACTTGATTCTGTATGTGTTATTTCATAGTTTTTGAAGTCTTCACTATTATTCTACAATGTAGAAATAATACAAATAAAGATAAACCCTTGAATAAGTAGGTGTTTCCAAACTTTTGACTAGTACTGTACATTCACAAGAAAATAAGCACCATGCCATTACGCACAAATTTGTAAGTTAACCTTTCCTTTCAACATATAGGCTGCTGGTCTAGCTGTTACTCTCTAAAATATACTATGCACGGTGTTGGCATACGCAGGGAATTGAGGATAATATTGAAGCGAATTATAAGGGCACCATGACAGGAACAGATTCACGCAACTCCATGTCTCTTTGCAGTCTGACAACGCACCATGGCCTTTAGAATGGTATTGCTTTGGGGATACCGTGTGTGTGTGTCTGTTACGCCTGTTTGAACAAGTGTATTAGACCTCCACACACACACCTGCATACACACACAACCCACTTGTCTACTTATGTATGGAAGCACACGAACCTGGATGAAATACCTCATCCGAGTCAGTGTGGTTCTTCCTTCTGAAAGAATCTGTGACACAACCTCTTCCAGGTCCTAATAGGCCTACTTATAATAATATGGTTATTATGTGCTAAAAGAGAAAGGATTTCATTGTTACTAAAGCCAATTCTAAAGTATAGTTTCACCAGGTCTGTAACAGGCATTTCAATGGCAGCGCGCACAGCAACAGGGATCCAGGGAGACATGCAGTTAACCAAATCCCCTACTGTAATCTTGAAATATAACTGCGAATTCTGACTTCATTCTTGAAATAAAATATTGCCGCTTTATTCTCGAAATATTGGCACTTTATTCACAAAACTTTATTTAGACTTTATTGTTTAAATATTTCCACTTTTTTAAAGACTATTGTGCAACAAAAAAAAATCCAAGTTCCACCACCTGTCGCCTGTTTTTTTTTTCTGTTTTTTTTCACTTGGCCCTAATACTTTTCCGTAGTATTGTGTGTAGATGGGTGACATTTTTTAACATTTTTAATCCGTTTTGAATTCAGGCTATAACACAAAATGTGTAATAAGTCGAGGGGTATGAATATTTTCTGAAGACACTGTAGTTAGCATTAGCTAAAGTTAGCTATCTAAAGATACAGTTCATTCGCAAAGTATTCAGACCCCTTGACTTTTTCCACATTTTGTTACGGTACAGCCTTATTCTAAAAAGGATTAAATAAAATATTTTCCTCATCAATCTACACACAATAACCAATAATGAAAAAGCGAAAACAGGTTTTTTGAAATGTTTGCAAATGTATTAAAAATTTAAACAGAAATATCTTATTTACATAAGTATTCAGACCCTATATAAGGTCCCACAGTTGACAGTGCATGTCAGAGCAAAAACCAAGCCATGAGGTCGAAGGATTTGTCCATAGAGCTTTGAGACAGGATTGTGTCGAGGCACAGATCTGGGGAAGGGTAAAACACATTTCTGCAGCATTGAATGTCCCCAAGAACACAGTAGCCTCCATCATTCTTAAATGGAAGAAGTTTGGAACCACCAAGACTCTTCCTAGAGCTGGCCGCCTGGCCAAACTGAATAATCGGGGGAGAAGGACCTTGGTCCAGGAGGTGCCCAAGAATCCGATGGTCACTCTGACAGAGCGCTAGAGTTCCTCTGTGGTGATGGGAGAACCTTCCAGAAGGACAACCATCTCTGCAGCACTCCACAAATCAGGCCTTTATGGTAGAGTGGCCAGACGGAAGCTACTCCTCAGTAAAAGGCACATGACAGCCAGTTTGGAGTTTGCCAAAAGGCACCTAAAGGACTCTCAGACCATGAGAAACAACATTCTCTGGTCTGATGAAACCAAGATTGAACTCTTTGACCTGAATGCCAAGCTTCACATCTGGAGCAAACCTTGGACCATCACTACGGTGAAGCATGGTGGTGGCAGCATCATGCTGTGGGGACGCTTTTCAGTGGCGGGGACTGGGAGACTAGTCAGGATCGAGGGAAAGATGAACGGAGCAAAGTACAGAGAGATCCTTGACGAAAACCTGCTCCAGAGTGCTCAGGACCTCAGACTGGGGTGAAAGTTTACCTTCCAACAGGACAACGACCCTAAGCACACAGCCAAGACAACGCAGGCGTGGCTTTGGGACAAGTCTCAATTTCCTAAAGTGGCCCAGCCAGAGCCCGGACTTGAACCCGATCAAACATCTCTGGAGAGACCTGAAAACAGCTGTGCAGCGATGCTCCCCATTCAACCTGACAGAGCTTGAGAGGATCTGCAGAGAAGAATGGGAGAAACTCCCCAAATACAGGTGTGCCAAGGTTGTAGCGTCATAACCAAGAAGACTCGAGGCTGTAATCACTGCCAAAGGTGCTTCAACAAAGTACTGAGTAAAGTGTCTGAATGCTTGTGTAAATATGATATTTCCGTTTTTTTTTTTTTATATATTTGCAAAAATGTTTTTGCTTTGTCATTATGAGGTATTGTGTATAGATTAATGAGGGAAAAAAACTATTCAATCCATTTTAGAATAAGGCTGTAACGTAACAAAATGTGGAAAAAGTCACAGTTAGCATTAGCTAACTGGATATCCGAGGCGATAGCTGATGGGATATAGTTAGCATTAGCAGCTAATAGCTAGAGTTTGATACGCTATGTATAAAAACACCAGAGCTCCTGTCAAGCTGTTGTTTCTGACTGCTGTTTATTTTGGGAGGGTCACAATACTCTCACTTGCCTCTCGCTTCTGTTTGTGATTCTGGAACACAACTATTTGTAGAGCGGAATGTCTGGATGGAACACACACATTTAACTGTGAATTAACACTTTTAATAGAAGGTAAGAGACATTTAACAGCTTCGTTTGTGGCAAATTATGTAGTGTTGGCTGTTGGATTCATGGTTTCCAAGACATTCTTATTCTGGGTTGTTTTTATGTCCTGTAAGGAGCAAGGCACATTTCTGTGAAAACAGGAAATACAGTTATTATAATATCTTTGTTGACATTGCATCTTTGTATTTTTTGTTGGTTCATTTTGTTTTGACTTCTCCATATTTCAGTTCTGTAAGGGGTGCATGCATGTGATGGGGATATGTGACTGTGAAGTGTGTGTTTGTCAAGTGTTTGTGAACTCAGCCTGGGGTTGCCATGGGGACAGTAACCTACTGTGTGAATGTCGCTCTGTCTGTGTGTGAAACATGATGCCTCATCAAAGTGATCTTTGGCTTTGACCACTCTTCTTTCACCAGTAACCTTATTATAAGGTGACAAATAACACCCATAGGCCCCATCCAGAAACAAAACGGCCCCTAGGCACTTCATACCGAATACAGTGGGGAAAAAAGTATTTAGTCAGCCACCAATTGTGCAAGTTCTCCCACTTAAAAAGATGAGAGAGGCCTGTAATTTTCATCATAGGTACACGTCAACTATGACAGACAAAATGAGATTTTTTTTCTCCAGAAAATCACATTGTAGGATTTTTAATGAATTTATTTGCAAATTATGGTGGAAAATAAGTATTTGGTCAATAACAAAAGTTTCTCAATACTTTGTTATATACCCTTTGTTGGCAATGACACAGGTCAAACGTTTTCTGTAAGTCTTCACAAGGTTTTCACACACTGTTGCTGGTATTTTGGCCCATTCCTCCATGCAGATCTCCTCTAGAGCAGTGATGTTTTGGGGCTGTCGCTGGGCAACACGGACTTTCAACTCCCTCCAAAGATGTTCTATGGGGTTGAGATCTGGAGACTGGCTAGGCCACTCCAGGACCTTGAAATGCTTCTTACGAAGCCACTCCTTCGTTGCCCGGGCGGTGTGTTTGGGATCATTGTCATGCTGAAAGACCCAGCCACGTTTCATCTTCAATGCCCTTGCTGATGGAAGGAGGTTTTCACTCAAAATCTCATGATACATGGCCCCATTCATTCTTTCCTTTACACGGATCAGTCGACCTGGTCCCTTTACAGAAAAACAGCCCCAAAGCATGATGTTTCCACCCCCATGCTTCACAGTAGGTATGGTGTTCTTTGGATTCAACTCAGCATTCTTTGTCCTCCAAACACGACGAGTTGAGTTTTTACCAAAAAGTTCTATTTTGGTTTCATCTGACCATATGACATTCTCCCAATCCTCTTCTGGATCATCCAAATGCACTCTAGCAAACGTCAGACGGGCCTGGACATGTACTGGCTTAAGCAGGGGGACACGTCTTGCACTGCAGGATTTGAGTCCCTGGCGGCGTAGTGTGTTACTGATGGTAGGCTTTGTTACTTTGGTCCCAGCTCTCTGCAGGTAATTCACTAGGTCCCCCCGTGTGGTTCTGGGATTTTTGCTCACCGTTCTTGTGATCATTTTGACCCCACGGGGTGAGATCTTGCGTGGAGCCCCAGATCGAGGGAGATTATCAGTGGTCTTGTATGTCTTCCATTTCCTAATAATTGCTCCCACAGTTGATTTCTTCAAACCAAGCTGCTTACCTATTGCAGATTCAGTCTTCCCAGCCTGGTGCAGGTCTACAATTTTGTTTCTGGTGTCCTTTGACAGCTCTTTGGTCTTGGCCATAGTGGAGTTTGGAGTGTGACTGTTTGTTTGAGGTTGTGGACAGGTGTCTTTTATACTGATAACAAGTTCAAACAGGTGCCATTAATACAGGTAACGAGTGGAGGACAGAGGAGCCTCTTAAAGAAGAAGTTACAGGTCTGTGAGAGCCAGAAATCTTGCTTGTTTGTAGGTGACCAAATACTTTTTTGCCACCATAATTTGCAAATAAATTCATTAAAAATCCTACAATGTGATTTTCTGGATTTTTTTTCCCTCAATTTGTCTGTCATAGTTGACGTGTACCTATGATGAAAATTACAGGCCTCTCTCATCTTTTTAAGTGGGAGAACTTGCACAATTGGTGGCTGACTAAATACTTTTTTCCCCACTGTACATCCAAAGTAATTACCCTCTGATGTGCTAGAGGCAGTCCCTTCAGGATTTTGTGATCGCCCCAAAATTTGGCCAAATCAACAATGTCCTGCATATGATTCAAATGATTTGGACTAGTTATTGTCAAAATGATTAAAACAGTGGGATATTTTAGTTGCATCACATTTTTATTGCCTCATTAACCTATAGTAAATATAAATCACTGACTTGCACAAACATACATATAGCCTTGTCCTACCAACATAATTTTCGGCATAACATCCTATCGCATGATTTTCTTTCTAACGTCCGAATTGGTAGAAGAACACAGTAGATACAAAATCCCACCCCTTGACAGGGCTCCAGACTAACATTTTCCCCTGGTGGCACTGGTGCCTCTAACTTTTTCAGTTGATGGCACCAGCCCATGATTTGATCGCACATATTATTTTCCACGCCGTCATGCAATAGAAAAAAACACTAATCACCTTATAAAATCATTCACAGGGCTTTAGACTGTTTAAGACTATTGAGGTGGTAGACTATTCAAGAAATATGTTGTTTCATCTAGATTCTAACATGTCCAAGCAGGAATGCAGGATCAAGATATTTTGATGGGCAACCTAATCCAGTGATTGTCATGAATTGTGGGTTGACAATAGGGTATTGTTGTTATATTTTACTGTTAAAATAGGGCTCCATTTTGTTGTTCAAAAGAGATATGTGTCTAGATCTTTATGTGCACTAATATCAAGGTAATTTATTTTGTGGCTAATTCACCAAATGAGGAAGTGGAAAACTCAAAACACATTAGCTAGATCGCTAACACTAAATATAATACCCACTGCCAGTGGTATAAAGTAATTAAGTAAAAAATACTTTGAAGTACTACTTAAGTCGTTTTTTGGGGTATCTGTACTTTACTTTACTATTTATATTTTTGACAACTTTTACTTTTACTCCACTACATTCCTAAAGAAAATAATGAACTTTTTGCTCCATACATTTTCCCTGACACCCAAAAGTACTCGTTACATTTTGAATGCTTAGCAGGACAGTAAAATGGTCCAATTCACACAATTATCAAGAGAACATCCCTGGTCATCCCTACTGCCTCTGATCTGGTGGACTCACTAAACACAAAAGCTTCGTTTGTAAATTATGTCTGAGTGTTGGAGTGTGCCGCTGGCAATCCGTAAATTAAAAATCATGCCATCTGGTTTGCTTAATATAAGGAATTTGAAATGATTTTTACTTTTTATAAGTATATTTGAGCAATTACATTTACTTTTGATGCTTAAGTATATTTAAAACCAAATACTTTTTTACTTTTACTCAAGTAGTATTTTACTGGGTGACTTTCACTTTTACTTGAGTCATTTTCTATTAAGGTATCCTTACTTTTACTCAAGTATGGAAATTAGGTTCTTTTTCCACCACTGCCCACTACTAGTAGTCATGTATTAATCTAACAGTAAATGTAATGTCCTAAATTTTTTTTGCAGTTATAGCCTGCTACCCTATGCACTCACAATTGCTTATTTTGCGCGCTTCAGATCTTAAAGCCATATCAAATATCTTGGTTGTAAAAGAGTTGCTATTGAACTCATTATTAAGAGATGACAAATACAAATTTAACCCACAGAAAGCTGAGAACAACAGTAGTTGCTTCCAAAGCTATGTATTTCCTGCAATTGGATTTTGAAATATTATACAATCAGTAGCCTTTTCTCTCTCTCCCGGAGCGCACATCATGTGGCTCGCTCACCATAGTAGCAGGCCTCAGCAAAACAGGCCCCAGTGACACAGGCCCAGGGGCTGGGTAGACACTTTCATTACAGGAATCATGAGGATAATGTACTTTGACCAAATCATGGTTTTAGCAGCCCAAAAATAGGAAGTTTTGAAACTTGTGTGGTGACCATGCAATGAATATTCAGCTTGCACTGATGCGACCAATTAAAAATGTAATTCACACAGCCAAGTCAAAGGGTCGCAAACTGCGACAATGGTAGCAGTCTGGAGCCCTGCCCCTTGACATACTGTAGCTATATTGTAGTCAAAGTTCTGTCATAAGTAGTGGTCTGATAGGTTGCAAGCTAACTAGCTAGCATTATCAATCTGTTATTACCTGAGCGTATATATTGGAATTATGCACTTTCAAATGTCTCTTGAGGTTGGTACTATTTTTCCCTGTCAACTTGTGGGTGCAAATGCTGTCTTCTCCTGTGGAAACGTTGCGTTTGGTCTTGTTTGAATCAACACGATAAGTAAAGTGGCTCCAAAAGTTACCCCTTTTTCATCAATGATTCGTTGCAGCCAGATTGGAGACCAGTTGCCGGACAGAGCGGTGACTCGTGAATGACCTGGGCATGGTATTTATTTTACACTGCATTGCAACATTGCAATGAGAAAGCCGTACAATTCTGCTGACCTAACTAACGTAGTAGGTGTTAAATTAACGCCTGAAACTAGATCCCCTACATACTGGTCTTGACAAGAAGAAAAAAAAACTGTCGGGGGAAGTTCTCTTCTGCACTGTTCAACCAATCCAGTAAACGTGAAGGAGTTAAGATGGAGTGTCAGCTTGTTAATGTCCATAAGCAGAAGTCACATGCTCTCTTTCCATTTCCCCTGAAAACCGGAACATCTGGTTGTTGGGGACTCGGCAGAGGCTACAATTCTGCTAATGTCATTCATGCTTTTGATTGGACCAAACAAATAACACTGAAAAGCTCTTAATGTCTCCAAAAACTCTTGTCCAGTCCACTTACTTGTCAGATTTTAGTCACAGAGATTTTAGTCAACTGAAATGAAAAATCATTTCTGTTTAGTTATATTTTTTCCTGGATCTATAAGCCAGTTATCGTCTCGTCACCTGCCATTGAAAAATGTAACATTTTCATCACTATTTTTGTTTGCGAAATTAACACTGCTTTGACCTCTCCCTGACCTCTTGACCTCTCTGTGTGACCTCGCTCCGCTAGCAAGTCGAGACGAGCTGCACATCCGGAAGATGAAGCTGGACTACCAGGAAGTGGGGACGTGCATTAAAGATGTGCAAGCCTTCTGGGACAGGAAGCTGAGTAATCCGGGCAGAGCCAAGGTCGTCCCGCTGGACAAAGAGGAGATCCACAATGCAGTCTCTCAGGGTGAGAGAGAGAAAGGAGAGAGAGAGAGAAAGATAAGGGTTAAGGTGTGTGTGTGTTGGGTGGGGGTGTGTGTGTGCTGAAGTCCCCACTCTTTCTGCAGCTGCCCCAATGGCAGACGTCTGTTGTCTGTACTAGTGTGTGTGTGTGTGTGTGTGTGTGTGTGTGTGTGCACGTGTATGTTGTATGTCTGTATTAGTATGGTTGTCTGTCTTTGCTAATCTATGTATTGCATGTGTAATGTAATGTGTGTATCTTCCTACCACATCCTACACTGTCTCCATACTCCCAACACATCCAACACATCTTCATCTCGGTCCCCAGGTGTCCCTAAGGGCAGGCGTGGGGAGGTGTGGCTCCTCTTCTCCCACCAGCACCGTCTGAGACACCGTCTGCCCCCCGGCCGCCAAGCCCCAGACACCCCCTACCAAGACCTGCTGAAGCAGCTCACCGCCCAGCAGCACTCCATACTGGTTGACCTGGGTATGTGCACGTGCATGCATCCACACACACACACAAAGACACACATGCACGCTGGCACACACACTCCACCAGGACCTGCTGAAGCAGCTCACGGCCCAGTAATACTCCATGTGTGCGCATGCTTGTGTATGTACCAGAGGAGGCTGGTGGGAGGAGCTATAGGAGGACAGGCTCATTGTAATGGCTGGAATGGAATAAATGGAACGGTATCAAACATAAGGAAACCGTTCCATTTATTCCATTCCAGCCATTAAACTGAGACCATCCTCCTATAGCTCCTCTCACCTGCCACCTCTGGTACATACACAAGCGTGCGCACACATACACACACACACACACACACACACACACACACACACACACATGCATACACACAAAAAAACAAACACACACCAATTGATTGATTGGTTGATTTATTAATTATTTGAATTAATTCAATAGGTCGGACGTTCCCCACCCACCAGTACTTCTCTGCCCAGCTGGGTGCAGGGCAGCTGTCCCTCTACAACCTGCTCAAGGCCTACTCTCTGCTGGACATTGAGGTGGGCTACTGCCAGGGCATCAGCTTTGTGGCAGGTATCCTGCTGTTGCACATGAGTGAGGACCAGGCCTTTGACATGCTCAAGTTTCTGATGTACGACCTGGGCTTCCGCAGACAATACAGGCCTGACATGACTTCTCTACAGGTAGGGGGAAGGAGGGAGGGATGAATGGATGGATGGATGAGAGGGAGAAAGAAAGAAAGAAAGAAAGAAAGAAAGAAAGAAAGAAAGAAAGAAAGAAAGAAAGAAAGAAAGAATGATGTTTGCTGGACCTCTAAGAGGACATTTCGGTAATGCATTATTTAAAAGCCCAGTTTTAAAAAATCTGGTACTTTAACTTAGTATTCACCTGGTATTACTTAAGAAACTACAGGTAACTGCCAAAATAATGGAAACACTTTTTAGTAAATAAGGGATACAAAGTATATCTATCTCTCTTCCGCACCTGCTGTCTCGACCTCTGAATGCTCAGCTATGAAAAGCCAACTGACATTTACTTCTGAGGTGCTGACCTGTTGCACCCTCTATAACCACTGATATTATTATTTGACCCTGCTGGTCATCTATGAACGTTTTAACATCTTCAAGAACTATCTGGCCTAAATGGCCACGTAATCTCCACCAGCACAACCAGAAGAGGACTGGCCACCCCTCGAAGCCTGGATCCTCTCTAGGTTTCTTCCTAGGTTCCTGTCTTTTTAGTGAGTTTTTCCTAGCCACTGTGCTTCTACATCTGCATTGCTTGCTCTTGGGGTTTTAGGCTGAGTATCTGTATAAGCACTTTGTGACAACTGCTGAAAATACATTTGATTGAGTGATTGGTTTCCTTTATTTAGGCAGTTACCTGAATGTGATAACAATGCCAACTTGCTAGCACTTTTACCACAAGTAATTCAACCCAATAACAACCTGGCACAAATGGTACATAGTGACGCTTGTGTAAATTAATCATTGGCCACTCATGTCAGGGCTCGTTCCACTTTTGCGAGCTCTGTTCAGTTTTCTTTTTCCTTTTTTAAATACAGAAGTTATACTGAAGCTAGGGCAACAGTGGGTAGGAGTAGAGTTCCATTCCCCTTAAAAATAAAACAATCACATAAGGGGTTCTCACCTGTGAAGTATGACGATTAAGTATTTATTAAGGATCCCCATTAGCTGCTGCCAAGGCAGCAGCTACTCTTCCTGAGGTCCAGCAACATTAAGGCAGTTATATACAATTTAAAATATTACATGACATTACATTTCATAACACTTTTCACAACACATTAGGTGTGTTCCCTCAGGCCACTACTCTACTATCACATAACTATTCTACAGCAAACAATAACCCAACTGTCCCCACCCCTTATCAAACCTTCCAAACTGTACTGTTCGTTCTGTTAGTCTTGGCTATGTAACTTTACTAGCTTAGCCATGTAGCCTGTTCTGACTGGAGGTAAAAGCAGGCGTGGTAATGTTTAATCTACCTGGTAACTCAGGGCTGGGTGATGGCCAACCACTGCCCTCTGAGGACTGTGTTCTTATGGGGCTCTGCTAAGGCCAACTCAAAGTTCACACAGGTAGAATGTTTTTTGTTTTTCTCTGTTGGCTAGCAGTGTTGACTAACCTTCCACTGTTAGTAACTGGGTGGGTTAACATTTGATTTGTGATTTTTTTTTTTATGCGCTAGCTAGGTTCAGCTATCGGACTATTCTGTCAGGGCTGGAACATGCTTGCTTCACTTTAGGGTCATTTTTGGTCTTCATCCATTGTTATTCTCTGCTCCATACTGTCAGGGTGAGGAAAGTAAGGTATGTGACTGTCTGTCTACTTTTAGAAGATGGTGTGGTTGGTAGCTGTTTATCTTGTTAGCTACCCTTTCTCACTGTTTTGTGTGGAGTAGGAGTAAGCTAACATCAATTCAGCTATAGGCCTATGCAGTCAGATGTTCAGGAGTAATAACTATGTAAAAACATCTAGCCAGATCCTGCCTGTATGCATCCTATATGTGTATTATATGTGTGTACTGTGTTGTGTGTCTCAAGGCTGATGTCTGACTATGGCCATGTCCGAATAACTGTAATTGCGTTCATAGTACTCTGATTGGGAAGGCAAAAATATAAATATTTATAGTATGTGAAATTTCAAAAACTTTAGTATGCTTTAAATGCCAGGTTGTTATACTCATTTTGGCTCTTCATCTAGTACGAATTTGCAAAATGAACAAATGCCGGGGAACAAGCACAATTGCGCATTGGAAGACGCCTTCTCAGTATGGATTAGCCTAGTATGTTGGTATTTTTGGAATAAACCGAATGTTCCTAATTGGCCCATGGGCGGCAGAAATATTTTTTAAGCATCATTTAGATATTTTTCTGCTTATCGTTTTCGACATTAGGTAGGCTATTTGTTAGTTAAAGATGCACTATGCAGAAATTGCTTGCCATTTCCTGGTTGCTAAAATTGTAATAGTTTGCCTAATTCCAGTTAAGGTGACAAAACAAGCAAGTATAGTATAGAGAATCATTGTACCATCTAAACCGGTGGGGGTGGGGGGGTGGCAGGCAATGCAAATAGTCTGGGTAGACATTCAATTAGATGTTCAGGAGTCTTATGGCTTGGGGGTAGAAGCTGTTTAGAAGCCTCTTGGACCTAGACTTGGCGCTCCGGTACTGCTTGCCGTGCGGTAGCAGAGAGAACAGTCTATGACTAGGGTGGCTGGAGTCTTTGACAATTTTTAGGGCCTTCCTCTCACACCGCCTGGTATAGAGGTCCTGGATGGCAGGAAGCTTGGCCCCAGTGATGTGCTGTGGGCCGTACGCACTACCCTCTGTAGTGCCTTGCGGTCGGAGGCTGAGCAGTTGCCATACCAGGCAGTGATGCAACCAGTCAGGATGCTCTCGATGGTGCAGCTGTAGAACCTTGAGGATCTGAGGACCCATGCCAAATCTTTTCAGTCTCCTTAGGGGAAATAGGTTTTGTCGTGCCCTCTTCATGACTGTCTTGGTGTGCTTGGACCATGTTAGTTTGTTGGTGATGTGGACACCAAGGAACAAGAAGCTCTCAACCTACTCCACTACAGCCCTGTCGATGAGAATGGGGGCGTGCTCGGTCCTCTTCTTTTTCCTGTATTCCACAATCACCTCCTTTGTCTTGATCACGTTCAGGGAGAGGTTGTTATCCTGGCACCACACGGCCAGGTCTCTGACCTCCTCCCTATAGGCTGTCTCGTCGTTGTCGGTGATCAGGCCTACCACTGTTGTGACGTCAGCAAACTTAATGATGGTGTTGGAGTCGTGCCTGGCCATGCAGTCATGAGTGAACAGGGAGTACAGAAGGGGACTGAGCACGCACCCCTGAGGGGCCCCCGTGTTGAGGATCAGCGTGGCGGATGTGTTGTTACCTACCGGCCCGTCAAGAAGTCCAGGATCCAGTTGCAGAGGGAGGTGTTTAGTCCCAGGGTCCTTAGCTTAGTGATGAGCTTTGAGGGCACTATGGTGTTGAACGCTGTAGTCAATGAATAGCAATCTCACATAGGTGTTCCTTTTGTACAGGTGTGAAAGTTCAGTGTGGAGTGCAATAGAGATTGCATCTGTGGATCTGTTGGAGCGGGATCCAGTCTAAGATCAGCATATCCAGGCATCTTATTCAGGTTTCTCAAAACCAGGATACAAGCTTATTGTAAACAGGATATGATGTTTATATGGTCAAAGGTCAAATAGGGGGTGCTTATATTTGTCCTGTTTCACACAAGTGTGTGGTGTGTAATGGAAATATAATTTTTGTATATCCCACTCCACCTGAGACAGAACGGGGTCACAGCCAGGGATCAGCCATTATTATTGATGGAAACCCTGGAGCAATTAGTTGGTAGAGCATGGCGCTTGCAATGCCAGGGTTGTGGGTTCGATTCCCACGGGGGGCCAGTATGAAAAATGTATGCACTCACTAACTGTAAGTCGCTCTGGATAAGAGCGTCTGCTAAATGACTAAAATGTAAAATATAAGTGCCTATCGACAGATTTTTCACCTAGTCGGCAAGGGCATTCAAACTAGCAACCTTTCGGTTACTGGCCCAACACTCTAACCGCTAGACTACCTTCCTCCCCAACTCAAACAGAATGCTTGAGTATCCCAAATAATAAAGGGATATTGATGTGCATGTAAACGTGGTCAGTATGGCCGTGTACGAACACCTGTACTTGCATTCTAAATAGTAGGCATTTTTGGTGTGCGAAAATAGAAAGTTGTGTAGTATATGACATTTTGGAAATTGAGAGTGCTTTAAATGCCAGGATTTCATACTCACTTCAGCTTTTTATCTAGTAGTATTTTCTGCACACTACATTTACATTTACATTTTAGTCATTTAGCAGACGCTCTTATCCAGAGCGACTTACAGTTAGTGCATACATTTTTATTTTTTATACTGGAATCGAACCCACAACCCTGGCGTTGCAAACGCCATACTCTACCAACTGAGCTACATCCCTGCCGGCCATTCCCTCCCCTACCCTGGATGACGCTGGGCCAATTGTGCGCCGCCCCATGGGTCTCCCGGTCGCGGCCGACTACGACAGAGCCACTATTGAGGAAGAGTGGAGTTTTTCTAGACCCATGTGTGTTTGACAGCTGCTGATAATCACATAAGGTGACGTGCTGTACCAAAATGAACGAATGGCAGGAAACAATGTAATTGTGCATTCTCAGTATGTACACTACCAGTCAAAAGTTTGGACACACCTACTCATTCAAGGGTTTTTCTTTATTTTTACTATTTTTTACATTGTAGAATAATAGTGAAGACATCAAAACTATGTAATAACACATATGGAATCATGTAGTAACCAAAAAAGTGTTAAACAAATCAAAATATATTTTATAATATTTGAGATTCTTCAAATAGCCACCCTTTGCCTTGATGACAGCTTTGCACACTCTTGGCATTCTCTCAACCGGCAAGAACAGCTCAAATAAGCAAAGAGAAACGACAGTCCAACATTACTTTAAGACATGAAGGTCAGTCAATACAGAAAATGTCAAGAACTTTGAAAGTTTCTTCAAGTGCAGTCGCAAAAACCATCAAGCGCTATGATGAAACTGGCTCTCATGAGGACCGCCACAGGAATGGAAGACCCAGAGTTACCTCTGCTGCAGAGGATAAGTTCATTAGAGTTACCAGCCTCAGAAATTGCAGCCCAAATAAATGCTTCACAGAGTTCAAGTCACAGACACATCTCAACATCAACTGTTTAGAGGGGGCTGTGTGAATCAGGCCTTAATGGTCGAATTGCTCAAAGAAACCACTACTAAAGGACACCAATAAGAAAAAGAGACCTGCTTGGGCCAAGAAACACGAGCAATGGACATTAGACCAGTGGAAATCTGTCCTTTGGTCTGGAGTCCAAATTTGAGATTTTTGGTTCCAACCGCCGTGTCTTTGTGAGACGCGGTGTGGGTGAACGGATGATCTCCGCATGTGTAGTTCCCACTGTAAAGCATGGAGGAGGATGTGTTATGGTGTGGGGGTGCTTTGCTGGTGACACTGTCTGTCATTTATTTAGAATTCAAGGCACACTTAACCAGCATGGCTACCACAGCATTCTGCAGCGATACGCCATCCCATCTGGTTTGCGCTTAGTGGGACTATCATTTGTTTTTCAACAGGACAATGACCCAACACACCTCCAGGCTGTTTAAGGGCTATTTTACCAAGAAGGAGAATGATGGAGATCTGCATCAGATGACCTGGCCTCCACAATCTCCCAACCTCAACCCAATTGAGATGGTTTGGGATGAGTTGGATGGCAGAGTGAAGGAAAAGCAGCCAACAAGTGCTAAGCATATGGGGGAACTCCTTCAATACTGTTGGAAAAGCATTCCAGGTGAAGCTGGTTGAGAGAATGCCAAGAGTTTGCAAAGCTGTCATCAAGGCAAAGGGTGGCTATTTGAAGAATCTCAAATATAAAACACTTTTTGGGTTACTACATGATTCCATGTGTTATTTCATAGTTTTGATGTCTTCACTATTATTCTACAATGTAGAAAATAGTTAAAAAAATTAAGAAAAACCCTTGAATGAGTAGGTGTGTCCAAACTTTTGACTGGTACTGTATGAGCCTAGTACGTTGATATTTGTTGCTTACTGCATTCGTTTTTACTAAACAGGATGTAGTGCGATTAGTACATATTATGTCGTTTTAGTAAGTAGTTGGCAAGACAGATTTTGGACACCGCCTCTGGCTGTCTTGGTTACATGTTAAATCAAGGTTGAATGAAAACATTGATAGTCTGATCTGATTGTGGCCCCTGCATAGCCAGATGTACCTGTTTTCCTGCATGTCTATAACAGATCTGTACTGATCTGTGTGCGTGTGTGTGTGCACTTGTGTCTACAGTGAGGGGGGAAAGTATTTATTGATTTTGTACGTTTGCCCACTGACAAAGACATTATCAGTCTATAATTTTAATGGTAGGTTTATTTGAACAGTGAGAGACAGAATAACAACAAAAAAATCCAGAAAAACGCATGTAAAAAATGTTATAAATTGATTTGCATTTTAATGAGGGAAATAAGTATTTGACCCCCTCTCAATCAGAAAGATTTCTGGCTCCCAGGTGTCTTTTATACAGGTAACGAAGCAATCAATCAATCAGATTCCAAACTCTCCACCATGGCCAAGACCAAAGAGCTCTCCAAGGATGTCAGGGAAAAGATTGTAGACCTACACAAGGCTGGAATGGGCTACAAGACCATCGCCAAGCAGCTTGGTGAGAAGGTGACAACAGTTGGTGCGATTATTCACGAATGGAAGAAACACAAAATAACTGTCAATCTCCCTCAGCCTGGGGCTCCATGCAAGATCTCACCTCGTGGAGTTGCAATGATCATGAGAATGGTGAGGAATCAGCCCAGAACTACACGGGAGGATCTTGTCAATGATCTCAAGGCAGCTGGGACCATAGTCACCAAGAAAACAATTGGTAACACACTATACCATGAAGGACTGAAATCCTGCAGCGCCCGCAAGGTCCCCCTGCTCAAGAAAGCACATATACATGCCCATCTGAAGTTTGCCAATGAACATCTGAATGATTCAGAGGAGAACTGGGTGAAAGTGTTGTGGTCAGATGAGACCAAAATCGAGCTCTTTGGCATCAACTCAACTCGCCGTGTTTGGAGGAGGAGGAATGCTGCCTATGACCCCAAGAACACCATCCCCACCGTCAAACATGGAGGTGGAAACATTATGCTTTGGGGGTGTTTTTCTGCTAAGGGGACAGGACAGCTTCACCGCATCAAAGGGACGATGGACGGGGCCATGTACTGTCAAATCTTGGGTGAGAACCTCCTTCCCTCAGCCAGTGCATTGGAAATGGGTCGTGGATGGGTATTCCAGCATGAAAATGAGCCAAAACACACGGCCAAGGCAACAAAGGAGTGGCTCAAGAAGAAGCACATTAAGGTCCTGGAGTGGCCTAGCCAGTCTCCAGACCTTAATCCCATAGAAAGTCTGTGGAGGGAGCTGAAGGTTGGAGTTGCCAAACGTCAGCCTCGAAACCTTAATGACTTGGAGAAGATCTGCAAAGAGGAGTGGGACAAAATCCCTCCTGAGATATGTGCAAACCTGGTGGCCAACTACAAGAAACGTCTGACCACTGTGATTGCCAACAAGGGTTTTGCCACCAAGTACTAAGTCATGTTTTGCAGAGGGGTCAAATACTTATTTCCCTCATTAAAATGCAAATAAATTTATAACATTTTTGACATGCGTTTTTCAGGCTTTTGTTGTTGTTATTCTGTCTCTCACTGTTCAAATAAACCTACCATTAAAATTATAGACTGATCATTTCTTTGTCAGTGGGCAAGCGTACAAAATCAGCAGGGGATCAAATACTTTTTTCCCTCACTGTATGTGTGTGTATATTTCAGATTCAGATGTACCAGTTGTCCAGGCTGCTGCACGACTACCACAGGGAGCTGTACAGCCACCTGGAGGAACACGAGATCTGCCCCAGCCTCTACGCAGCCCCATGGTTCCTCACACTCTTTGCCTCCCAGTTCCCACTTGGATTCGTCGCACGGATATTTGGTAAGCACCGTACACCACCTTGTCTTAGCCTAGCTTAGCATTCAATGAGTTTGATGTGGTTCAATGTTTGATTACATTTTGTTTATTTAGCTAATCTTATCTACGGCAAGTTTCAGTACAGTCGGTTCATATAATAAGAAGGTTCAACAACTGATTATACAGTAGGAAGTATGTATGTGCGGATTCATTTAAGTTTTTCTCGACAGACATTGTCACACATAGCCACTGAAAATTTTTATGTGGATATTTTTGATTGTCCCAGGTGTGCCTAGGGCTGTTACGGTGACCTTATTACCGCCACACTGGCGGTCACGAGTCATGAAGGCAGTCAAATTCCATGTGACCGCTTAGTCATGGTAATTAGGCTTCTCCAAGCTCTGATGCTGCTGATGGTCATTAGTAGCCTACCAAACTTGCTAACTGCCTGGTACTCAGCACTCTATTGTCCCTCTAATCACTCTGACATTACATTTTTACATTTTAGTCATTTAGCAGACGCTCTTCTCCAGAGCGACTTACAGTTAGTGAGTGCATACATATTTCATACTGGCCCCCCGTGGGAAACGAACCCACAACCCTGGCGTTGCAAGTGCCATGCTCTACCAACTGATCTACACGGGGCCATATGCAAATGTAATCAAAAATCTAATCAAACACTTAATGAGAGCTCATGTTGCGCAACATTTCTATAGGCTATGCAATTGCATGAGAAAACAGAGTTTTGATGGCCTCTATTAAAAAGAGGAGGATCCCATCAGCTTTCTATAGGCTAGGTCTACTATATTTATTTCTCAACTTTCCTAATATTAAGGACATTGCTTATATTTACAACAGGAGTATAGCCAACCTGTCTGGCATGAAAATGAACCATGAGAAAAGTGTCCTCCATTCGCTATTTACATTGCATTCGGAAAGTATTCAGACCCCTTTACTTTTTCCACATTTGGTTACGTTACAGCCTTATTCTAAAATTGATTAAGTACATATTTTCCCACACAATACCCCATAATGACAAAGCATAAAGCTGTCCCAAAGCTCTCCCAACAGCAGAGCTTTCTTTTCAGCACCATGGAGTGAATCCTTACCACCGCTAGACCAGTGGAGCCTTGTCTGGCAGCGAAACAGTACATTCAGCCTTATTTACTGCCTTTTTTTAAAACATCGCTGATATGGCTGACTTGCTTAAACAAATGTGGTTTCTACTGACAATTGAGATGTACAAACTATGGCATAAGGGGACGACGAGCGGATAATAGGCAATCCCTAATTTCGATTAAGACATTAATGAGTGAGCTAGGATGGACGTAGTCAATATAACATGGGCCGTTCTTACAGTATTCTCCCTGTACACCAAGTCAGAACCGTAGGATAAATAAAGGGGGCATATAAGCAGACATTTCTCTAAAACAGGCTATAGGCTACATGTGCACCACCAAGTCAGAACAGTAGGCTAAATTATGAGGGGGGAAATGGACCAAATTATTAGGGTGAGGCTAGGGCTGTGGAGGTCACGAAATTTCGTCAGCCGGTGATTGTCAAGCAAATAACTGTCGGTCTCACGGTAATTGACCGTTAATTAACATAAAAACATGTAGAATGTTTAATACATTGTAAAGCTGTATGATGCGACTAATGATGATTTGAAAAAAGTAGTTTGAAAGGCATGAGCTCTGCTTTGTTTTTTGCGCAGGCTGACACACTTCATTAGTCTCTCGTTCACAATTTGACAAGCACTTGATAATGCCTCGAATTTCACAGCAGCATCCCCTTTGTGGCCGTAATGCACCCTAAAAAAATACATGCATTTTGCGGCCAGTGGCCGTTGTGCCATTGGCCCGGAGTGCGGCATTGTACCTTTCTCCCTGAGTGCTGCGTGCTCCTAAGCACCTCTCACTCACATGGCTCTCCATCATGTGATCGGGTCTTTCTCACAGGCTACAAGTGAAGACAGAAACATCGGGGACGCAACTGCGAGCGCCCTTATTAAATTGCGTGGTGCATATTGAAGATATTGGAAGAACAGCAAAACCACTAGCCTATGTCAATCTACTATCCCCCATAGTACAAAAGTCAACCTATTCTATTCTGTGCAATAAATAAATATTCCAAACATAGTCTGGGACAGTTGTGGGATGCAGTAGATCCCAAATTAATACAAACACTAGCATCAAAAAAAAAGTTTTTACGCAATGTGGCTGACGCAACAGATCAGAACATTTAGTTTAAAATGTTGATAAACTATTAGGCTGTTTCTTCACATTATAAGCGCAGCAATGCGGACATGGCAGTAGGCTATAAATGCGAATGTTCCGTTAGTGGGAAAATACCATTATCAAAAGTGACCGCAAATGCGATTATGCATGTACTGCTTTTATTATAAAGGTGCATTTTTATGGTGAAAATTATCTTCCCCAAACTTGAAACTCACGCCAGTTAGGCTCTAAACCCCTTGTAAAGCGGATTAATGTGCTTAATTTTAAGAAGTTATTTGGCCACTTAAGTTGTGATACAAACTTCATCAAAACATATAGGCCTATGGGCTAGGCTACATGAGGTGTGCGACTATGATTAGAAAAAGTCGCAAAAAAAGAAGGCAGTTTCTTATGCTGGGCAACATTCACAAGTGATAATATATAATTCACGTGATAGGCTAATATTGTCACCCATCAGACTATTCTTGATTTTATCTTGTCTTTACATATACTAAATAATATATGTGTGAAATTAGTTTTGATTTAGAATGGACCATTATCATTCACCTGTCTCAACAGGGGCAGCGGGGGGGAAATACATGTAATCTATGCACTTAAATAGCGAATGGAGGGTGCTTTTCCCATGTTTCATTTTCATGCCAGCCAGGTAGGCTATACTCCTGTTGTAAAGATAAACAATGTGCTTAATATTAGGAAAGTTGAGAAATAAATATAGTAGGCCTAGCCTATAGAAATCTGATGGGATCCTCCTCTTTTTAGTAGAGGCCATCCCTATGTTTTCTTGTGCAATTGCATAGCCTATAGAAATGTTGTCCAACATGAGCTCATGGGTTCTCATGAAGTGTTTGATTAGATTTTCGAACACATTTACATTGATGTCAGAGTGATTAGAGTGACAATAGGGTGCTGAGTACCAGGGGGCATATAAGCAGACAATGAAAGCTCTTACAATATTTGATGATTACATTTCTCTAAAACAGGCTATAGGCTACATGTGGACCATAAGGTCAGAATAGTAGGCTAAGGTATGAGGGAGGAAAGGGACCAAATTATTAGGGTGAGGCACATTGGCTACTAACAGCTTACTACAAAACATACAGTCGTGGTGAAAAGTTTTGAGAATGACACAAATATTAATTTTCACAAAGTCTGCTGCCTCAGTTTTTATGATGCCAATTTGCATATACTCCAGCATGTTATGAAGAGTGATCAGATGAATTGCAATTAATTGCATGAAAATGAATTTAATCCCAAAAAAACATTTCCACTGCATTTCAGCCCTGCCACAAAAGGACCAGCTGACATCATGTCAGTGATTCTCTCGTTAACACAGGTGAGAGTGTTGACGTGGACAAGGCTGGAGATCACTCTGTCATGCTGATTGAGTTAGAATAACAGACTGGAAGCTTTAAAAGGAGGGTGGTGCTTGAAATCATTGTTCTTCTTCTGTTAACCATGGTTACCTGCAAGGAAACATGTGTCGTCATCATTGCTTTGCACAAAAGGGCTTCACAGTCAAGGATATTGCTGCTAGTAAGATTGCACCTAAATCAACCCTTTAACAGATCATCAAGAACTTCAAGGAGAGAGGGTCAAGTGTTGTGAAGAAGGCTTCAGGGCGCCCAAGAAAGTCCAGCAAGCGCCAGGACCGTCTCCTAAAGTTGATTCAGCTGCGGAATCGGGGCACCACCAGTGCAGAGCTTGCTCAGGAATGGCAGCAGGCAGGTGTGAGTGCATCTGCACGCACAGTGAGGCGAAGACTTTTGGAGGATGGTCTGGTGTCAAGAAGGGCAGCGAGGAAGCCACTTCTCTCCAGGAAAAACATCAGGGACAGACTGATATTCTGCAAAAGGTACAGGGATTGGAACACAGCCATTAAAAAAGAATGGTACCAACACATCCTCCGAGAGGAACTTCTCCCAACCATCCAAGAACAGTTTGGTGACGAACAATGCCTTTTCCAGCTTGATGGAGCACCTTGCCATAAGGCAAAGGTGATAACTAAGTGGCTCGGGGAACAAAACATCGACATTTTGGGTCCATGGCCAGGAAACTCCCCAGACCTTAATCCCATTGAGAACTTGTGGTCAATCCTCAAGAGGTGGGTGGACAAACAAAAACCCACAAATTCGGACAAACATTGATTATGCAAGAATGGGCTGCCATCAGTCTGGATGTGGTCCAGAAGTTAATTGACAGCATGTCATGGCGGATTGCAGAGGTCTTGAAAAAGAAGGGTCAACACTGCAAATATTGTCTCTTTGCATAAACTTTATGTAATTGTCAATAAAAGCCTTTGACACTTATGGAATGCTTGTAATTATAGTTCAGTATACCATAGTAACATCTGACAAAAATATCTCATAACACTGAAGCAGCAAACTTTGTGAAGACCACTACTTGTGTCATTCTCAAAGACTGTACAGTTAGTATTGCTTTATTGGCTTCAGTATACATATCTCCCTGGCATATTACATAATTTATGCAGCAACATACAATACATTTTTGAACTTACCTTGTTGTGCTGTGCTCACTTGAACAGGAAAGTGGCGCGGCGGTCCTTCTTGTGGGCTCTAGAAAGAGGCCCAAAATTTCGACTTGGAATTCCGAGTTGGATGACAGTTCAAAACAATTCCCAGCCGGAGCTAGTTTTATCAGAGTTCCCAGTTGTCTTGAACTCACTGAAGTCTGAGATTTCCCATTTCCGAGTTGAAGTCATGAAGTCATGCTGGATTGACAGCATAGCCAATGTATTCAAACTTTTCTGGCCCATGGCGTTACCCCCTTTTTCGTGATGTTCAATCAGTAGTTACGATCTTGTCTCATCGCTGGAACTCCCCTACGGACTCGGCGAAGGTCGAGAGCCAAGCCTCACTGCTTCTTGACACACTGCTCGCTTAACTCGGAAGCCAGCCGCACCAATGTGTCGGCGGAAACACTGTCGAACTGACGACCGAAGTCAGCTTGCAGGCGCCCGGCCCGCCACAAGGAGTCGCTAGAGCACGATGAGACAAGGACTAATCAGCCGGCCAAATCCTCCCCTAACCCGGACGACACTGGGCCAATTGTGCACTGCCTCATGGGTCTCCCGGTCACAGCCGGCTGTGACACAGCCTGGGATCGAACCCGGGGCTGCAGTGGCGCCTTAGCACTCATTGTTGAATTTGCGATTTCCAACTTGTTGTGTAATGTTTATGTCCAATGGCCGATGAGCAGATTGCCGACTTGATGCATGATGACTGCTTGTCTAGCTTGCTAGCTAAGATTTTTAAAGTATGATGTTGACATGATCTGTCCAATCAAAGCTACAATAGATATAACGTGATTTGACATCATTTTATCTGTGGCCAATGACCTTGAGCCTTCTTGGATGGGCACTTCTAATGTAAGTCTATGACAGCACCCAAGGGGCTTGACTTTTCAAGCTCTACCCATAGATTTTGCGGTGACGTAGTGTCCCCATGAGTGACAGAACACTGAGCCAATCACGGCGCAACTAGAGAACATTACCAACCCCTACGCGCCATATTTTCTGAAACACCTGCATTTTGGAGCTGCCTTACTCAAGAAAGGAAAAAAGAGACCATGTTTGAATGCGGCTTTATTAACTCAATGATTATTTGTTTTCATTGTTTGCAAACTGACATGTGACATGTATTAATGCCAAAATATATATTTTTTGCTAAACAGGTGGGGCTCAAAACAGGTGGGGCTCTGCTGTTCATTAGGCCTACTCATCTTGTTGGCTGACGAATAGTAAATCCAGGCTCTGTCGTAGCCGGCCGCGACCGGGAGACCCATGGGGTGGCGCACAATTGGCCCAGCGTCGTCCAGGGTAGGGGAGGGAATGGCCGGCAGGGATGTAGCTCAGTTGGTAGAGCATGGTGTTTGCAACGCCAGGGTTGTGGGTTCGATTCCCACAGGGGACCAGTATGAAAATAAAAAAATAATGTATGCACTCACTAACTGTAAGTCGCTCTGGATAAGAGCGTCTGCTAAATGATGTAAAATGTAAATGTGGACAGTTCTTCCAACATCTTCAATATGCGCCTCGGAATTCAATAAAGACGCGAACAGTTGCGTCCCCGATGTGTCTGTCTTCACTTGTAGCCTGTGAGAAGGACCCGATCACGTAACGGGCATTGGTTAATAAGAATTGAGATATCTGAGAGATACATGTGAGTGAGAGGTGCTTCGGAGCACGCAGCCAGGAGAAGGGAATTATAATTATTATATTTAGGGGGCATTACAGCCACAACATTTGAGGCATTATCAAGTGCTTGTCAAATTGTGAATGAGAGACTGATGAAGTGTGTGCAGCCTGCGCAAAAAAACAAAGCAGAGCTTATGCCTTTCATGCGACTTTTTTCAAATGATGCAGCCTTAGAATGTATAAAAAATCAAAACATATAGCCCAGCGTTTGTATGACAACTAAAGTTGCATAAATTACTCTAAATTAAGTATATATGAGGACCTGTTTCTTTGTTAACCGCTCAACACAGAATAGGACGTGCGCACTCCCTGAAATCGTTTGGTGAAAATATCCTTTCAATTTTTTTCAGCTATGTTCAATTGTATTCTTCATACTATAAAATAATGCCACGGAATTCTAAGCAAATCTTGTCTGCTAAATTAACTAGTGTAGCCCACAGCCATATGTCATAGCCAGATCAGGGCCTATTCTGTTCTTCTGAAATAGACTACATTTTCTTCATTTCATGTTTCTTTAGACCTGTCTAAAACAAATAATGGATTTATTGTGATGGTGTAGGCTATATTACATGGATTTATTAGACTTTTTAAAATGTAGATGTTCCAAAGTTCTGCATCAGTGGCTTGTAGGCTATGCGTGGAAGCCAGAAGATGCTAAATGTGTTTATGTTAATTAATGGTCAATTACCGTGAGACCGGCAGTTATTTGCTTGAAAATCACCGGCTGACAAAATGTCATGACCGCCACAGCCCTAGGTGTGCCACTGTACTTCCTCAATTGTGTGTAAACCTGTGGCTCACAGTCAATTTCACACCCTTATCTTCACACTATTTGACACACACACACACTGACGAGTGAGACCTATTGTCATCTGAAGAGGACGTTTACAAACTCAATTATGATGAAATTACTTTGAATCAGAAAAACTGTTTGCTGTTTTTCCTACCTTACTTCCCTGTTCTCTCTCACACACACACACACACACACACACTCTTTCAGCCCTTGTCTCTGTGTTCTCTGTCATAGATATCCTATTTGCCCAGGGGAATGAGGTGATCTTTAAGGTGGGTCTGTGTCTACTGAGCAGTCACGAAGGGGAGATAGTGGAGTGTGATAGCTTCGAGACTATCGTGGACTACCTGAAAACTACAATTCCTAACCTCACCCACACCCAGATGGAGGAGACCATCTCAAAGGTACAGATGGGGGGGAGACATTAAAAGTGAGCATTCACTGTTGGTGCTATATAGTGAATAGGGTGCCATTTGGGATGCACACGTGTAGTCTTGGGATACACACAATGGAGATTCTCCATTGAAAGTGCTTCGGAGTCCAAGACTAGGTTTAATCTGGGTCTGGGAAACTGGCCCTACATTTATATGGTGCCCTTGAGTAAGGCACTTAACCCCGAATTCCATAGATGCAGTGTGTGTGTTTGTGTGTGTATGTTGTCTCAGTGTTGGGCAGAGCGAAGAGACACGTTTTCGTTTCAACAATGAACAATAAAGCACTATTCTATTTGATTATGTAGCAGTATGTGTATTGTGTAGCTCAAACCCATGAGTGCTCATGATGAGTACAGTGCTTGTGGACATATGCGCTATATATGGCTTTGGCCATAAATATAGAGAGAGGTTGTGGAAGAGGCAAGCCACTAGGGCCTGCTCTATTTTATGACAATAATCCATAACAGAGCACATGACACACACCCTGCCCTAGGGTGACTGTAAAGACCTGTTTGTGGCTCTTGACTCCAGCACTGATTTACCTTTTCTTATTCTTATTTTTTTTAACTTATTTCCTGACTGTGTGTACAGGTGTTGGCGATTTTGACTTTCTCTTTGCTGTTGCCAGGTGTTTGAGGTAGAAGTGGGTGTTTTTAAACTCTGGGTTGCCAGGTTTACACACTTTGTAATTATGTGGGTTGCCAGGTGTTGGAGATGGACATCTCAAAGCAGCTACATGCGTATGAGGTGGAGTACCACGTGCTGCAGGACGAGATGGTGGACGCTGTGCAACAGTCAAACAACACAGACTGCCTGGATAAACTGGAGAAGACCAACAACCAGCTGAAGAAACAGAACATGGATCTGCTGGAGAACCTACAGGTGGGGAAACTGGCACTTTGTTTCCTCAGGGCAATTCATTTTGCAGTCCAGGAGTACACTATATAGTCCAAAAAGCAATCTTACCCCAGATTCTATTCTATTCTATTCTACAATATGAATATCCCAGAAAAAGAAAGAGGAGCAATGTCAGCAATGATCTTTGAGGTTCAATGTAGGGGCAAACACACAGGCTTACATTTCGGCATGTCAGAGGCCTTCCTCAGAGATGCTCATCTTGTCAAGTGTTATGGGTTAAGATGTCCCTCCGTTGACCATTGTTTCCCTTTGTATGCAAGCTGTGCTAAAGCACGTCTGGTACTACGCTCACATTATATACAGTACAGACAGAACATAGAAATAAACACTTTTTGGAGTAGACTGCTTCAGTCTGCCAGTAGATGTCACCAGAGCACAACCCCAAACACAGTATGAGAAAGACAAAGGAATTAGTCTCATTTCTCCGTCCAAGGAATTCTCACTTTTTGGCTCATTGGTCATTAATCCATATTGTAGACCAGTAAAAGTCTGTCTGTCTGTAAAATGAGGTCACAGCTGAGGAATCGAAGGGATTAAGGTTTGACATAGATTTGGAGAGTGAGACCCCTTAGTAAATGTTAACAGGAAACCGAGAACAGACTATTCTTAATGTTTCTACTGTGTTTTTACACAGGCACACAAACGCCAGATGCACACACACGCATGCACACACACACACGACACGGCCAATCCTTTACCTACTACATTGTCCCATATCATTATTCTTCTAAAAATACGGTCTAGATCAGGGGTGTCAAACTCATTCCACGGAGGGCCGAGTGTCTACAGGTTTTTGGTTTCTCCTTTCAGTTAAGACCTAGACAACCAGGTGAGGGGAGTTCCTTAGTGACCTTAATTCATCAATCAAGGGTGGAGCGAAAACCCGCAGACACTCGGCCCTCCGTGGAATGAGTTTGACACGCCCTGTATTAGGGCTGGGAATTGCCAGGTACCTCACAATTCAATATTATCACAAAACATAGGTGCCAATACGATATGTATTGCGATTCTCATGATTATATATGTATTGTGATTCAATACTGCGATTTGATTGCGATTTGATGTTCCAAACATATTGCTCAACATGTCTGCTGCAGAATTACAAGAGAGAGCATGAGAAAATGAAATAGAAGTGCTGAAAACATGTTGGTTCACTATTTAAAAAGAAGATGGAGAACAAGCTATAGGATGAAAAGTTTTGGTGCAGGTACATGCGACTAGTGCTAGCTTTCACCTGGATTCACCTCGTCATGGATAAAGCAGGTGTTCTTAATGTTTTGTATATTTGGTGTGTATATATATATATATATAGTGGCAAAGAAGGGGGCAGAGTGTTAAATGGCAAATATGTGAGGGCTGAACTAATAAACGGGCTCTTCCCTCTCACTAAAATGGCCACTCCGACAAGAACTACAGATCACAAAATGGCCGACCGCCAAAACCCACAATCCCCAGAAGCAAGGGGAACGCTCGCAAGGTGGGGCCGACCCACATATAATGGGTCAAGACAAACCAGGAAGAGAGAGAGAGAGCAAGGGGCTGTGGATCTGTGAACCACAGAAAAAGAGAAAAGTGACAATATATATCAGCTGGATTTACCGTGTATGACCTGGACTGTTTGGACTTACCTGTTGGCTGTTGGACCTGGACCTACCGAGAACCCGATTTGTGTATCGAACACTGCTATCCTCGACCACGCCTGCGGCCTGGGTGGACCAGGACGGAGAAACCAACGTACAGGTACTGTCCTGTTCGAAAGAACTCCCTCTGGGGTGATTTCGGTGACCGTCTCCTGCTGAATTTGTGTACAAACTCTCCTAACATTTAACATTTCAGTCATTTAGCAGACGCTCTTATCCAGAGCGACTTACAAATTGGTGCATTCAACTTAGGATAGCCAGTGGGACAACCACCCTTTTTTTATGGGGGGAGGGGGGGTGGAAGGATTACTGTTATATGTAGTGTGTTGCACTCACTAACTGTAAGTCGCTCTGGATAAGAGCGTCTGCTAAATGACGTAAATGTAAATGTTATACTATTCCAGGTATTCCTTAAAGAGGTAGGGTTTCAAGTTACTCCGGAAGGTGGTCAGTGACTCCGCTGTCCTGGCGTCGTGGGGGAGCTTGTTCCACCATTGGGGTGCCAGAGCAGCAAATAGCTTTGACTGGGCTGAGCGGGAACTGTGCTTCCGTAGAGGTAGTGGGGCTAGCAGGCCAGAGGTGGATGAACCTAGTGCCCTCGTTTGGGTGTGGGGTCTGATCAGAGCCTGAAGGTAAGGAGGTGCCGTTCCCCTCACAGCTCCGTAGGCAAGCACCATGGTTTTGTATTAGATGCGAGCTTCAACTGAAAGCCAGTGGAGTGTGCGGAGAAGCGGGGTGACATGAGAGAACTTGGGAAGGTTGAACACCAGACGGGCTGCAGCGTTCTGGATAAGTTGTAGGGGTTTAATGGCACAGGTCAGGGAGCCCAGCCAACAGCGAGTTGCAGTAATCTAGACGGGAGTTGACAAGTGCCTGGATTAGGACCTGTGCCGCTTTCTGTGTAAGGTAGGGTCGTACTCTGCAGGAACCTGCAGGATCGGGTCACCGCTTTGATGTTAGCGGAGAACGACAGGGTGTTGTCCAGCGTCACGCCAAGGTTCTTTGCACTCTGGGAGGAGGACACAATGGAGTTGTCAACCGTGATGGCGAGATCATGGAGCGGGCAGTCCTTCCCCGGGAGGAAGAGCAGCTCCGTCTTGCCGAGGTTCAGCTTGAGGTGGTGATCCGACATCCACACTGATATGTCTGCCAGACATTCAGAGATGCGATTCGCCACCTGGTTATCAGAAGTGGGAAAGGAGAAAATGAATTGTGTGTCGTCTGCGTAGCAATGATAGGAGAGACCATGTGAGGATATGACAGAGCCAAGTGACTTGGTGTATAGAGAGAATAGGAGAGGGCCTAGAACTGAGCCCTGGTTGCGATGGCACATTACCATCTGAGTAGGGGCAGAGTGAGTAGTGTTGGAGGAGAGCGAGACAGAAAAGGATACAAAGTAGTGGTTGGAGACTTGGAGGGGAGTTGCAGTGAGATTAGTAGAAGAACAGCATCTAGTAAAGATGAGGTCAAGCGTATTGCCTGCCTTGTGAGTAGGGGGGGATGGTGAGAGGGTGAGGTCAAAAGAGGAAAGGAGTGGAAAGGAGGAGGCAGAGAGAAATTAGTCAAAGGCAGACATAGGGAGGTTAAAGTCACCCAGAACTGTGAGGGGTGAGCCATCCTCAGGAAAGGAACTTATCAAGGCGTCAAGCTCATTGATGAACTCTCCAAGGGAGATGATAAGGATGTTAAGCTTGAATGGGCTAGTGACTGTGACAGCATGGAATTCAAATGAGGAGATAGACAGATGGGTCAGGGGGAAAAGAGAGAATGTCCACTTGGGAGAGATGAGGATTCCTGTGCCACCGCCGCGCTGACCAGATGCTCTCGGGGTATGCGAGAACACATGATCAGACGAGGAAAGAGCAGTAGGAGTAGCAGTGTTTTCTGTGGTAATCCATGTTTCCGTCAGTGCCAAGAAGTTGAGGGACTGGAGGGTAGCATAGGCTGAGATGAACTCTGCTTGTTGGCCGCAGAACGGCAGTTCCAGAGGCTGCCGGAGACCTGGAACTCCACGTGGGTCGTGCGCTTTACGTTGCAAAATTCGCATTGACTAAAATGATATTGTATTTGGTTGCTACAGTACTGCTAGCTGGTAGTGTTGGCTAGCTAGCAATGGCTGCGGTGTTGACTTTGTTTGAAAAACGGCGTCGCTGCGAACGAATTTAGCTGGCTAGCTAACCTCGATAGTTTCTCTATACTACACCTTTATCTTTGATACAAAGACAACTATGTAGCTAGCTAACATTACACTAATCAAATCGTTCCATTGTAATGTGTGTCATATTACCTGCGGAGCGAAGTACAGCATGACTACTCACTCCACTCACTTGAAGAGGATTGTCACACGTGGGGGAGAATGCGGGCACATTGTCGTTTGAACCGGATAAACGGACTAGCCATACCGCTGGTTAGGTAAATAAAAATAAATTTAAAAAAGTTCAGTTTGCACTCCGAAGGGGAGTCAGGTTTTTTGTCGTTTTGTTTGTTTCGTTCAGTTTGCTCTGGGAAAATTAGTATGGAAGGAGCCATACAGGCACTGTTACAAGCAGTGGCAGCCCAACAAGAGGCAACTAGTGCTCAACAAATAGCTCATCAGAATGCGATACGAATGCATCAGGACACCCTGCAGGTCCGGCAATGCACCAATCAGCTGCTAAGAGAGGAGCAAGAGAGAAACACCCGGGAGTTAAGAGAAGGCCTGCAGGGGCTAACGGCCCAAATTGGAGCTCAGTTACCAGCTACAAATACCCAGAGGCGGGCCAATCAATTTCTTCAAAAATTGACAAAGCAAGATGATGTGGAGCATACCTCACCACCTTCAAAAGGACGGCAGAGAGAGAGAGAAGTGGCCGAAAAGAGGAATGGGCAGGGCTTCTGGCACCATACCTGGAGCGTATTTCGACCTGGAGTTGAAAGATGCACAGGACTATGATCAACTAAAGGGAGAGATTCTGACTAGCCTGGGAGTGACCGATACCGTGAGGGCACATCGCTTCCACCAGTGGGCCTACAGACCTGGACAACCCCCTTGAACACAGATGTTCGACTTGATTCACCTGGCACGGAAATGGTTGTGACCGGAGACCCGTTCATCCGCCGAGGTCGTCAAGACCATCATACTCGACCAGTTTCAGCGAGGTCTACCCCGAGAAGTTCGACGATGGGTTGGCCAGAACGAGGTACTTTCGTGGCCTTGGTTGAACGGTATTGTACGGCAGGAACAGCTGAGCAGGCACAGGAGGATAAATACCCATTTCCCAGGCCCGGGCGGACCGGGTAAGACTGTTCCAGCATTGAGAGGGGGAAGAGAGCAGCCTGGGGCTGTGAGGAAAGAACCAGACTAGGGGCGAGACACTCCGGCAAAAGCCGAAAACCGGGACAGGGGGTTATCTGTTACAATTGTAATAGACCGGAACATATTGCGGCCTACTGCCCTATTAAATAAGAGCCAATGCAATGTGGTAACTACTCTACTTGAAAGACCAAAAAACAAACATATGTGCATGGTGAAGGTTGAAGGGAAAGAGGTTGCAGCCCTGCTTGATTCCGGCAGTATGTTAACCTTGGTCGTTGCAGACCTAGTGCTGACTCATAAACTGGATAAAAATCAGGATGTCAGTGTTACGTGCATTCATGGGGATACCCGTCCGTATCCCACAGCCTTAGTGAGCATACAAACTGAGGATGGGTTGCTGGATTATGAGGTCAGTGTGGTCCCGAAGATGCCGTATGATGTAATACTGGGTAGATAACTAACTTTGCAAGGTCAGGCCAAAAGAACGACATATTTGAGAAGCCAACCCCCCTGACCAAGCAGAAAGTAGCATCTAGGTCCTCAACTGGCAGCTTCATTAAATAGTACCCGCTAAACACCAGTCTCAACGTCAACAGTGAAGAGGCGACTCAAGGATGCTGACCTTCTAGGCAGAGTTGCAAAGAAAAAGCCATATCTCAGACTGGCCAATAAAAATAAAAGATTAAGATGGGCGGTCTGAGATATGGCTTTTTCTTTGACGTTGAGACTGGTGTTTTGCGGGTACTATTTAATGAAGCTGCCAGTTGAGGACCTGTGAGGCGCCTGTTTCTCAAACTAGACACTAATGTATTTGTCCTCTTGCTCAGTTGTGCACCGGGGCCTCCCACTCCTCTTTCTATTCTGGTTAGAGCCAGTTTGCGCTGTTCTGTGAAGGGAGTAGTACACAGCGTTGTACGAGATCTTCAGTTTCTTGGCAATTTCTCGCATGGAATAGCCTTTCTTTCTCAGAACAAGAATAGAGTGACGAGTTTCAGAAGAAAGTTATTTGTTTCTGGCCATTTTGAGCCTGTAATCGAACCCACAATTGCAGATGCTCCAGATACTCAACTAGTCTCAAGAAGGCCAATTTTATTGCTTCTTTAATCAGCACAACAGTTTTCAGCTGTGCTAACATAATTGCAAAAGGATTTTCTAATGATCAATTAGCCTTTTAAAATGATAAACTTGGATTAGCAAACACAACGTGCCATTGGAACACAGGACTGATGGTTGCTGATAATGGGTCTCTGTACGCCTATGTAGATATTCCATTAACAATCTGCCGTTTCCAGCTACAATAGCCATTTACAACATTAACAATGTCTACACTGTATTTCTGTTCAATTTGATGTTACTTTAATGGACAAAAAAATTGCTTTTCTTTTGAAAACAAGGACATTTCTAAGTGACCCCAAACTTTTGAACGGTAGTGTGTGTGTGTGTGTGTGTGTATGTATATAGTCAAAAGTTTGGACACACCTACTCATTCAAGGGTTTGTCTTTATTTATACTAATTTTTACATTGTAGAATATTAGTGTAGACTTCAAAATGATGAAATATCACATACGGAATCATGTAGTAACTAAAAAAGTGTTAAACAAATCAAAATATATTTTATATTTGAGATTCTTCAAATAGTCACCCTTTGCCTTGATGACAGCTTTGCACACTCTTGGCATTCTCTCAACCAGCTTCACCTGGAATGCTTTCCAGCAGTCTTGAAGTAGTTCCCACATATGCTGAGAACTTGTTGGCTGCTTTTCCATCACTCTGTGGTCCGACTCATTCCAAACCATCTCAATTTGGTTGAGGTCGGGGGATTGTGGAGGCCAGGTCATCTGATGCAGCTCCTGTTATTATTTTGGATGTGTGTAAAACCCCTCATGTAGGCTATATGTCCAATCATATGCCCATCATGGAACGAGAGATGAGCTAATGCGGATGACCCTATTTAGAAACATTAAAGTTATTTACCTGTAATAATTGTTTGTTTTCTGTTTCATGTGATAAAAAATATAATGAAAGTTGTTTCAACAGCACTGCGTCGGGTGTATTTCTTATCCTGGCAATGCATTAGCCAAGGAGCGTATTCATAAAAGGTTTCTAAATGGTCTACTCATGAGGCATTTGCCATCATGCTTTTACATTAGTCACAGTTCACATAGGCCTACCTGCAGTGCAAACTCCATTCGGCTTGTATCCATCCATATTTTCCAAAGAGTGCCTCTTGACCCGTTACCAAAGACGCACTCCACCAAACATATTGAAATTATTCAGTCCAATAACGCCATATCAACGGTAGTAATATGTTATATCTTGCTTATTGAGAACATGCCTCACACATACAATACCATTTACGGGAGCCTAGTATTTTTTATTTGAGGAGAAGTGCGATGTGCAAAGACATGTAGGCCTATACTCGTTGAAGCCAATTTCAACAATGTTGTCAACACTCCAAACATATTGAGCAAACACTGATGTTTTTTTACTGTTGTTATTACTCGTTACTGTAGCCTATGCTATTCAATAAACTGTAGTATCAATCCACAATAGACTAGGATGAGAATATTCTGTGGCCCCAGCCAAATTGGAGTTGATGACAACACAAAGACCATCAATAACCTACAGAACTTGAGACTACGGCATGCAGTATTAAGCCATGAAACGCGTTGATTGGCCAGTGAGTGGCCAAGCCCTAGTCACATCTCCAATTTATTTATTCATCAAAACACAACCCTTTTACGCCACCGCCAGCTACTGCACCCATAATTCTGGTTGTGAAAATAGCAAAAATGTTGACACACCCCCGATCCTCTAGCGCTACCACCAGCTCTAAGGTTTACCATTGTGTTAGTTTTGTTAAAATAGAGCCCAAAGTATCAATATAATGTCGTCCAAAGTAATATTGCGATATGTAACTATCACATTTTTTCCCCCTACCCTCTATGCACCCATCCCATGTGTTAGTTGTCTAAAATCATCCGTTCTCCTCTTCTTTCTCCAAGGCGGCACGTCAGAAGATCCAGAGCCTGGAGGCCACTGTGGAGAACTTCCTGTCACGCGAGTCCAAGATGAAGCACATGATCCGCTCGCTGGAGCAGGAGCGCCAATCCTACCAGAAGACTATCGAGCGCATGCGCTCCTGCCTGCCCCCGGACGCCCTGGCTGACGTGGAGATGACCCACATGGTCAAGCCGGCCCAGGGGCCAAACAGCAAGGCCAAGCCCGCCGTCAAGAAGCCTTAATGGGGGAGGAGAGGAAGGCAAAGGCACCCGATCTGGAGGTCTAGAGGGAGAGACTCTGGAGGATGGACAGACAGAGAGAGGGAGATGGATATTACTGACAGAGTGAGAGGACTCTGGCGATGGATGGATAGAATTTCTGAATTTGAAAATGAACTTTTTACATTTGTGAAACTGTTTAGTCGTACATGTTTGGGCCCTGTAGGTGTGTGTATATGTGTTGTCGTTTTACGACAGGTGGTGTAGTTCCTTTATGATGTGTCGCCATTCCGACAGACAGACTGACTTGACAGTATGGGAACTGTACTATCTCCTTCGAGACCATGCACCATTGTTGAGGAGGGCAAAGTGGGGATGTGGGGGCGGCCGTGTGGGAGCTTTCCTGTCACAATGGAACCAACCAATGGAGCTGTCCCAAAAGTGCAAAACCGTCCCATCTGGCATTTCAGGCAGGCTCAATCAAACGCAAAAAAAATAATGTTTTTAAAGAAAACAAATACTACTTGAACCCAGGTCTGGAGCATAGAGTCCAGTGTCCATGACAACGCCTGTGTTCCAGCGATGTCTTTGCTGAACAACACTGATCAGCATAGCATTTGTTATTTCAAAGATACCTACAATTATGGATGTGAATGTAATTCCCTCCAAAGAGCATCATGATTATGACTTGTTGGGGTATACAATAACCAGACAAATATTGATGTCTGTGTAAAGTAGCTACATGCCAGCATTGAGAATCATGTCTAGCTTGCCTTGTTAACACGTATGTTCTTTACATGTTTTGTTTTGTTGCCTTTCCAAACACACACAATAAAGGGACGGAGGATGGCAGAAAAATCCCTGCTCTCAGAGTGTACACATAAATCATCATCATCCTCTTATACACTACCTGGGTGTGGGCTTATCAGAGCTCAGTATTTTTCTGTCCTATTCTTGCTGATGTTGTCATACTGAAGTGGTACAGCTGACAGATTACAACACTGTTGCCACATATTGGCCATGTGGTCTGTTTTGAATGTGCTGTGTGTGCCTGCGTGCATGTGTCTGTGTGTGCGTACACAGGAAACAAAAAGAGTATAAAGATGGTTCACTGTCTCTGTAGGCTGGAGAACAGACTGAGTTGAATGTCATACCACACACACACACACACACACACACACAGCTGACCTCATGGACAGACACTTTTTCATGATGTTCCAGGACGGTACACACACACACACTGTCTCCAGGACTTTCTCTCTTCCTTCATACTGTTTTATCCCACCTTCACATCTGAGTCATGTTCTGATTTGAAAATATATATATATCTCTGCTCTGATATTGACTGTTAAACACTGACCTGCCTGCAGCTGAAAAAAATATATCTTAAAAAGTTTAACGTTGAATATTGTTGCAAACAGTGTTATACTGTTCACTTTTTTGTATTGTGAACTGAAAGCAGTTAGTGAAAGTTGACCAAGTGGACATGTAGCATATTTGGGTCTTTGTAATATGGATGATTTCTATTATTTGCTTTCTGAGATGTTGAAACAATGTTTATTTTTGATGGTCAATCTGTCAATCTTGTGTGTACAATGTATGAACAGTTATGTTTCACAAAGTTGATACGAATACGAACGGCACTCCATGTGGATACCTTGAATTAGGCTACTGCAGCCGATCCACACACGTTTAAGGTTGACAAAGCCCATTCGACTTGATCCCTCATCGTCAACTAGCCTGTGACCATAGAGGTGACAAAGTTTTACCACAACCTTTTCACAACCAGTCGACACACACAGAACTAAATGGTGATGTTTTCTATAGCTACATCAAATTAAGCAGCATATCCAACATTTTCACACAAAAAACAACAACATTTAATTTGATCAAGAAAATAATCCTGCAGCAACAGGAAATGTGAATTATTATGTGGATTATAATTAATGGACATTTTTGCAGGGGTTGATACGTTTTTAGTTAGGATAAATCAAGTCTGACATTTTAAAGTGGAAATTACAAACTTTAGAAACCTTTTTAAACCTTGAACAATTTGCATTTCCTGATGTGCAGGAAAAATCCTTGCGACAACAGTGATCAAATTAAGATATTACATCTGTATGACACAGGCTTCTCTTATTCGATGGTTCTTAGTCTTCACTGTGGACATTTTTTATGTAACTCATTTCTTTTTCATATCAGTGCTTTTCTTAGGGGGAGTGTTGGCTGTGGTTGCATTGTTATTTGCCTCAATGTACTCTCTCCTGTACTGCCTTTGGAACCAAAGAGGTTTTAATGCTTTCGTTGCTAAATGTTTAGCAACCAGTCTTTTTTGTCTTCTATTTAATCAAATAATCACTGTTACTGTTTCAGCGCTGTTTTTCAACACTGTCAGTGTTTAATTGTTTCAAAATGTTCTGTGTTTTCATGTGTTTGAACGCTTTTAGTGTTTTCATGTTAAAAAAGCTCAAAAGAGATCTACTTCTGGGTCATACAAAGACAACCGTCCTTTTGCTATCTAGAGATTCATGTCTTACAAAGATGATCAATAGGCTGGCCAATCATCATTGATAATCAGAGTGAACTAGTTTTAAGTCATGTTCTTGTGTTAACTCATAAGTGCCAAAACAAAGCATGAATGCAGTCTTCCTCATCTACCCTGAATCGGAGATAAGCTTATGACCGGGATTGAGGGTGATATAAGGGAAGCCCTAATGGCTAGCTTGAGCGTTTGCAATGTTCATTTTCTTAGTGTTGCATCTGTGTATGTAGCCTACATCATCGCATTGTTCAATCACTACTATGGAATAACATCGTTTGTGTTGATTGTGTTGAATGAATGTCGATTGCCTGTTTTGTTGAAATGAGGCCTCACAAAGAAAAATGTCATGTGCACTTCAATAAATCACACCTTCACTTACTTTTTCTATTCACCTGTGTCTCGAGTGGTTTCTTTCACTTAAAATAATTGTCAGCAAATGTGGAAAGTATTCAGACCCCATAACTTTTCCACATTTTGTTAGGTTACAGCCTTATTCTAAAATTGATTAAATCGTTTTTTTCCCCTCATCAATCTACACACAATACCCCATAATGACAAAGAAAAAACAGGTTTTTAGAAAATGTTGCTAATTTATTTAAAAATAAATCAACTGCAATATCACATTTACATAAGTATTCAGACCCTTTACTCAGCACTTTGTTGAAGCACCTTTTGGCAGCGATTACAGCCTCGAGTCTTCTTGGGTATGACGCTACAAGTTTCTCCCATTCTTCTCTGTAGATCCTCTCAAGCTCTGTCAGGTTGGATGGGGAGCGTTGCTCTCCAGAGATGTTTGATCGGGTCCAGAGACTTGTCCCGAAGCCACTCCTGCATTTGTCTTGGCTGTGTGCTTAGGGTCTTTGTCCTGTTGGAAGGTGAACCTTCGCCCCTGTCTGAGGTCCTGAGCACTCTGTAGCAGGTTTTCATCAAGGATCTCTCTGTACTTTGCTCCGTTCATCTTTGCCTCGATCCTAACTAGTCTCCCAGTCCCTGCCGCTGAAAAACATCCACACAGCATGATGCTGCCACCACCATTCTTCACCGTAGGCATGGTGCCAGGTTTCCTCCAGACATTACACTTGGCATTCAGCCCAAAGACTTCAATTTTGGTTTCATCAGACCAGAGAAACTTGTTTCTCATGGTCTGAGAGTCTTTAGGTGCCTTTTGGCAAACTCCAAGCGGGCTGTCATGTGCCTTTTACTGAGGAGTGGCTTCCGTCTGGCCACTCTACCATAAAGGCCTGATTGGTGGAGTGCTGCAGAGATGGTTGTCCTTCTGGAAGTTTCTCCCATCTACACAGAGGAACTCCAGAGATCTGACAAGAGTGACCATCGGGTTCTTGGTCAACTCCTTGACTGAGGCCCTTCTCCCCCGATTGCTCAGTTTGGCCGGGCGGCTAGCTCTAGGAAGAGTCTTGGTGGTTCCAAACTTCTTCCATTTAAGAATGATGGAGGCCACTGTGTTCTTGGGGACCTTAAACGCTGCAGAAATTGTTTTGGTACCCTTCCCCAGATCTGTGCCTTGACACAATTCTGTCTTGGAGCTCTACGGACAATTCCTTCGTCCTCATGGCTTGGTTTTTGCTCTGACATGCACTGTAAACTGTGTAGGTAAGTGTAAAGTGACTATGCATAAATAATAAACAGAAGCAGTGTAAAATAAAAAGGGGGGGGGAGCATAGAAGTAATTTAGCTCGTCTGGTAGGTTTGTGTCACTGGGCAGCTCGCGGCTGTGCTTCCCTTTGAAGTATGTAATAGTTTGCAAGCCCTGCCACATCCGACGAGCGTCGGAGCCGGTGTAGTACGATTCAATCTTAGTCCTGTATTGAAGCTTTGCCTGTTTGATGTTTCGTCGAAGGGCATAGCGGGGTGTCCGCATAGCGAAGTGTCCGGGTTAGTGTCCCGCTCCTTGAAAGCGGCAGCTCTACCCTTTAGCTCAGTGGGGATGTTGCCTGTAATCCAAGGCTTCTTGTTGGGGTATGTAGGTACGGGTCACTGTGGGGGGGACGTCATCGATGCACTTGATGAAGCAAGTGACTGATGTGGTGTACTCCTCAATGCCATCGGAAGAATCCCGGGAACATATTCCAGTCTGTGCTAGCAAAACAGTCCTGTAGCTTAGCATCTGCGTCATCTGACCACTTCTTTATTGACCAAGTCACTGGTGCTTCCTGCTTTAGTTTTTGCTTGTAAGCAGGAATCAGGAGGATATAATTATGGTCAGATTTGCCAAATGGAGGGCGAGGGAGAGCTTTGTTTAGCGTGAAAAACCCAGCAGCGTTGCAGTTCTTGACACACTCAAACCGGTGCTCCTGGGACCTACTAACGTACCCCGTTCAAAGGGACTTAAATATTTTGTCTTGCCCATTCACCCTCTGAATGGCATACATACACAATCCATGTCTCAAATAATCCTTCTTGAACCTGTCTCCTCCCCTTCATCTACACTGATTGAAGTGACTTTAACAGGTGACATCAATAAGGGATCATAACTTCCACCTGGATTCACCTGGTCAGTCTGTCGTGGAAAGAGCAGGTGTTCGTAATGTTTTGTACATACATAGATACATACAGTGGGGTCCGAAACTATTGACACCCTTGATAACAATGAGAAATGATGACTGTATAAAATAAATAAAAAATACTGAGCTATATTGTAAGCAAAAAAAAAAGGGATTTTATTTTATAGTAATACAATTGCTCAGAGAAATACATTTTGTTTAACAAGTAATAGAACATATTCTCAAAAAGGTAGGGGTCAAAATGATTAATACCCTTAAAGATTCTTATAAATAAAGGAGTCAAAAGTTTAGTATTTGGTCCCAAATTCCTAGCACGCAATGACTACATCAAGCTTGTGGCTCTACAAACTTGTTGGATTGTCACGGATTCTGCCGAGGCTGCCCCTCCTCCTTGCTCGGGCAGGCTTCGGCGTTCGTCATCACCGGAATACTAGCTGCTGCCGATCTATGTTCTATGTTTCTATGTTGCACCTGTTGTCTATTGTTAAACACCTGTTGCCCATTATGTGATTACTCCTTCCCTATTTAACCCAGTGGCTCCCAATGTGTTTTGTGCGTGTTTGTTTTTCGTTTCGTGTGTCGTTGGTGAGCGGGTTAGTTCCTCCCTGTGTGGAGGTATTCAGTTTTGTTATCTTTACTTATTTTCAGTAAAGTACGTTTCATAGAGTTCTGTGTCCTGCGCCTGACTTCGATCCACCGCATTACACTGACACTCGTGACAGAAACACGCACCATTTATGGAGTCAGCAGGTACAGCCAGTCAGTCCGAATCGATGGAGGAACTAGTTCAACGACAGGAGAGTATAATCCAGGCTCTCGGCACCGCTATAGAGAGGGTGATGAATACTATGGACCGATGGGAGAGAGGTGGCCTTCCTACACCTCCTCCAACCACCCATACCACAGTCCACCCCTTCGCCACCTGGGCCCAGTGGGATTCGGCTCTCGCTCCCGAGGGCATATGACGGTACACCAGCCGGGTGTCAGGGTTTCCTTCTCCAGGTAGAGCTCCACCTGGCAACCATTCACCCGGCGCCCTCGGGATATGAGAGCGTGTCCGCCATCATCTCCTGTCTGTCGGGGAAGGCGCTCGAGTGGGCCAACGCCGAGTGGGGAGGAATTGACGCTACATCGGTCCGCTACGAGGATTTCACCTGCCGCTTCCGGGCGGTATTTGATCATCCACCGGAGGGGAGAGCGGCGGGTGAGTGTCTGTTCCACCTAAGACCGGAGAGGAGGAGCGCCCAGGATTTTGCGCTGGAGTTCAGGACTTTGGCAGCCAGCGCAGGATGGAATGAGAGGGCCCTGATCGACCACTATCGTTGCAGCCTAAGGGAGGACGTTCGGCGGGAACTGGCCTGCAGGGATACCAATCTCAACCTGGACCAACTGGTGGAGATGTCCATCAGGCTGGATAACCTGTTGGAGACCCACGGACGTTCTGATCAGGGCCCATTCATTCTATCCCCCAGCACCTCTGACTCTACCCCCATGGAGCTCGGAGGTGCTGCGCTTAGGGAGACCAGGAGAGGGGCCGTCCCCTGCGCCAACTGTGGCCGCAGAGTACACACTACGGGTCGGTGCTGGGGAGGGTCCCCCGGGAGTCGAGGCAGTAAGCAGAGCACTGGTCGACCATCACAGGTGAGTAAGCACCCGACTCACCCAGAGCTCCCTTTGGTCAGTTGTGTATAGAGGTTGTTTTTTCAGAGTTTTCTCCTCATTCCCAGCATAGGGCGCTAGTAGATTCAGGCGCAGCTGGGAATTTTATTGATCGTCAATATTCACATAGTTAGGGATTCCTACTGTTCGTGTTGATGTGCCCTTCCCTGTACACGCATTAGATAGTCGCCCGCTAGGGTCAGGCCTAATCAGGGAGGTTACTGCACCACTCTTAATGAGGACGCAGGGGGGTCATGAGGAGAGGATTAGTTTCTATCTGATTGATTCTCCTGCGTATCCTGTGGTGTTGGGACTTCCCTGGTTAACCACTCATGACCCCACTATTTCCTGGCAACAGAGGGCTCTCAAGGGATGGTCCAGTCAGTGCTCAGGGAGGTATATAGGGGTTTCCTTGGGGGCTACTACGGTGGAGAGCCCAAACCAGGTCTCCACAATGCACATTCCTTCCGAGTATGACGATTTTGGCTCTCGCCTTCAGTAAAAAGAGGGCGACTAAATTACCACCCCATCGTCCGGGGGATTGTGCGATAAATCTCCAGGTAGGCGCTGCACTTCCCCGGAGTCACGTGTATCCTCTGTCACAGGCGGAGAAGGCGGATATGGAAACATATGTCTCCGAATCTCTGAGACAGGGGATACATTCGGCCTTCCACTTCACCTGTTTCTTTTTCGTGAAGAAAAAGGATGGTGGGTTACGCCCGTGCATTGATTACTGTGGGCTTAATCAGATCACTGTCAAGTACAGCTATCCCTTACCTCTGATAGCTTGTATGACGGAGTCACTGCACGGGGCGCACTTCTTCACGAAATTGGATCTCAGGAGCGCGTACAATCTGGTGCGTATTCGGGAGGGAGATGAGTGGAAGATGGCATTCAGCACCACCTCAGGACACTATGAGTACCTCGTCATGCCATACGGGTTGATGAATGCTCCATCAGTCTTCCAAGCCTTTGTCGTTGAGATTTTCAGGGATCTGCACGGACAGGGTGTAGTGGTGTATATTGATGACATTCTCATATACATTGCTACACGGGCCGAGCATGTGTCCCTGGTGCGTAAAGTGCTTGGACGACTGTTGAAGCATGACCTGTATGCCAAGGCGGAGAAATGCCTGTTCTTTCAGGAGTCCATCTCCTTCCTAGGGTACCACATGGCCGCGTCTGGGGTGAGGATGGAGAGTGACCGCATTTTGGCTGTGCGTAATTGGCCGACTCCAACCACGGTGAAGGAGGTGCAGCAATTTTTGGGGTTTGCCAATTACTACCGGAGGTTTATCCGAGGCTTTGGTCAGGTAGCGGCTCCCATTACCTCGTTGCTGAAGGGGGGACCGGTGCGTCTGCGGTGGTCAGCTGAGGCGGACAGGGCGTTCAATCATCTGAAGAACCTGTTTACCTCGGCTCCAGTGCTGGCTCATCCGTATCCCTCCTTGGCTTTCACGGTTGAGGTGGACGCGTCGGAGGCTGGGATAGGTGCTGTGCTTTCCCAGCGCTCAGGCACACCACCAAAACTCCGCCCCTGTGCGTTCTTTTCGAAGAAGCTCAGTCCGGCGGAGCGCAACTATGATGTGGGGGACCGGGAGCTGTTGGCTGTGGTCCAAGCCCTGAAAGCGTGGAGACATTGGCTTGAGAGGGCTAACCACCCTTTTCTCATTTTGACTGACCACCGCAATCTGGAGTACATCCGGGCGGCGAAGAGATTAAACCCTCGCCAGGCAAGGTGGTCAATGTTTCTCACCCGTTTTTGTTTCACCCTTTCGTACTGGCCAGGTTCCCAGAGAGTTCCGTGGAGCCCACTCCCATACTTCCGGCGTCGTGTCTGGTGGCACCGGTGGTGTGGGAGGTGGACGCGGACATCGAGCGGGCGTTGCGTAACGAACCCACTCCTCCCCAGTGTCCAGAGGGTCGTGTGTACGTCCCGCTGGAGCTCCACGATCGTTTGATCTATTGGGCTCACACTCCTCTGGTCATCCTGGCATCGGTCGGACAGTGCATTGTCTTAGTGGGAAGTACTGGTGGCCCACCTTAGCTAAGGACGTGAGAATTTATGTTTCCTCATGCTCGGTGTGCACCCAGTGTAAGGCTCCTAGACACCTGCCCAGAGGGAAATTGCAACCCCTACCCGTTCTACAACGACCGTGGTCCTACCTATCGGTGGATTTCGTGACGGATCTTCCCCCCTCACAAGGGAACACCACGATCCTGGTCATTGTGGATCGGTTTTCTAAGTCCTGTTACCTCATTCCTCTGCCCGGTCTCCCTATGGCCCTACAGACTGTTGAGGCCCTATTTACACACGTCTTCCGGCACTATGGCATACCTGAGGATATAGTGTCTGATCGGGGTTCCCAGTTCACCTCGAGGGATTGGAGGGTGTTCATGGAACATCTGGGAGTCTTGGTCAGCCTGACCTCAGGGTTTCACCCCGAAAGTAATTGGCAGGTGGAGAGTGTCAACCAGGAGGTGGGTAGGTTTCTGAGGTCGTATTTCCAGGACCGGCGGGGGGAGTGGTCGGTTTTCCTCTCCTGGGCAGAGATGGCCCAAAACTCACTCCTCCATTAACCTTACTCCATTCTAGTGTGTATTAGGTTATCAGCCGGTTCTGGCACCTTGGCATCAGAGCCATATCGAGGCACCTGCGGTGGATGAATGGTTTCGGCGCTCGCAGGAGACCTGGAACGCTGCCCATGTGCGCCTGCAGCGGGCCATCGGGCAACAGAAGGCGAGCGCCGACCGCCACCGCAGTGAGGCTCCGGTGTATGCACCGGGGGACCAGGTCTGGCTCTCGACCCGAAACCTGCCCCTTCGCCTGCCCTGCCGGAAGCTGGATCAGCGGTTTGTGGGGCCATTCAAAGTCCTGAGGAGATTGAATGAGGTATGTTATAGGTTACAGCTTCCTCCTGAGTATCGTATTAACCCCTCGATCCATGTGTCTCTCCTCAGGCCGGTGGTAGCTGGTCCACTCCAGGAGTCTGAGATACGGGAGGTTCCTCCGCCCCCACTGGACATCGAGGGGGCACCGGCGTACACACCACAACATGCCTACACCTGATACACACCGCAACCACTACACCTGATACACACCACAACATGCCCACAGCTGATACACACCACAACATGCCCACACCTGATACATACCACAACACCTGATACACAAAACAACCACTATGCCTAATACACACCACAACATGTCCACACCTGATACACACCACAAACACTACACCTGATACACACCACAACATGAACACACCTGATACACACCACAACATGCCCATACCTAATACAAACCATGACCCCTACACCTGATACACACCAAAACATGCCCACACATGATACACACCACAATATGCCCACACCTGATATACACCACAACATGCCCATACCTGATACAAACCACGACCCCTACACCTGATACACACCACAACATGCCCACACCTGATATACACCACAACCAATACACCTAATATACACCACAACATGCCCACACCTGATACACACCACAACATGCCCACACCTGATACACATCACAACATGCCCACACCTGATACACACCACAACATGCCCACACCTGATACACACCACAACCACAACACCTGATACACACCACAACATACCCACACCTGATACACACCACAACATGCCCACACCTGATACACACTACAACCACTACACCTGATACACACCAAAACATTCCTACAACTGATACACACCACAACATGCCCACACCTGATACACACCACAACCACTACACCTGATACACACCACAACCACTATGCCTAATACACATCACAACATGCCCACACCTGATACACACCACAAACACTACACCTGATACACACCACAACATGCCCACACATGATACACACCACAATATGCACACACCTGATACACACCACAACATGCCCATACCTAATACAAACCATGACCCCTATACCTGATACACACCAAAACATGCCCACACATGATACACACCACAATATGCCCACACCTGATATACACCACAATATGCCCATACCTGATACAAACCACAACCCCTACACCTGATACACACCACAACATGCCCACACCTGATATACTCCACAACCAATACACCTAATACACACCACAACATGCCCACCCCTGATACACACAACAACATGTCAAACCTGATACACACCATAACCACTACACCTGATACACACCACAACCACTACACCTGATTAACACAACAACATGCCCACACCTGATACACACCACAACATGCCCATACCTGATAAACACCACGACATGTCTACACCTGATACACACCACAACCACTTCACAAGGTACACACCACAACATGCCCACACCTGATACACACCAAAAGCACTACACCTGATACACACCACAACATGCCCACACATGATACACACTACAACATGCCCACACCTGATACACACCACAACCACTACACCTGATACACACCACAACATGCCCACACCTGATACATACCACAACCAGTACAACTGATACATACCACAACATGCCCACACCTGATACACACCACAACATGCCCACACCTGATACACACCACAACATGGCCACACCTGATACACACCACAACCACAACACCTGATACACACCACAACATACCCACACCTGATACACACCACAACCACTACACCTGATACACACCACAACATGCCCACACCTGATACATACCACAACCAGTACAACTGATACATACCACAACATTCCCACACCTGATACACACCACAACATGCCCACACCTGATACACACCACAACATGCCCACACCTGATACACACCACAACATGCCCACACCTGATACACACCACAACCACAACACCTGATACACACCACAACATACCCACACATGATACACACCACAACATGCCCACACCTGATACACACTACAACATGCCCACACCTGATACACACAACAACAAATACACCTGATACACACCAAAACATGCCTACAACTGATACACACCACAACATGCCCACACCTGATACACACCACACCCACTACACCTGATACACTCCACAACCACTATGCCTAATACACACCACAACATGCCCACACATGATACACACCACAATATGCCCACACCTGATACACACCACAACATACCCATACCTGATACACACCAACACATTCCCATACCTGATACAAACCACGACCCCTACACCTGATACACACCACAACCACTACACCTGATAAACACCACAACCACTATGCCTAATACACACCACAACATGCCCACACCTGATACACACCACAACCACTACACCTGATACACACCACAACATGCCCACACATGATACACACCACAATATGCCCACACCTGAAACACACCACAACATGCCCATACCTAATACAAACCACAACCCCTACACCTGATACACACCACAACATGCCCATACCTGATACAAACCACGACCCCTACACCTGATACACACCACAACATGCCCACACCTGATACACACCACAACCACTACACCTAATATAAACCACAACATGCCCACACCTGATACACACCACAACATGCCCACACCTGATACACACAACAACATGCCAAACCTGATACACACCACAACCACTACACCTGATACACTCCACAACCACTATGCCTAATACACACCACAACATGCCCACACATGATACACACCACAATATGCCCACACCTGATACACACCACAACATACCCATACCTGATACACACCACAACATGCCCATACCTGATACAAACCACGACCCCTACACCTGATACACACCACAACCACTACACCTGATAAACACCACAACCACTATGCCTAATACACACCACAACATGCCCACACCTGATACACACCACAACCACTACACCTGATACACACCACAACATGCCCACACATGATACACACCACAATATGCCCACACCTGAAACACACCACAACATGCCCATACCTAATACAAACCACAACCCCTACACCTGATACACACCACAACATGCCCATACCTGATACAAACCACGACCCCTACACCTGATACACACCACAACATGCCCACACCTGATACACACCACAACCACTACACCTAATATAAACCACAACATGCCCACACCTGATACACACCACAACATGCCCACACCTGATACACACAACAACATGCCAAACCTGATACACACCACAACCACTACACCTGATACACACCACAACCACTACACCTGATAAACACAACAACATGCCCACACCTGATACACACCACAACATGCCCATACCTGACAAACACCATAACAACTACAGCTGATACACACCACAACATGCCCACACTTGATACACATCACACCATGCCCACCCATGATACACATCACAACATGCCCACACCTGATACACACCACAACCACTACACCTAATACACACCACAACATGCCCACAGCTGATACACACCACACCATGTCTACACATGATACATACCACAAGATGTCCACACCTGATACACACCACAACATGCCCAAACCTGATACACACAAACAGCACTACACCGGATACACACCACAACATGCCTACACCTGATACACACCGCAACCACTACACCTGATACACACCACAACATGCCCACAGCTGATACACACCACAACCATCACACCTGATACACACCACAACATGCCCACACCTGATACATACCACAACCAGTACACCTGATACATACCACAACATGCCCACACCTGATACACACCACAACATGCCCACACCTGATACACACCACAACATGCCCACACCTGATACACACCACAACCACTACAGCTGATACACACCACAACCACAACACTTGATACACACAACAACATACCCACACCTGAAACACACCACAACATGCCCACACCTGATACACACTACAACATGCCCACACCTGATACACACCACAACCACTACACCTGATACACACCAAAACATGCCTACAACTGATACACACCACAACATGCCCACACCTGACACACACCACAACCACTACAGCTGATACACTCCACAACCACTATGCCTAATACACACCACAACATGCCCACACCTGATACACACCACAACATGCCCATACCTGATACACACCACAACATGCCCATACCTGATACAAACCACGACCCCTACACCTGATACACACCACAACCACTACACCTGATAAACACCACAACATGCCCACAAATGATACACACCACAACATGCCCACACCTGATACACACCACAACATGCCCATACCTGATACAAACCACGACCCCTACACCTGATACACACCACAACATGCCCACACCTGATACACACCACAACCACTACACCTAATATACACTACAACATGCCCACACCTGATACACACCACAACATGCCCACACCTGATACACACAACAACATGCCAAACCTGATACACACCACAACCACTACACCTGATACACACCACAACCACTACACCTGATAAACACAACAACATGCCCACACCTGATACACACCACAACATGCCCACACCTGAAACACACCACAACATGCCCATACCTAATACAAACCACAACCCCTACACCTGATACACACCACAACATGCCCACAAATGATACACACCACAATATGCTCACACCTGATACACACCACAACATGCCCATACCTGATACAAACCACGACCCCTACACCTGATACACACCACAACATGCCCACACCTGACACACACCACAACCACTACAGCTGATACACTCCACAACCACTATGCCTAATACACACCACAACATGCCCACACCTGATACACACCACAACATGCCCATACCTGATACACACCACAACATGCCCATACCTGATACAAACCACGACCCCTACACCTGATAAACACCACAACCACTACACCTGATAAACACCACAACATGCCCACAAATGATACACACCACAACATGCCCACACCTGATACACACCACAACATGCCCATACCTGATACAAACCACGACCCCTACACCTGATACACACAACAACAAGCCCACACCTGATACACACCACAACCACTACACCTAATATACACTACAACATGCCCACACCTGATACACACCACAACATGCCCACACCTGATACACACAACAACATGCCAAACCTGATACACACCACAACCACTACACCTGATACACACCACAACCACTACACCTGATAAACACAACAACATGCCCACACCTGATACACACCACAACATGCCCACACCTGAAACACACCACAACATGCCCATACCTAATACAAACCACAACCCCTACACCTGATACACACCACAACATGCCCACAAATGATACACACCACAATATGCTCACACCTGATACACACCACAACATGCCCATACCTGATACAAACCACGACCCCTACACCTGATACACACCACAACATGCCCACACCTGATACACACCACAACCACTACACCTAATATACACTACAACATGCCCACACCTGTTACACACCACAACATGCCCACACCTGATACACACAACAACATGCCAAACCTGATACACACCACAACCACTACACCTGATACACACCACAACATGCCCACACATGATACACACCACAATATGCCCACACCTGAAACACACCACAACATGCCCATACCTAATACAAACCACAACCCCTACACATGATACACACCACAACATGCCCACAAATGATACACACCACAACATGCCCACACCTGATACACACCACAACCACTACACCTAATATACACTACAACATGCCCACACCTGATACACACCACAACATGCCCACACCTGATACACACAACAACATGCCCACACCTGATACACACCACAACCACTACACCTGATACACACCACAACATGCCCACAGCTGATACACACCACAACATGCCCATACCTGATACAAACAGCAACCACTACACCTGATACACACCACAAAATGCCCACAGCTGATACACACCACCACATGCCTCCACCTGATACACACCACAACCACTACACATGATAAACACAACAACGTGCCCACACCTTATACACACCACAACATGCCCATACCTGATAAACACCATAACCACTACAGCTGATACACACCACAACAACTACACCTGATACACACCACACCATACCCACACCTGACACACACCACAACATGTCTACACCTGATACACACCGCAACCACTACACCTGATACACACCACAACATGCCCACAGCTGATACACACCACAACGTGTCTACACCTGATACATACCACAAGATGTCCACACCTGATACACACCACAACATGCCCACACCTGATACACATCACAAGCACTACACCGGAAACACCACAACATGCCCACACCTGATACACACCACAACCACTACACCTGATACACACCACAACATGCCCACACATGATACACACCACAATATGCCCACACCTGATACGCACCACAACATGCCCATACCTAATACAAACCACAACCCCTACACCTGATACACACCACAACATGCCCACAAATGATACACACCACAATATGCCCACACCTGATACACACAACAACATTCCAAACCTGATACACACCACAACCACTACACCTGATACACACCACAACCACTACACCTGATTAACACAACAACATGCCCACACCTGATACACACCACAACATGCCCATACCTGATAAACACCATAACCACTACAGCTGATACACACCACAACATGCCCACACCTGATACACACCACAACATGCCCACCCATGATACACACCACAACATGCCCACACCTGATACACACCGCAACCACTACACCTAATACACACCACAACATGCCCACAGCTGATACACCCCACACCATGTCTACACCTGATACATACCACAAGATGTCCACACCTGATACACACCACAACATGCCCACACCTGATACACACCACAAGCACTAAATCGGATACATACCACAACAAGCCTACACCTGATACACACTGCAACCACTACACCTGATACACCCCACAACATGCCCACAGCTGATACACACCACAACATGCCCACAGCTGATACACACCACAACATGCCCACACCTGATACACACCGCAACCACTACACCTGATACACACCGCAACCACTACACCTGATACACACCACAACATGCCCACAGCTGATAAACACCACAACATGCCCACACCTGATACACACAGCAACCACTACACCTGATACACACCACAACATGCCCACAGCTGATACACACCACAACATGCCCACACCTGATACGTACCACAAGATGTCCACACCTGATACACACCACAACATGCCCACACATGATACACATCTCAAGCACTACACCGGAAACACCACAACATGCCCACACCTGATACACACTGCAACCACTACACCTGATACACACCACAACATGCCCAGAGCTGATACAAACCACTACATGCCCACACCTGATACACACCACAACATGCCCACACCTGATACACACAGCAACCACTACATCTGATACACACCACAACATGCCCTCAGCTGATACACACCAAAACATGCCCACACCTGATACACACAGCAACCACTACACCTGATACACACCACAACATGCCCACAGATGATACACACCACCACATGCCTACACCTGATACACACCACAACCACTACCCCTGATACACACCACAACATGCCCACACCTGATACACACAAGAAGCACTACACCTGATACACACCACAACATGCCCACACATGATACACACTACAACATGCCCACACCTGATACACACCACAACCACTACACACCACAACATGCATACACCTGATACACACCACAACCACTACACCTGATACACACCACAACATGCCCACACCTGATACATAACACAACCAGTACACCTGATACATACCACAACATGCCCACACCTGATACACACCACAACATGCCCACACCTGATACACACCACAACATGCCCACACCTGATACACACCACAACATGCCCACACCTGATACACACCACAACCACTACAGCTGATACACACCACAACCACAACACCTGATACACACCACAATATACCCACACCTGATACATACCACAACATGCCCACACCTGATACACACTAAAACATGTCCACACCTGATACACACCACAACCACTACACCTGATACACACCAAAACATTCCTACAACTGATACACACCACAACATGCCCACACCTGATACAAACCACGACCCCTACACCTGATACACACCACAACATGCCCACACCTGATACACACCACAACCACTACACCTAATATACACCACAACATGCCCACACCTGATACACACCACAACAAGCCCACACCTGATACACACAACAACATTCAAACCTGATACACACCATAACCACTACACCTGATACACACCACAACCACTACACCTGATAAACACAACAACATGCCCATACCTGATAAACACCATACCCACTACATCTGATACACATCACAACATGCCCACAGCTGATACACACCACAACATGCCCACACCTGATACACACCACAACATGCCCACACCTGATACACACCACAACACACTACACATGATACACACCACAACATGCCCACACATGATACACACTACAACATGCCCACACTTGATACACACCACAACATGCCTACACCTGATACACACCGCAACCACTACACCTGATACACAACACACAACATGCCCACAGCTGATACACACCACAACATGCCCACACATGATACACACCACAACATGCCCACACCTGATACACACCACAACACACTACACCTGATACACACCACAACATGCCCAGACATGATACACACTACAACATGCCCACACTTGATACACACCACAAGCACTACACCTGATACACACCACAACCACTACACCTGATAAACACAACAACATGCCCACACCTGATACACACCACAATATGCCCACACCTGAAACACACCACAACATGCCCATACCTAATACAAACCACAACCCCTACACCTGATACACACCACAACATGCCCACAAATGATACACCCACAATATGCCCACACCTGATACAAACCACGACCCCTACACCTGATACACACCACAACATGACCACACCTGATACACACCACAACCACTACACCTAATATACACTACAACATGCCCACACCTGATACACACCACAACATGCCCACACCTGATACACACAACAACATGCCAAACCTGATACACACCACAACCACTACACCTGATACACACCACAACATGCCCACACATGATACACACCACAATATGCCCACACCTGAAACACACCACAACATGCCCATACCTAATACAAACCACAACCCCTACACCTGATACACACCACAACATGCCCACAAATGATACACACCACAATATGCCCACACCTGATACACACCACAACATGCCCATACATGATACAAACCACGACCCCTACACCTGATACACACCACAACATGCCCACACCTGATACACACCACAACCACTACACCTAATATACACTACAACATGCCCACACCTGATACACACCACAACATGCCCACACCTGATACACACAACAACATGCCAAACCTGATACACACCACAACCACTACACCTGATACACACCACAACCACTACACCTGATAAACACAACAACATGCCCACACCTGATACACACCACAACATGCCCACCCATGATACACATCACAACATGCACACACCTGATACACACCGCAACCACTACACCTAATACACACCACAACATGCCCACAGCTGATACACACCATGTCCACACCTGATACACACCACAACATGCCTACACCTGATACACACCGCAACCACTACACCTGATACACACCACAACATGCCCACAGCTGATACACACCACAACATGCCCACACCTGATACACACCACAACATGCCCACACCTGATACACACCACAACCACTACACCTGATACACACCACAACATACCCACAGCTGATACACACCACAACATGCCCATACCTGATACACACAGCAACCACTACACCTGATACACACCACAACATGCCCACAGCTGATACACACCACCACATGCCTCCACCTGATACACACCACAACCACTACACATGATAAACACAACAACGTGCCTACACCTTATACACACCACAACATGCCCATACCTGATAAACACCATAACCACTACAGCTGATACACACCACAACCACTACACCTGATACACACCGCAACCACTACACCTGATACACACCACAACATGCCCACAGCTGATACACACCACAACGTGTCTACACCTGATACATACCACAAGATGTCCACACCTGATACACACCACAACATGCCCACACCTGATACACATCACAAGCACTAAACCGGAAACACCACAACATGCCCACACCTGATACACACCACAACCACTACACCTGATACACACCACAACATGCCCACACATGATACACACCACAATATGTCCACACCTGATACGCACCACAACATGCCCATACCTAATACAAACCACAACCCCTACACCTGATACACACCACAACATGCCCACAAATGATACACACCACAATATGCCCACACCTGATACACACCACAACATGCCCATACCTGATACAAACCACAACCCCTACACCTGATACACACCACAACATGCCCACACCTGATACACACCACAACATGCCCACACCTGATTCACACAAAAACATTCCAAACCTGATACACACCACAACCACTACACCTGATACACACCACAACCACTACACCTGATACACACCACAACATGCCCACACATGATACACACCACAATATGCCCACACCTGATACACACCACAACATGCCCATACCTGATACAAACCACAACCCCTACACCTGATACACACCACAACATGCCCACACCTGATTCACACAACAACATGCCCACACCTGATACACACCACAACATGCCCACACCTGATACACACCGCAACCACTACACCTAATACACACCACAACATGCCCACAGCTGATACACACCACACCATGTCTACACCTGATACATACCACAAGATGTCCACACCTGATACACACCACAACATGCCCACACCTGATACACACCACAAGCACTAAATCGGATACATACCACAACAAGCCTACACCTGATACACACTGCAACCACTACACCTGATACACCCCATAACATGCCCACAGCTGATACACACCACAACATGCCCACAGCTGATACACACCACAACATGCCCACACCTGATACACACAGCAACCACTACACCTGATACACACCACAGCATGCCCACAGCTGATACACACCACCACATGCCTACACCTGATACACAACACAACCACTACACCTGATAAACACAACAACATGCCCACACCTGATACACACCACAACATGCCCATACCTGATAAACACCATAACCACTACAGCTGATACACACCACAACCACTACACCTGATACACACCACACCATACCCACACCTGATACACAACACAACATACCCACCCATGATACACACCACAACATGCCCACACCTGATACACACCGCAACCACTACACCTGATATAAACCACAACATGCCCACAGCTGATACACACCACAACATGCCCACACCTGATACATACCACAAGATGTCCACACCTGATACACACCACAACATGCCCACACATGATACACATCTCAAGCACTACACCGGAAACACCACAACATGCCCACACCTGATACACACTGCAACCACTACACCTGATACACACCACAACATGCCCAGAGCTGATACAAACCACTACATGCCCACACCTGATACACACCACAACATGCCCACACCTGATACACACAGCAACCACTACATCTGATACACACCACAACATGCCCTCAGCTGATACACACCAAAACATGCCCACACCTGATACACACAGCAACCACTACACCTGATACACACCACAACATGCCCACAGATGATACACACCACCACATGCCTACACCTGATACACACCACAACCACTACCCCTGATACACACCACAACATGCCCACACCTGATACACACAAGAAGCACTACACCTGATACACACCACAACATGCCCACACATGATACACACTACAACATGCCCACACCTGATACACACCACAACCACTACACACCACAACATGCATACACCTGATACACACCACAACCACTACACCTGATACACACCACAACATGCCCACACCTGATACATACCACAACCAGTACACCTGATTCATACCACAACATGCCCACACCTGATACACACCACAACATGCCCACACCTGATACACACCACAACATGCCCACACCTGATACACACCACAACATGCCCACACCTGATACACACCACAACCACTACAGCTGATACACACCACAACCACAACACCTGATACACACCACAACATACCCACACCTGATACATACCACAACATGCCCACACCTGATACACACTAAAACATGTCCACACCTGATACACACCACAACCACTACACCTGATACACACCAAAACATTCCTACAACTGATACACACCACAACATGCCCACACCTGATACAAACCACGACCCCTACACCTGATACACACCACAACATGCCCACACCTGATACACACCACAACCACTACACCTAATATACACCACAACATGCCCACACCTGATACACACCACAACAAGCCCACACCTGATACACACAACAACATGCCAAACCTGATACACACCATAACCACTACACCTGATACACACCACAACCACTACACCTGATAAACACAACAACATGCCCATACCTGATAAACACCATAACAACTACATCTGATACACATCACAACATGCCCACACCTGATACACACCGCAACCACTACACCTGATACACACCACAACATGCCCACAGCTGATACACACCACAACATGCCCACACCTGATACACACCACAACATGCCCACACCTGATACACACCACAACACACTACACATGATACACACCACAACATGCCCACACATGATACACACTACAACATGCCCACACTTGATACACACCACAACATGCCTACACCTGATACACACCGCAACCACTACACCTGATACACACCACAACATGCCCACAGCTGATACACACCACAACATGCCCACACCTGATACACACCACAACATGCCCACACCTGATACACACCACAACACACTACACCTGATACACACCACAATATGCCCACACATGATACACACTACAACATGCCCACACTTGATACACACCACAAGCACTACACCTGATACACACCACAACCACTACACCTGATAAACACAACAACATGTCCACACCTGATACACACCACAATATGCCCACACCTGAAACACACCACAACATGCCCATACCTAATACAAACCACAACCCCTACACCTGATACACACCACAACATGCCCACAAATGATACACACCACAATAAGCCCACACCTGATACACACCACAACATGCCCATACCTGATACACACCACAACCACTACACCTAATATACACTACAACATGCCCACACCTGATACACACCACAACATGCCCACACCTGATACACACAACAACATGCCAAACCTGATACACACCACAACCACTACACCTGATACACACCACAACCACTACACCTGATAAACACAACAACATGCCCAAACCTGATACACACCACAACATGCCCACCCATGATACACATCACAACATGCCCACACCTGATACACACCGCAACCACTACACCTAATACACACCACAACATGCCCACAGCTGATACACACCATGTCCACACCTGATACACACCACAACATGCCCACACCTGATACACACAACAAGCACTACACCGGATACACACCACAACATGCCTACACCTGATACACACCGCAACCACTACACCTGATACACACCACAACATGCCCACAGCTGATACACACCACAACATGCCCACACCTGATACACACCACAACCACTACACCTGATACACACCACAACATGCCCACAGCTGATACACACCACAACATGCCCATACCTGATACACACAGCAACCACTACACCTGATACACACCACAACATGCCCACAGCTGATACACACCACCACATGCCTCCACCTGATACACACCACAACCACTACACATGATAAACACAACAACGTGCCCACACCTTATACACACCACAACATGCCCATACCTGATAAACACCATAACCACTACAGCTGATACACACCACAACCACTACACCTGATACACACCACACCATACCCACACCTGACACACACCACAACATGCCCATACCTAATACAAACCACAACCCCTACACCTGATACACACCACAACATGCCCACAAATGATACACACCACAATATGCCCACACCTGATACACACCACAACATGCCCATACCTGATACAAACCACGACCCCTACACCTGATACACACCACAACATGCCCACACCTGATACACACCACAACCACTACACCTAATATACACTACAACATGCCCACACCTGATACACACCACAACATGCCCACACCTGATACACACAACCACTACACCTGATACACACCACAACCACTACACCTGATACACACCACAACATGCCCACAGCTGATAAACACCACAACATGCCCACACCTGATACACACAGCAACCACTACACCTGATACACACCACAACATGCCCACAGCTGATAAACACCACAACATGCCCACACCTGATACACACAGCAACCACTACACCTGATACACACCACAGCATGCCCACAGCTGATACACACCACCACATGCCTACACCTGATACACAACACAACCACTACACCTGATAAACACAACAACATGCCCACACCTGATACACACCACAACATGCCCACCCATGATACACATCACAACATGCCCACACCTGATACACACCGCAACCACTACACCTAATACACACCACAACATGCCCACAGCTGATACACACCATGTCCACACCTGATACACACCACAACATGCCCACACCTGATACACACAACAAGCACTACACCGGATACACACCACAACATGCCTACACCTGATACACACCGCAACCACTACACCTGATACACACCACAACATGCCCACAGCTGATACACACCACAACATGCCCACACCTGATACACACCACAACATGCCCACACCTGATACACACCACAACCACTACACCTGATACACACCACAACATGCCCACAGCTGATACACACCACAACATGCCCATACCTGATACACACAGCAACCACTACACCTGATACACACCACAACATGCCCACAGCTGATACACACCACCACATGCCTCCACCTGATACACACCACAACCACTACACATGATAAACACAACAACGTGCCCACACCTTATACACACCACAACATGCCCATACCTGATAAACACCATAACAACTACAGCTGATACACACCACAACCACTACACCTGATACACACCACACCATACCCACACCTGACACACACCACAACATGTCTACACCTGATACACACCGCAACCACTACACCTGATACACACCACAACGTGTCTACACCTGATACATACCACAAGATGTCCACACCTGATACACACCACAACATGCCCACACCTGATACACATCACAAGCACTACACCGGAAACACCACAACATGCCCACACCTGATACACACCACAACCACTACACCTGATACACACCACAACATGCCCACACATGATACACACCACAATATGCCCACACCTGATACGCACCACAACATGCCCATACCTGATACAAACCACAACCCCTACACCTGATACACACCACAACATGCCCACACCTGATACACACCACAACATGCCCACTCCTGATTCACACAACAACATTCCAAACCTGATACACACCACAACCACTACACCTGATACACACCACAACCACTACACCTGATTAACACAACAACATGCCCACACCTGATACACACCACAACATGCCCATACCTGATAAACACCATAACCACTACAGCTGATACACACCACAACATGCCCACACCTGATACACACCACAACATGCCCACCCATGATACACACCACAACATGCCCACACCTGATACACACCGCAACCACTACACCTAATACACACCACAACATGCCCACAGCTGATACACACCAAACCATGTCTACACCTGATACATACCACAAGATGTCCACACCTGATACACACCACAACATGCCCACACCTGATACACACCACAACACTAAATCGGATACATACCACAACAAGCCTACACCTGATACACACTGCAACCACTACACCTGATACACCCCACAACATGCCCACAGCTGATACACACCACAACAGGCCCACAGCTGATACACACCACAACATGCCCACACCTGATACACACCGCAACCACTACACCTGATACACACCACAACATGCCCACAGCTGATAAACACCACAACATGCCCACACCTGATACACACAGCAACCACTACACCTGATACACACCACAGCATGCCCACAGCTGATACACACCACCACATGCCTACACCTGATACACAACACAACCACTACACCTGATAAACACAACAACATGCCCACACCTGATACACACCACAACATGCCCATACCTGATAAACACCATAACCACTACAGCTGATACACACCACAACCACTACACCTGATACACACCACACCATACCCACACCTGATACACAACACAACATACCCACCCATGATACACACCACAACATGCCCACACCTGATACACACCGCAACCACTACACCTGATACACACCACAACATGCCCACAGCTGATACAAACCACAACATGCCCACACCTGATACATACCACAAGATGTCCACACCTGATACACACCACAACATGCCCACACATGATACACATCTCAATCACTACACCGGAAACACCACAACATGCCCACACCTGATACACACTGCAACCACTACACCTGATACACACCACAACATGCCCAGAGCTGATACAAACCACTACATGCCCAAACCTGATACACACCACATGCCCACACCTGATACACACCACAACCACTACACCTGATACACACCACAACATGCCCACACATGATACACACCACAATATGCCCACACCTGATACGCACCACAACATGCCCATACCTGATACAAACCACAACCCCTACACCTGATACACACCACAACATGCCCACACCTGATACACACCACAACATGCCCACACCTGATTCACACAACAACATTCCAAACCTGATACACACCACAACCACTACACCTGATACACACCACAACCACTACACCTGATTAACACAACAACATGCCCACACCTGATACACACCACAACATGCCCATACCTGATAAACACCATAACCACTACAGCTGATACACACCACAACATGCCCACACCTGATACACACCACAACATGCCCACCCATGATACACACCACAACATGCCCACACCTGATACACACCGCAACCACTACACCTAATACACACCACAACATGCCCACAGCTGATACACACCAAACCATGTCTACACCTGATACATACCACAAGATGTCCACACCTGATACACACCACAACATGCCCACACCTGATACACACCACAACACTAAATCGGATACATACCACAACAAGCCTACACCTGATACACACTGCAACCACTACACCTGATACACCCCACAACATGCCCACAGCTGATACACACCACAACAGGCCCACAGCTGATACACACCACAACATGCCCACACCTGATACACACCGCAACCACTACACCTGATACACACCACAACATGCCCACAGCTGATAAACACCACAACATGCCCACACCTGATACACACAGCAACCACTACACCTGATACACACCACAGCATGCCCACAGCTGATACACACCACCACATGCCTACACCTGATACACAACACAACCACTACACCTGATAAACACAACAACATGCCCACACCTGATACACACCACAACATGCCCATACCTGATAAACACCATAACCACTACAGCTGATACACACCACAACCACTACACCTGATACACACCACACCATACCCACACCTGATACACAACACAACATACCCACCCATGATACACACCACAACATGCCCACACCTGATACACACCGCAACCACTACACCTGATACACACCACAACATGCCCACAGCTGATACAAACCACAACATGCCCACACCTGATACATACCACAAGATGTCCACACCTGATACACACCACAACATGCCCACACATGATACACATCTCAATCACTACACCGGAAACACCACAACATGCCCACACCTGATACACACTGCAACCACTACACCTGATACACACCACAACATGCCCAGAGCTGATACAAACCACTACATGCCCAAACCTGATACACACCACATGCCCACACCTGATACACACAGCAACCACTACATCTGATACACACCACAACATAACCTCAGCTGATACACACCAAAACATGCCCACACCTGATACACACAGCAACCACTACACCTGATACACACCACAACAAGCCCACAGATGATACACACCACCACATGCCTACACCTGATACACACCACAACCACTACCCCTGATACACACCACAACATGCCCACACCTGATACACACAAGAAGCACTACACCTGATACACACCACAACATGCCCACACATGATACACACTACAACATGCCCACACCTGATACACACCACAACCACTACACACCACAACATGCATACACCTGATACACACCGCAACCACTACACCTGATACACACCACAACATGCCCACAGCTGATACAAACCACAACATGCCCACACCTGATACATACCACAAGATGTCCACACCTGATACACACCACAACATGCCCACACATGATACACATCTCAATCACTACACCGGAAACACCACAACATGCCCACACCTGATACACACAGCAACCACTACACCTGATACACACCACAACATGCCCAGAGCTGATACAAACCACTACATGCCCAAACCTGATACACACCACATGCCCACACCTGATACACACAGCAACCACTACATCTGATACACACCACAACATAACCTCAGCTGATACACACCAAAACATGCCCACACCTGATACACACAGCAACCAATACACCTGATACACACCACAACAAGCCCACAGATGATACACACCACCACATGCCTACACCTGATACACACCACAACCACTACCCCTGATACACACCACAACATGCCCACACCTGATACACACAAGAAGCACTACACCTGATACACACCACAACATGCCCACACATGATACACACTACAACATGCCCACACCTGATACACACCACAACCACTACACACCACAACATGCATACACCTGATACACACCACAACCACTACACCTGATACACACCACAACATGCCCACACCTGATACATACCACAACCAGTACACCTGATACATACCACAACATGCCCACACCTGATACACACCACAACATGCCCACACCTGATACACACCACAACATGCCCACACCTGATACACACCACAACCACTACAGCTGATACACACCACAACCACAACACCTGATACACACCACAACATACCCACACCTGATACATACCAAAACATGCCCACACATGATACACACTAAAACATGTCCACACCTGATACACACCACAACCACTACACCTGATACACACCAAAACATTCCTACAACTGATACACACCACAACATGCCCACACCTGATACACACCACAACCACTACACCTAATATACACCACAACATGCCCACACCTGATACACACAACAACATGCCAAACCTGATACACACCATAACCACTACACCTGATACACACCACAACCACTACACCTGATAAACACAACAACATGCCCACACCTGATACACACTTCAACATGCCCATACCTGATAAACACCATAACCACTACATCTGATACACATCACAACATGCCCACACCTGATACACACCGCAACCACTACACCTGATACACACCACAACATGCCCACAGCTGATACACACCACAACATGCCCACACCTGATACACACCACAACATGCCCACACCTGATACACACCACAACACACTACACATGATACACACCACAACATGCCCACACATGATACACACTACAACATTCCCACACTTGATACACATCACAACATGCCTACACCTGATACACACCGCAACCACTACACCTGATACACACCACAACATGCCCACAGCTGATACACACCACAACATGCCCACACCTGATACACACCACAACATGCCCACACCTGATACACACCACAACACACTACACCTGATACACACCACAACATGCCCACACATGATACACACTACAACATGCCCACACTTGATACACACCACAAGCACTACACCGGAAACACCACAACATGAACACACCTGATACACACTGCAACCACTACACCTGATACACACCACAACATGCCCACAGCTGATACAAACCACAACATGCCCACACCTGATACACACCGCAACCACTACACCTGATACACACCACAACATGCCCACAGCTGATACACACCACAACATGCCCACACCTGATACACACAGCAACCACTACACCTGATACAAACCACAACATGCCCACACCTGATACACACCGCAACCACTACACCTGATACACACCACAACCACTACACCTGATAAACACAACAACATGCCCACACCTGATACACACCACGACATGTCTACACCTGATACACACCACAACCACTTCACAAGGTACACACCACAACATGCCCACACCTGATACACACCACAAGCACTACACCTGATACACACCACAACATGCCCACCCATGATACACATCACAACATGCCCACACCTGATACACACCGCAACCACTACACCTAATACACACCACAACATGCCCACAGCTGATACACACCACACCATGTCTACACCTGATACATACCACAAGATGTCCACACCTGATACACACCACAACATGCCCACACCTGATACACACAACAAGCACTACACCGGATACACACCACAACATGCCTACACCTGATACACACCGCAACCACTACACCTGATACACACCACAACATGCCCACAGCTGATACACACCACAACCACCACACCTGATACACACCACAACATGGCCACACCTGATACATACCACAACCAGTACACCTGATACATACCACAACATGCCCACACCTGATACACACCACAACATGCCCACACCTGATACACACCACAACATGCCCACACCTGATAAACAACACAACATGCCCACACCTGATACACACCACAACATGCCCATACCTGATAAACACCATAACCACTAAAGCTGATACATACCACAACCACAACACCTGATACACACCACAACATACCCACACCTGATACACACCACAACATGCCCACACCTGATACACACTACAACATGCCCACACCTGATACACACCACAACCACTACACCTGATACACACCAAAACATGCCTACAACTGATACACACCACAACATGCCCACACCTGATACACACCACAACCACTACACCTGATACACTCCACAACCACTGTGCCTAATACACACCACAACATGCCCACACATGATACACACCACAATATGCCCACACCTGATACACACCACAACATGCCCATACCTGATACACACCACAACATGCCCATACCTGATACAAACCACGACCCCTACACCTGATACACACCACAACCACTACACCTGATAAACACCACAACCACTATGCCTAATACACACCACAACATGCCCACACCTGATACACACCACAACCACTACACCTGATACACACCACAACATGCCCACACATGATACACACCACAATATGCCCACACCTGAAACACACCACAACATGCCCATACCTAATACAAACCACAATCCCTACACCTGATACACACCACAACATGCCCACAAATGATACACACCACAATATTCCCACACCTGATACACACCACAACATGCCCATACCTGATACAAACCACGACCCCTACACCTGATACACACCACAACATGCCCACACCTGATACACACCACAACCACTACACCTAATATACAACACAACATGCCCACACCTGATACACACCTCAACATGCCCACACCTGATACACACAACAACATGCCAGACCTGATACACACCACAACCACTACACCTGATACACACCACAACCACTACACCTGATAAACACAACAACATGCCCACACCTGATACACACCACAACATGCCCATACCTGATACACACCATAACCACTACAGCTGATACACACCACAACATGCCCACACCTGATACACACCACAACATGCCCACCCATGATACACATCACAACATGCCCACACCTGATACACACCACAACCACTACACCTAATACACACCACAACATGCCCACAGCTGATACACACCACACCATGTCCACACCTGATACACACCACAACATGCCCACACCTGATACACACAACAAGCACTACACCGGATACACACCACAACATACCTACACCTGATAACACACCGCAACCACTACACCTGATACACACCACAACATGCCCACAGCTGATACACACCACAACATGCCCATACCTGATACACACAGCAACCACTACACCTGATACACACCACAACATGCCCACACCTGATACACACAACAAGCACTACACCGGATACACACCACAACATGCCTACACCTGATAACACACCGCAACCACTACACCTGATACACACCACAACACGCCCACACCTGATACACACCACAACATGCCCACACCTGATACACACCACAACCACTACACCTGATACACACCACAACATGCCCACAGCTGAAACACACCACAACATGCCCATACCTGATACACACAGCAACCACTACACCTGATACACACCACAACATGCCCACAGCTGATACACACCACCACATGCCTCCACCTGATACACACCACAACCACTACACCTGATAAAAACAACAACATGCCCACACCTTATACACACCACAACATGCCCATACCTGATAAACACCATAACCAAGACAGCTGATACACACCACAACCACTACACCTGATACACACCACACCATACCCACACCTGACACACACCACAACATGCCCACACCTGATACACAACACAATATACCCACCCATGATACACACCACAACATGCCCACACCTGATACACATCGCAACCACTACACCTGATACACACCACAACATGCCCACAGCTGATACACACCACAACATGTCTACACCTGATACATACTACAAGATGTCCACACCTGATACACACCACAACATGCCCACACCTGATACACATCACAAGCACTACACCTGATACACACCACAACCACTACACCTGATAAACACAACAATATGCCCACACCTGATACACACCACAACATGCCCATACCTGATAAACACCATAACCACTACAGCTGATACACACCACAACATGCCCACCCATGATACACACCACAACATGCCCACACCTGATACACACCGCAACCACTACACCTAATACACACCACAACATGCCCACAGCTGATACACACCACACAATGTCTACACCTGATACATACCACAAGATGTCCACACCTGATACACACCACAACATGCCCACACCTGATACACACCACAAGCACTACATCGGATACACACCACAACATGCCCACAGCTGATACACACCACAACATGCCCACACCTGATACACACCACAACATGCCCACACCTGATACACACCGCAACCACTACACCTGATACACACCACAACATGCCCACACCTGATACACACCACAACATGCCCACCCATGATACACATCACAACATGCCCACACCTGATACACACCACAACATGCCCACACCTGATACACACCACAACATGCCCACACCTGATACACACCACAACATGCCCACACCTGATACACACTACAACCACTACAGCTGATACACACCACAACCACAACACCTGATACACACCACAACATACCCACACCTGATACACACCACAACATGCCCACACCTGATACACACTACAACCACTACACCTGATACACACCAAAACATGCCTACAACTGATACACACCACAACATGCCCACACCTGATACACACCACAACCACTACGCCTGATACACTCCACAACCACTGTGCCTAATACACACCACAACATGCCCACACATGATACACACCACAATATGCCCACACCTGATACACACCACAACATGCCCATACCTGATACACACCACAACATGCCCATACCTGATACAAACCACGACCGCTACACCTGATACACACCACAACCACTACACCTGATAAACACCACAACCACTATGCCTAATACACACCACAACATGCCCACACCTGATACACACCACAACCACTACACCTGATACACACCACAACATGCCCACACATGATACACACCACAATATGCCCACACCTGAAACACACCACAACATGCCCATACCTAATACAAACCACAATCCTTACACCTGATACACACCACAACATGTCCACAAATGATACACACCACAATATTCCCACACCTGATACACACCACAACATGCCCATACCTGATACAAACCATGACCCCTACACCTGATACACACCACAACATGCCCACACCTGATACACACCACAACCACTACACCTAATATACAACACAACATGCCCACACCTGATACACACCTCAACATGCCCACACCTGATACACACAACAACATGCCAGACCTGATACACACCACAACCACTACACCTGATACACACCACAACCACTACACCTGATAAACACAACAACATGCCCACACCTGATACACACCACAACATGCCCATACCTGATACACACCATAACCACTACAGCTGATACACACCACAACATGCCCACACCTGATACACACCACAACATGCCAATCCATGATACACATCACAACATGCCCACACCTGATACACACCACAACCACTACACCTAATACACACCACAACATGCCCACAGCTGATACACACCACACCATGTCCACACCTGATACACACCACAACATGCCCACACCTGATACACACAACAAGCACTACACCGGATACACACCACAACATGCCTACACCTGATAACACACCGCAACCACTACACCTGATACACACCACAACATGCCCACAGCTGATACACACCACAACATGCCCATACCTGATACACACAGCAACCACTACACCTGATACACACCACAACATGCCCACACTTGATACACACAACAAGCACTACAACGGATACACACCACAACATGCCTACACCTGATAACACACCGCAACCACTACACCTGATACACACCACAACACGCCCACAGCTGATACACACCACAACATGCCCACACCTGATACACACCACAACATGCCCACACCTGATACACACCACAACCACTACACCTGATACACACCACAACATGCCCACAGCTGATAACACCACAACATGCCCATACCTGATACACACAGCAACCACTACACCTGATACACACCACAACATGCCCACAGCTGATACACACCACCACATGCCTCCACCTGATACACACCACAACCACTACACCTGATAAAAACAACATGCCCACACCTTATACACACCACAACATGCCCATACCTGATAAACACCATAACCAAGACAGCTGATACACACCACAACCACTACACCTGATACACACCACACCATACCCACACCTGACACACACCACAACATGCCCACACCTGATACACAACACAACATACCCACCCATGATACACACCACAACATGCCCACACCTGATACACATCGCAACCACTACACCTGATACACACCACAACATGCCCACAGCTGATACACACCACAACATGTCTACACCTGATACATACTACAAGATGTCCACACCTGATACACACCACAACATGCCCACACCTGATACACATCACAAGCACTACACCTGATACACACCACAACATGCCCACACATGATACACACCAAAATATGCCCACACCTGATACACACCACAACATGCCCATACCTAATACAAACCACAACCCCTACACCTGATACACACCACAACATGCCCACAAATGATACACACCACAATATGCCCACACCTGATACACACCACAACATTCTCATACCTGATACAAACCACAACATGCCCATATCTGATACACACCACACCATGCCCACACCTAATACACACAACAACATGCCAAACCTGATACACACCACAACCACTACACCTGATACACACCACAACCACTACACCTGATAAACACAACAATATGCCCACACCTGATACACACCACAACATGCCCATACCTGATAAACACCATAACCACTACAGCTGATACACACCACAACATGCCCACCCATGATACACACCACAACATGCCCACACCTGATACACACCGCAACCACTACACCTAATACACACCACAACATGCCCACAGCTGATACACACCACACAATGTCTACACCTGATACATACCACAAGATGTCCACACCTGATACACACCACAACATGCCCACACCTGATACACACCACAGGCACTACATCGGATACACACCACAACATGCCCACAGCTGATACACACCACAACATGCCCACACCTGATACACACCACAACATGCCCACACCTGATACACACCGCAACCACTACACCTGATACACACCACAACATGCCCACAGCTGATAAACACCACAACATGCCCACACCTGATACACACAGCAACCACTACACCTGATAAACACAACAACATGCCCACACCTGATACACACCACAACATGCCCATACCTGATAAACACCATAACCACTACAGCTGATACACACCACAACCACTACACCTGATACACACCACACCATGCCCACACCTGATACACAACATACCCTACCATGATACACACCACAACATGCCCACACCTGATACACACCGCAGCCACTACACCTGATACACACCACAACATGCCCACAGCTGATACACACCACAACATGCCCACATATGATACACATCTCAAGCACTACACCGGAAACACCACAACATGCACACACATGATACACACTGCAACCACTACACCTGATACACACCACAACATGCCCAGAGCTGATACAAACCACTACATGCCCACACCTGATACACACCACAACATGCCCACACCTGATACACACAGCAACCACTACATCTGATACACACCACAACATGCCCTCAGCTGATACACACCACAACATGCCCATACCTGATAAACACCATAACCAAGACAGCTGATACACACCACAACCACTACACCTGATACACACCACACCATACCCACACCTGACACACACCACAACATGCCCACACCTGATACACAACACAACATACCCACCCATGATACACACCACAACATGCCCACACCTGATACACACCGCAACCACTACACCTGATACACACCACAACATGCCCACAGCTGATACACACCACAACATGTCTACACCTGAAACATACCACAACATGCCCATACCTGATACACACCACAACATGCCCACCCCTGATACACACAACAACATGTCAAACGTGATACACACCATAACCACTACACCTGATACACACCACAACCACTACACCTGATAAACACAACAACATGCCCAGACCTGATACACACCACAACATGCCCATACCTGATAAACACCACGACATGTCTACACCTGATACACACCACAACCACTTCACAAGGTACACACCACAACATGCCCACACCTGATACACACCACAAGTACTACACCTGATACACACCACAACATGCCCACCCATGATACACATCACAACATGCCCACACCTGATACACACCGCAACCACTACACCTAATACACACCATAACATGCCCACAGCTGATACACACCACACCATGTCTACACCTGATACATACCACAAGATGTCCACACCTGATACACACCACAACATGCCCACACCTGATACACACAACAAGCACTACACCGGATACACACCACAACATGCCTACACCTGATACACACCGCAACCACTACACCTGATACACACCACAACATGCCCACAGCTGATACACACCACAACCACCACACCTGATACACACCACAACATGCCCACACCTGATACATACCACAACCAGTACACCTGATACATACCACAACATGCCCACACCTGATACACACCACAACATGCCCACACCTGATACACACCACAACATGCCCACACCTGATACACACCACAACATGCCCACACCTGATAAACACAACAACATGCCCACACCTGATACACACCACAACATGCCCATACCTGATAAACACCATAACCACTACAGCTGATACATACCACAACATGCCCACACCTGATACACACCACAACATGCCCACCCATGATACACACCACAACATGCCCACACCTATACATACCACAACCAGTACACCTGATACATACCACAACATGCCCACACCTGATACACACCACAACATGCCCACACCTGATACACACCACAACATGCCCACACCTGATACACACCACAACATGCCCACACCTGATACACACCACAACATGCCCACACCTGATACACACCACAACCACTACAGCTGATACACACCACAACCACAACACCTGATACACACCACAACATACCCACACCTGATACACACCACAACATGCCCACAACTGATACACACTACAACATGCCCACACCTGATACACACCACAACCACTACACCTGATACACACCAAAACATGCCTACAACTGATACACACCACAACATGCCCAAACCTGATACACACCACAAACACTACACCTGATACACTCCACAACCACTGTGCCTAATACACACCACAACATGCCCATACCTGATACAAACCACAACATGCCCATACCTGATACAAACCATGACCCCTACACCTGATACACACCACAACCACTACACCTGATAAACACCACAACCACTATGCCTAATACACACCACAACATGCCCACACCTGATACACACCACAACCACTACACCTGATACACACCACAACATGCCCACACATGATACACACCACAATATGCCCACACCTGAAACACACCACAACATGCCCATACCTAATACAAACCACAATCCCTACACCTGATACACACCACAACATGCCCACAAATGATACACACCACAATATTCCCACACCTGATACACACCACAACATGCCCATACCTGATACAAACCACGACCCCTACACCTGATACACACAACAACATGCCAGACCTGATACACACCACAACCACTACACCTGATACACACCACAACCACTACACCTGATAAACACAACAACATGCCCACACCTGATACACACCACAACATGCCCATACCTGATACACACCATAACCACTACAGCTGATACACACAACAACATGCCCACACCTGATACACACCACAACATGCCCACCCATGATACACATCACAACATGCCCACACCTGATACACACCGCAACCACTACACCTAATACACACCACAACATGCCCACAGCTGATACACACCACACCATGTCCACACCTGATACACACCACAACATGCCCACACCTGATACACACAACAAGCACTACACCGGATACACACCACAACATGCCTACACCTGATACACACCGCAACCACTACACCTGATACACACCACAACATGCCCACAGCTGATACACACCACAACATGCCCACACCTGATACACACCACAACATGCCCACACCTGATACACACCACAACCACTACACCTGATACACACCACAACATGCCCACAGCTGATACACACCACAACATGCCCATACCTGATACACACAGCAACCACTACACCTGATACACACCACAACATGCCCACAGCTGATACACACCACCACATGCCTCCACCTGATACACACCACAACCACTACACCTGATAAACACAACAACATGCCCACACCTTATCGACACCACAACATGCCCATACCTGATACACACCACAACCACTACACCTGATACACACCACAACCACTACACCTGATAAACACAACAACATGCCCACACCTGATACACACCACAACATGCCCATACCTGATACACACCATAACCACTACAGCTGATACACACAACAACATGCCCACACCTGATACACACCACAACATGCCCACCCATGATACACATCACAACATGCCCACACCTGATACACACTGCAAGCACTACACCTAATACACACCACAACATGCCCACAGCTGATACACACCACACCATGTCCACACCTGATACACACCACAACATGCCCACACCTGATACACACAACAAGCACTACACCGGATACACACCACAACATGCCTACACCTGATACACACCGCAACCACTACACCTGATACACACCACAACATGCCCACAGCTGATACACACCACAACATGCCCACACCTGATACACACCACAACATGCCCACACCTGATACACACCACAACCACTACACCTGATACACACCACAACATGCCCACAGCTGATACACACCACAACATGCCCATACCTGATACACACAGCAACCACTACACCTGATACACACCACAACATGCCCACAGCTGATACACACCACCACATGCCTCCACCTGATACACACCACAACCACTACACCTGATAAACACAACAACATGCCCACACCTTATACACACCACAACATGCCCATACCTGATAAACACCATAACCAAGACAGCTGATACACACCACAACCACTACACCTGATACACACCACACCATACCCACACCTGACACACACCACAACATGCCCACACCTGATACACAACACAACATACCCACCCATGATACACACCACAACATGCCCACACCTGATACACACCGCAACCACTACACCTGATACACACCACAGCATGCCCACAGCTGATACACACCACAACATGTCTACACCTGATACATACTACAAGATGTCCACACCTGATACACACCACAACATGCCCACACCTGATACACATCACAAGCACTACACCTGATACACACCACAACATGCCCACACATGATACACACCACAATATGCCCACACCTGATACACACCACAACATGCCCATACCTAATACAAACCACAACCCCTACACCTGATACACACCACAACATGCCTACAAATGATACACACCACAATATGCCCACACCTGATACACACCACAACATGCCCATACCTGATACAAACCACAACACCTACACCTGATACACACCACAACATGCCCATACCTGATACACACCACACCATGCCCACACCTGATACACACAACAACATGCCAAACCTGATACACACCACAACCACTACACCTGATACACACCACAACCACTACACCTGATAAACACAACAACATGCCCAGACCTGATACACACCACAACATGCCCATACCTGATAAACACCATAACCACTACAGCTGATACACACCACAACATGCCCACACCTGATACACACCACAACATGCCCACCCATGATACACACCACAACATGACCATACCTGATACACAACACAACATGCCCATACCTGATACAAACCACGACCCCTACACCTGATACACACCACAACCACTACACCTGATAAACACCACAACCACTATGCCTAATACACACCACAACATGCCCACACCTGATACACACCACAACCACTACACCTGATACACACCACAACATGCCCACACATGATACACACCACAATATGCCCACACCTGAAACACACCACAACATGCCCATACCTAATACAAACCACAATCCCTACACCTGATACACACCACAACATGCCCACAAATGATACACACCACAATATTCCCACACCTGATACACACCACAACATGCCCATACCTGATACAAACCACGACCCCTACACCTGATACACACCACAACATGCCCACACCTGATACACACCACAACCACTACACCTAATATACAACACAACATGCCCACACCTGATACACACAACAACATGCCAGATCTGATACACACCACAACCACTACACCTGATACACACCACAACCACTACACCTGATACACACCACACCATACCCACACCTGATACACACTACAACATGCCCACACCTGATACAAACCACAACATGCCCACACCTGATACACACCACAACCACTACACCTAATACACACCACAACCACTACACCTGATACACACCACAACATACCCACAACTGATACACACTACAACATGCCCACACCTGATACACACCACAACATGCCCACACCTGATACACACCACAACATGCCCACACCTGATACACACCACAACATGCCCACCCATGATACACACCACAACATGCCCACACCTGATACATACCACAGATGTCCACACCTGATACACACCAAAACCACTATACTTGATAAACACCACAACATGCCCACACCTGATACATACCACAACCAGTACACCTGATACACACCACAACCACTATACCTGATACACACCACAACCTGCCCACAGCTGATACACACCACAACATGCCCACACCTGAGACACACCACAACATGCCCACACCTGATACACACCACAACCACTATAGCTGAAACACACCACAACCACTACACCTGATACACACCACAACATACCCACACCTGATACACACCACAACATACCCACCCATGATACACACCACAACATGCCCACACCTGATACATACCACAGATGTCCACACCTGATACACACCAAAACCACTATACTTGATAAACACCACAACATGCCCACACCTGATACACACCACAACCACTATAGCTGAAACACACCACAACCACTACACCTGATACACACCACAACATACCCACACCTGATACACACCACAACATACCCACCCATGATACACATCACAACATGCCCACACATGATACACACCACAACATGTCTACACCAGATACATACCACAACATGTCCACACCTGATACACACCACAACATGCCCACACCTGATATACACCAAAACATGTCCAAACCTGATACACACCATAACCACTACAGCTGATACACACCACAACCACTACACCTGATACACACCACAACATACCCACACCTGATACACACCACAACATACCCACCCATGATACACACCACAACATGCCCACACCTGATACATACCACAGATGTCCACACCTGATATACACCACAACCACTACACTTGATACACACACAACATGCCCACACCTGATACAAACCACAACATGCCCGCACCGGATACACACCACAACATGCCCACACCTGATACACACCACAACATGCCCACACCTGATACACACCACAACATGCCCACACCTGATACACACCACAACATTCCCATACCTGATAAACACCATAACCACTACAGTTGATACACACCACAACCACAACACCTGATACACACCACACCATACCCACACCTGATACACACTACAACATGCCCACACCTGATACAAACCACAAAATGCCCACACCTGATACACACCACAACCACTACACCTAATACACACCACAACCACTACACCTGATACACACCACAACATACCCACAACTGATACACACTACAACATGCCCACACCTGATACACACCACAACATGCCCACACCTGATACACACCACAACATGCCCACACCTGATACACACCACAACATGCCCACACCTGATACACACCACAACATGCCCACACCTGATACACACCACAACATGCCCACACCTGATACACACCACAACCACTACACCTGATACACACCACAACATGCCCACAGCTGATACACACCACAACATGTCTACACCTGATACATACCACAAGATGTCCACACCTGATACACACCACAACATGCCCACAACTGATATACACCACAAGCACTACACCGGATACACTCCACAACATGCCCACACATGATACACACTACAACATGCCCACACCTGATACACACCACAACCACTACACCTGATACATACCACAACATGCCCACACCTGATACACACCACAACATGCCCACACCTGATACATACAACAACCAGTACACCTGATACATACCACAACATGCCCACACCTGATACACACCACAACATGTCTACACCTGATACATACCACAAGATGTCCACACCTGATACACACCACAACATGCCCACACCTGATACACACCACAAGCACTACACCGGATACACTCCACAACATGCCCACACATGATACACACTACAACATGCCCACATCTGATACACAGCACAACCACTACACCTGATACACACCACAAAATGCCTACACCTGATACACACCACAACATGCATACACCTGATACACACCACAACCACTACACCTGATACACACCACAACATGCCCACACCTGATACACACCACAACATGCCCACACCTGATACATACAACAACCAGTACACATGATACATACCACAACATGCCCACACCTGATACACACCACAACATGCCCACACCTGATACACACCACAACATGCCCACACCTGATACACACAGCAACCACTACACCTGATACACACCACAACATGCCCACAGCTGACACACACCACCACATGCCTACACCTGATACACACCACAACCACTACACCTGATACACACCACAACATGCCCACACCTGATACATACCACAAGCACTACACCTGATACACACCACAACATACCCACAACTGATACACACTACAACATGCCCACACCTGATACACACCACAACATGCCCACACCTGATACACACCACAACATGCCCACACCTGATACACACCACAACATGCCCACACCTGATACACACCACAACATGCCCACACCTGATACACACCACAACCACTACACCTGAAACACACCACAACATGCCCACAGCTGATACACACCACAACATGTCTACACCTGATACATACCACAAGATGTCCACACCTGATACACACCACAACATTCCCACAACTGATATACACCACAAGCACTACACCGGATACACTCCACAACATGCCCACACATGATACACACTACAACATGCCCACACCTGATACACACCACAACCACTACACCTGATACATACCACAACATGCCCACACCTGATACACACCACAACATGCCCACACCTGATACATACAACAACCAGTACACCTGATACACACCACAACATGTCTACACCTGATACATACCACAAGATGTCCACACCTGATACACACCACAACATGCCCACACCTGATACACACCACAAGCACTACACCGGATACACTCCACAACATGCCCACACATGATACACACTACAACATGCCCACATCTGATACACAGCACAACCACTACACCTGATACACACCACAACATGCCTACACCTGATACACACCACAACATGCATACACCTGATACACACCACAACCACTACACCTGATACACACCACAACATGCCCACACCTGATACACACCACAACATGCCCACACCTGATACATACAACAACCAGTACACATGATACATACCACAACATGCCCACACCTGATACACACCACAACATGCCCACACCTGATACACACCACAACATGCCCACACCTGATACACACAGCAACCACTACACCTGATACACACCACAACATGCCCACAGCTGACACACACCACCACATGCCTACACCTGATACACACCACAACCACTACACCTGATACACACCACAACATGCCCACACCTGATACATACCACAAGCACTACACCTAATATACACCACAACATGCCCACACCTGATACACACCACAACCACTACACCTGATACACACCACAACATGCCCACACCTGATACACACCACAACCACTACACCTGATATACACCACAACATGCCCACACCTGATACATACCACAACATGCCCACACCTGATACACACCACAACCACTATACCTGATACACACCACAACATGCCCACAGCTGATACACACCACAACATGCCCGCACCTGATACACACCACAACATGTCCACAACTGATACACATCACAACCACTACAGCTGATACACACCACAACCACTACAACTGATACACACCTCAATCACTACACCTGATACACACCACAACATGCCCACACCTGATACATACCACAAGCACTACACCTAATACACACCACAACATGCCCACACCTGATACACACCAAAACCACTACACCTGATAAACACCACAACATGCCCACACCTGATACACACCACAACCACTACACCTGATATACACCACAACATGCCCACACCTGATACATACCACAACATGCCCTCACCTGATACACACCACAACCACTATACCTGATACACACCACAACATGCCCACAGCTGATACACACCACAACATGCCCGCACCTGATACACACCACAACATGTCCACACCTGATACACATCACAACCACTACAACTGATACACACCTCAATCACTACACCTGATACACACCACAACATACCCACACCTGATTCAAACCACAACATGCTTACACCTGATACACACCACAACATGTCTACACCAGATACATACCACAACATGTCCACAAATCATACACACCACAACATGCCCACACGTGATATACACCACAACATGTCCAAACCTGATACACACCATAACCACTACAGCTGATACACACCACAACCACTACACCATATACACACCACAACATACCCACACCTGATACACACCACAACATACCCACCCATGATACACACCACAACATGCCCACACCTGATACACACCGCAATCACTACACCTGATACACACAACAACATGCCCACAGCTGATACACACCACAACATGTCTACACCTGATACATACCACAAGATGTCCACACCTGATACACACCACAACCACTACACTTGATACACACCACAACATGCCCACACCTGATACAAACTGCAACCACTACACCTGATACACACCACAACATGCCCACAGCTGATACACACCACAACATGCCCACACCTGATACACACCACAACATGCCCACACCTGATACACACCACAACCACTACACCTGATACACACCACAACATGCCCACACCTGATACACACCACAACATTCCCACACCTGATACACACCACAACATACCCACCCATGATACACACCACAACATGCCTACACCTGATACACACCACAACCACTACACCTGATACACACCACAACATGCCCTCACCTGATACACACCACAAGCACTACACCTGATACACTCCACAACATGCCCACACATGATACACACCACAACATGCCCACACCTGATACACACCACAACATACCCACCCATGATACACACCACAACATGCCTACACCTGATAGACACCACAACCACTACACCTGATACACACCACAACATACCCACACCTGATACACACCACAACATACCCACCCATGATACACACAACAACATGCCCACACCTGATACATACCACAGATGTCCACACCTGATATACACCACAACCACTACACTTGATACACACACAACATGCCCACACCTGATACAAACCGCAACCACTACACCTGATACACACCACAACATGCCCATAGCTGATACACACCACAACATGCCCACACCTGATACACACCACAACATGCCCGCACCGGATACACACCACAACATAATCACACCTGATACACACCACAACAACTACAGCTAATACACACCACAATCACTACATCTGATACACACCACAATCACTACACCTGATACACACCACAACATGCCCACACATGATACACACCACAACATTCCCATACCTGATAAACACAATAACCACTACAGTTGATACACACCAAAACCACAACACCTGATACACACCACACAATACCCACACATGATACACACTACAACATGCCCACACCTGATACACACCACAACATGCCCACACCTGAAACACACCACAACCACTACACCTGATACACACCACAACCACTACACCTGATACACACCACAACATACCCACACCTGATAGACACCACAACATGCCCACACCTGATAGACACCACAACATGCCCACACCTGATACACAACACAACATGCCCACACCTGATACACACCACAACATGCCCACACCTGATACACACCACAACCACTACAGCTGATACACACCACAACCACTACACCTGATACACTCCACAACATACCCACAACTGATACACACTACAACATGTCGACACCTGATACATACCACAACCACTACACCTGATACACACCACAACCACTACGCCTAATACACACCAAAACATGCCCACACCTGATACACACCACAACATGCCCACACATGATACACACCACAATATGCCCACACCTGATACACACCACAACATGCCCATACCTGATGCAAACATCGACCCCTACACCTGATACACACCACAACATGCCCACACCTGATACACACCACAACCACTACAACTAATATACACCACAACATGCCCACATCTGATACACACCACAACATGCCCACACCTCATACACACAACAACAAGCCAAACCTGTTACACACCATAACCACTACTCCTGATACACACCACAACATGCCCACACCTGATACACACCACAATATGCCCATACCTGATAAACACCATAACCACTACAGCTGATACACACCACAACCACTACACCTGATACACACCACACCATACCCACACCTGACACACACCACAACATGCCCACACCTGATACACACCACAACATACCCACCCATGATACACACCCAAACATGCCCACACCTGATACACACTGCAACAACTACACCTGATACACACCACAACATGCCCACAGCTGATACACACTACAACATGTCTACACCTGATACATACCACAAGATGTCCACACCTGATACACACCACTACATGCCCACACCTAATACACACCACAAGCACTACACCGGATACACACCACAACATGCCCACACCTGATACACACCACAACATGCCCACACCTTATACACACCACAACATGCCCACACCTGATACACACCGCAACCACTACACCTGATACACACCACAACATGCCCACAGCTGATACACACCACAACATGCCCACACCTGATACACACCACAAGCACTACAGCTGATACACACCACAACCACTACACCTGATACACACCACAACATACCCACAACTGATACACACTACAACATGCCCACACCTGATACACACCACAACATGCCCAAACCTGATAGACACCACAAGCACTACAGCTGATACACACCACAACCACTACACCTGATACACACCACAACATACCCACAACTGATACACACTACAACATGTCTACACCTGATACATACCACAACATGCCCACACCTGATACACACCACAACATGCCCACACCTGATACATACAACAACCAGTACACCTGATACATACCACAACATGCCCGCACCTGATACACACCACAACATGTCTACAACTGATACATACCACAAGATGTCCACACCTGATACACACCACAACATGCCCACACCTGAAACACACCACAACCACTACAGCTGATACACACCACAACCACTACACCTGATACACACCACAACATGCCCACACATGATACACACCACAACATGCCCACACCAGATACACACCACAACCACTACAACTAATATACACCACAACATGCCCACATCTGATACACACCACAACATGCCCACACCTGATACACACAACAACAAGCCAAACCTGATACACACCATAACCACTACTCCTGATACACACCACAACATGCCCACACCTGATACACACCACAATATGCCCATACCTGATACACACCACAACCACTACACCTGATACACACCACAACATGAATACACCTGACACACACCACAACCACTACACCTGATACACACCACAACCACAACACCTGATACACACCACAACATGCCCACACCTGATACATACCACAACCAGTACACCTGATACATACCACAACATGCCCACACCTGATACACACCACAACATGCCCACACCTGATACACACAGCAACCACTACACCTGATACACACCACAACATGCCCACAGCTGACACACACCACCACATGCCTACACCTGATACACACCACAACAACTACACCTGATACACACCACAACATGCCCACACCTGATACATACCACAACATGCCCACACCTGATACATACAACAACCAGTACACCTGATACATACCACAACATGCCCACACCTGATACACACCACAACATGCCCACACCTGATACACACAACAACATGCCCACACCTGATACACACCACAACATGCCCACACCTGAAACACACAACAAACACTACAGCTGATACACACCACAACCACTATACCTGATACACACCACAACCACTACACCTGATACACACCACAACATGCCCACACCTGATACATACCACAACCAGTACACCTGATACATACCACAACATGCCCACACCTGATACACACCACAACATGCCCACACCTGATACACACAGCAACCACTACACCTGATACACACCACAACATGCCCACAGCTGACACACACCACCACATGCCTACACCTGATACACACCAAAACAACTACACCTGATACACACCACAACATGCCCACACCTGATACATACCACAACATGCCCACACCTGATACATACAACAACCAGTACACCTGATACATACCACAACATGCCCACACCTGATACACACCACAACATGCCCACACCTGATACACACAACAACATGCCCACACCTGATACACACCACAACATGCCCACACCTGAAACACACAACAAACACTACAGCTGATACACACCACAACCACTATACCTGATACACACCACAACCACTACACCTGATACACACCACAACATGAATACACCTGATACACACCACAACCACTACACCTGATACACACCACAACCACAACACCTGATACACACCACAACATGCCCACACCTGATACATACCACAACATGCCCACACCTGATACACACAACAAAATGCCCACACCTGATACACACCACAACATGCCCACACCTGATATACACCACAACATGCACACCTGATACACACCACAACCACTACAGCTGATACACACCACAACCACTACACCTGATACATACCACAGATGTCCACACCTGATACACACCACAACCACTACACTTGATACACCACAACCACTACACCTGATACACACCACAACATACCCACACCTGATACACACCACAACATACCCACACCTGATACACACTACAACATGCCCACACCTGACACACACCACAACCACTAAACCTGATACACACCACAACCACTACACCTGATACATACCACAGATGTCCACACCTGATACACACCACAACCACTACACTTGATACACCACAACCACTACACCTGATACACACCACAACATACCCACACCTGATACACACCACAACATACCCACACCTGATACACACTACAACATGCCCACACCTGACACACACCACAACCACTAAACCTGATACACACTAAAACCACTACACCTGATACACACCACAACATGCCCACACCTTATACACACCACAACCACTACACCTGATACACACCACAACATGCCCACACCTGATACACACCACAAGCACTACACCTGATACACACCAAAACCACTACACCTGATACACACCACAACATGCCCACAGCTGATACACACCACAACATGCCCACACCTGATACACACCACAACCACTACACCTGACACACACCACAACATACCCACACCTGATACACACCACAACATACCCACACCTGATACACACCACAACATGCCCACACCTGATACATACCACAGATGTCCACACCTGATACACACCACAACCACTACACTTGATACACACCACAACATGCCCACACCTGATACAAACCGCAACCACTACACCTGATACACACCACAACATGCCCACAGCTGATACACACCACAACATGCCCACACCTGATACACACCACAACATGCCCGCACCTGATACACACCACAACATGCCCGCACCTGATACACACCACAACAACTACAGCTAATACACACCACAACCACTACAGCTGATACACACCACAATCACTTCACCTGATACACACCACAACATGCCCACACCTGATACACACCACAACATGCCCACAGCTGATACACACCACCATATGCCTACACCTGATACACACCACAACCACTACACCTGATACACACCATAACCACTACAGCTGATACACACCACAACCACTACACCTGATACACACCACAACATACCCACACCTGATACACACCACAACATGTCTATACCTGATACATACCACACGATGTCCACACCTGACACACACCACAACATGCCCACACCTGATACACACCTCAATCACTACACCTGATTCACACCACAACATGCCCACACCTGATACACACCGCAACCACTACACCTGATACACACCACAACATACCCACAGCTGATACACACCACAACATGCCCACACCTGATACACACCACAACATGCCCGAACCTGATACACACCACAACATGGCCACACCTGATACACACCACAACATGCCTACAGCTGATACACACCACAACATGCCCACACCTTATACACACCACAACCACTACAGCTAATACACACCACAACCACTACAGCTGATACACACCACAACCACTACATCTGATACACACCACAACATGCCCACACCTGATACACACCACAAGCACTACACCTGATACACACCACAACATGCCCACACATGATACACACCACAACCACTAAACCTGATACACACCACAACATGCATACACCTGATACACAACACAAACACTACACCTGATACACACCACAACATGCCCACACCTGATACATACCACAACCAGTACACCTGATACATACCACAACATGCCCACACCTGATACACACCACAACCACTACACCTGATACACACCACAACCTGCCCACAGCTGATACACACCACAACATGCCCGCACCTGATACACACAACAACATGCCTACACCTGATACACACCACAACAACTACAGCTGATACACACCACAACCACTACAGCTGATACACACCTCAATCACTACACCTGTTACAAACCACAACATGCTTACACCTGATACACACCACAACATGTCTACACCTGATACACACCACAACATGCCAACACCTGATATACACCACAACATGTCCAAACCTGATACACACCATAACAACTACAGCTGATACACACCACAACCACTACACCTGACACACACCACAACATGCCCACACCTGATACACACCAGAACATGCCCACAACTGATATACACCACAACATGTCCAAACCTGATACACTCCATAACCACTACAGCTGATACACACCACAACCACTACACCTGACACACACCACAACATGCCCACACCTGATACACACCACAACCACTACACTTGATACACCACAACCACTACACCTGATACACACCACAACATACCCACACCTGATACACACCACAACATGCCTACACCTGATACACACCACAACATGCCCACACCTGATACACACCACAACCACAACACCTGACACACACCACAACATGCCCACACCTGATACACACCACAGCATGCCCACACCTGATACACACAACAACATGCCAAACCTGATACACACCATAACCACTACACCTGATACACACCACAACCACTACACTTGATAAACACAACAAAATGCCCACACCTGATACACACCACAACATGCCCATACCTGATAAACACCATAACCACAAAAGCTGATACACACCACAACCACTACACCTGATACACACCACACCATACCCACACCTGACACACACCACAACATGCCCACACCTGATACACACCACAACATACCAACCCATGATACACACCACAACATGCCCACACCTGATACACACCGCAACCACTACACCTGATACACACCACAACATGCCCAAACCTGATATACACCACAAGCACTACACCGGATACACTCCACAACATGCCCACACCTGATACACACCACAACATGCCCACACCTGATACACACAGCAACCACTACACCTGATACACACCACAACATACCAACCCATGATACACACCACAACATGCCCACACCTGATACACACCGCAACCACTACACCTGATACACACCACAACATGCCCACACCTGATACACACCACAAGCACTACACATGATACACACCACAACATGCCCACACATGATACACACCACAACCACTAAACCTGATACACACCACAACATGCATACACCTGATGCACAACACAACCACTACACCTGATACACATCACAACATGCATACACCTGATACAAACCACAACATGCTTACACCTGATACAAACCACAACATGTTTACACCAGATACATACCACAACATGTCCACAAATCATACACACCACAACATGCCCACACGTGATATACACCACAACATGTCCAAACCTGATACACACCATAACCACTACAGCTGATACACACCACAACCACTACACCTGATACACACCACAACATACCCAAACCTGATACAAACCACAACATGCTTACACCTGATACACACCACAACATGCCAACACCTGATATACACCACAACATGTCCAAACCTGATACACACCATAACAACTACAGCTGATACACACCACAACCACTACACCTGATACAAACCACAACATACCCACACCTGATACACACCACAACATACCCACCCATGATACACACCACAACATGCCCATACCTGATACATACCACAGATGTCCACACCTGATACACACCACAACAACTACACCTGATACACACCACAACCACTACACCTGATACACACCACAACATGCCCACACCTGATACATACCACAGATGTCCACACCTGATACACACCACAGATGTCCACACCTGATACACACCACAACCACTACACCTGATACACACCACAACATACCCACACCTGATACACACCACAACATACCCACCCATGATACACACCACAACATGCCCATACCTGATACATACCACAGATGTCCACACCTGATACACACCACAACCACTACACTTGATACACCACAACCACTACACCTGATAAACACCACAACATGCCCACACCTGATACATACCACAGATGTCCACACCTGATACACACCACAGATGTCCACACCTGATACACACCACAACCACTAACCTTGATACACCACAACCGCTACACCTGATACACACCACAACATACCCACACATGATACACACTACAACATGCACACACCTGATACACACCACAACCACTACACCTGATACACACCACAACATACGCACACCTGATACACACCACAACATGCCCACACCTGATACACACCACAACCACTAAACCTGACACACACCACAACATGCCCACACCTGATACACACCACCACATGCCCACACGTGATACACACCACAGCATGCCCACACCTGATACACACGATAACCACTACACCTGATACACACCACAACCACTACACTTGATAAACACAACAAAATGCCCACACCTGATACACACCACAACATGCCCATACCTGATAAACACCATAACCACTAAAGCTGATACACACCACAACCACTACACCTGATACACACCACACCATACCCACACCTGACACACAAAACAACATGCCCACACCTGATACACACCACAACATACCAACCCATGATACACAAAACAACATGCATACACCTGATACACACCACAACCACTACACCTGATACACACCACAATATGCCCACACCTGATACATACAACAACTGCATTACTAGCTGTTTGGGGTTTTAGGCTGGGTTTCTGTACAGCACTTCGAGATATTAGCTGATGTAAGAAGGGCTATATAAAATAAAATTGATTGAAAAATTGATTGAAGTACACCTGATACATACCACAACATGCCAACACCTGATACACACAGCAACCACTACACCTGATACACACCACAACCACTACACTTGATAAACACAACAAAATGCCCACACCTGATACACACCACAACATGCCCATACCTGATAAACACCATAACCACTAAAGCTGATACACACCACAACCACGACACGTGATACACACCACAACATACCTACACCTGATACACACCACAACATGCATACACCTGATACACACCACAACCACTACACCTGATACACACCACAATATGCCCACACCTGATACATACAACAACAAGTACACCTGATACATACCACAACATGCCAACACCTGATAAACACCACAACATGCCCACACCTGATACACACCACAATATGCCAACACCTGATACACACAGCAACCACTACACCTGATACACACAACAACATACCCACACCTGATACACACCGCAACCACTACACCTGATACACACCACAACATGCCCACACCTGATACACACCACAAGCACTACACATGATACACACCACAACATGCCCACACATGATACACACCACAACCACTAAACCTGATACACACCACAACATGCATACACCTGATACACAACACAACCACTACACCTGATACACACCACAACATGCATACACCTGATACATACCACAACCAGTACACCTGATACATACCACAACATGCCCACACCTGATACACACCACAACCACTACACCTGATACACACCACAACCTGCCCACAGCTGATACACACCACAACATGCCCGCACCTGATACACACCACAACATGCCTACACCTGATACACACCACAACCACTACAGCTGATACACACCACAACCACTACAGCTGATACACACCTCAATCACTACACCTGATACACACCACAATATGCTTACACCTGATACACACCACAACATGTCCAAACCATACACACACTATAACCACTACAGCTGATACACACCACAACCACTACACCTGATACACACCACAATATGCTTACACCTGATACACACCACAACATGTCTACACCTGATACACACCACAAGATGTCCACACCTGACACACACCACAACATGCCTACACCTGATACACACCACAACATACCCACCCAAGATACACACCACAACATGCCAACACCTGATACATACCACAGATGTCCACACCTGATACACACCACAACCATTACACTTGATACACCACAACCACTACACCTGATACACACCACAACATACCCACACCTGATACACACCACAACATGCCCACACCTGATACACACCACAACATACCCACTCATGATACACACCACAACATGCCCGCACCTGATACACACCACAACATGCCCGCACCTGATACACACCACAACAACTACAGCTAATACACACCACAACCACTACAGCTGATACACACCACAATCACTACACCGATACACACCACAACATGCCCACACCTGATACACACCACATCATGCCCACAGCTGATACACACCACCACATGCCTACACCTGATACACACCACAACCACTACACCTGATACACACCAAAACATGCCCACACCTGATACACACCACAAGCACTAGTCCTGATACACACCACAACATGCCCACACATGATACACACTACAACATGCCCACACCTGATACACACCACAACCACTGCACCTGGTACACACCACAACATGCATACACCTGATACACACCACAACCACTACACCTGATACACACCACAACATGCACACACCTGATACATACAACAACCAGTACACCTGATACATACCACAGCATGCACACACGTGATACAAACCACAACCACTACACCTGATACACACCACAACATGCCCACAGCTGATACACACCACAACATGCTCGTACCTGATACACACCACAACATTCCCACACCTGATACACACCACAACCACTACAGCTGATACACACCACAACCACTACAGCTGATACAGACCACAATCACTACACCTGATACACACCACAACATACCCACACCTGATACAAACCACAACATGCTTACACCTGATACACACCACAACATGTCTACACCAGATACATACCACAACATGTCCACACCTGATACACACCAAAACATGCCCACACCTGATATACACCACATCATGTCCAAACCTGATACACACCATAACCACTACAGCTGATACACACCACAACCACTACACCTGATACACACCACAAGCACTACACCTGATACACACCACAACATGCCCACACATGATACACACCACAAGCACTACACCTGATACACACCACAACATGCCCAATCATGATACACACTACAACATGCCCACAACTGATACACACTACAACAACTACACCTGATACACACCACAACATGCATACACCTGATACACACCACAACCACTACACCTTATACACACCTCAACATGCCCACACCTGATACATACCACAACCAGTACACATGATACATCCCACACCTGATACACACCACAACATGCCCACACCTGAAACACACCACATCATGCCCACACCTGATACACACCACAACATGCCCACACCTGATACACACCACAACCACTACAGCTGATACACACCACAACCACTACACCTGATACACACCACAATCACTACACCTGATACACACCAAAACATACCCACACCTGATACACACCACAACATGCTTACACCTGATACACACCACAACATGTCTACACCAGATACATACCACAAGATGTCCACACCTGACACACACCACAACATACCCACACCTGATACACACCACAACATGCCCACCCTGATACACACCACAACCACTACAACTGATACACACCACAAGCACTACAGCTGATACACACCACAATCACTACACCTGATACACACCAAAACATACCCACACCTGATACACACCACAACATGCTTACACCTGATACACACCACAACATGTCTACACCAGATACATACCACAAGATGTCCACACCTGACACACACCACAACATACCCACACCTGATATATACCACAAGATGTCCACACCTGATACACACCACAACATGCCCACACCTGTTACACACCACAACATGCCCACCCCTGATACACACCACAACCACTACAGCTGATACACACCACAAGCACTACAGCTGATACACACCACAATCACTACACCTGATACACACCACAACATACCCACACCTGATACACACCACAACATGCTTACACCTGATACACACCACAACATGTCTACACCAGATACATACCACAAGATGTCCACACCTGACACACACCACAACATACCCACACCTGATATATACCACAAGATGTCCACACCTGATACACACCACAACATGCCCACACCTGTTACACACCACAACATGCCCACCCCTGATACACACCACAACCACTACAGCTGATACACACCACAAGCACTACAGCTGATACACACCACAATCACTTAACCTGATACACACCACAACATACCCACACCTGATACACACCACAACATGCTTACACATGATACACACCACAACATGTCTACACCTGATACACACCACAACATACCCACCCATGATACACACCACAACATGCCCACCCCTGATACACACCACAACCACTACAGCTGATACACACCACAAGCACTACAGCTGATACACACCACAAGCACTACAGCTGATACACACCACAATCACTTAACCTGATACACACCACAACATATCCACACCTGATACACACCACAACATGCTTACACTTGATACACACCACAACATGTCTACACCTGATACACACCACAACATACCCACCCATGATACACACCACAACATGCCCACACCTGATACATACCACAGATGTCCACACCTGATACACACCACAACCACTACACTTGATACACCAAAACCACTACACCTGATACACACCACAACATACCCACACCTGATACACACCACAACATGCCCACACCTGATACATACCACAGATGTCCACACCTGATACACACCACAGATGTCCACACCTGATACACACCACAACCACTACACTTGATACACCACAACCACTACACCTGATACACACCACAACATACCCCCACATGATACACACTACAACATGCCCACACCTGATACACACCACAAGCACTACACCTGATACACACCAGAACATGCCCACACCTGCTACACACCACAACCACTACACCTGATACACACCAGAACATGCCCACACCTGCTAAACACCACAACCACTACACCTGATACACACCAAAACCACTACACCTGATACACACCACATCATGCCCACAGCTGATACACACCACCACATGCCTACACCTGATACACACCACAACCACTACACCTGATACACACCAAAACATGCCCACACCTGATACACACCACAAGCACTACACCTGATACACACCACAACGTGCCCACACATGATACACACTACAACATGCCCACACCTGATACACACCACAAGCACTACACCTGATACACACCAGAACATGCCCACACCTGCTACACACCACAACCACTACACCTGATACACACCAAAACCACTACACCTGATACACACCACAACATACCCACACCTGATACACACCACAACATGCCTACACCTGATACACACCACAACATACCCACCCATGATACACACCACAACATGCCCACACCTGATACATACCACAGATGTCCACACCTGATACACACCACACCCACTACACTTGAAACACCACAACCACTACACCTGATACACACCACAACATACCCACACCTGATACACACCACAACATGCCCACACCTGACACATACCACAGATGTCCACACCTGATACACACCACAACCACTACACCTGACACACACCACAACATTCCCACACCTGATACACACCACAACATACCCACTCATGATACACACCACAACATGCCCGCACCTGATACACACCACAACATGCCCGCACCTGATACACACCACAACAACTACAGCTAATACACACCACAACCACTACAGCTGATACACACCACAATCACTACACCTGATACACACCACAACATGCCCACACCTGATACACACCACATCATGCCCACAGCTGATACACACCACCACATGCCTACACCTGATACACACCACAACCACTACACCTGATACACACCAAAACATGCCCACACCTGATACACACCACAAGCACTACACCTGATACACACCACAACATGCCCACACATGATACACACTACAACATGCCCAAACCAGATACACACCACAACCACTGCACCTGGTACACACCACAACATGCACACACCTGATACATACAACAACCAGTACACCTGATACATACCACAGCATGCACACACGTGATACAGACCACAATCACTACACCTGATACACACCACAACATGTCTACACCAGATACATACCACAACATGTCCACACCTGATACACACCAAAACATGCCTACACCTGATATACACCACATCATGTCCATACCTGATACACACCATAACTACTACAGCTGATACACACCACAACCACTACACCTGATACACACCACAACATGCCCACACCTGATACACACCACAAGCACTACACCTGATACACACCACAACATGCCCAACCTGATACACACCGCAATCACTACACCTGATACACACCACAACATGCCCAACCTGATACACTCTGCAACCACTACAGCTGATAAAACCACAACATACCCACAGCTGATACACAACACAACATGCCCACACCTGATACACACAACAACATGCCCGCACCTGATACACACCACAACATGCCCACACCTGATATAAACCACAACATGCCCACAGCTGATACACACCACAACATGCCCCCACCTTATACACACCCCAACCACTACAGCTAATACACACCACAACCACTACAGCTGATACACACCACAACCACTACACCTGATACACACCACAACATGCCCACACCTGATACACACCACAAGCACTACACCTGATACACACCACAACATGCCCAATCATGATACACACTACAACATGCCCACAACTGATACACACTACAACAACTACACCTGATACACACCACAACATGCATACACCTGATACACACCACAACCACTACACCTTATACACACCTCAACATGCCCACACCTGATACATACCACAACCAGTACACATGATACATACCACAACATGCACACACCTGATACATACAACAACCAGTACACCTGATACATACCACAACATGCCCACACCTGATACACACCACAAGCACTACACCTGATACACACCACAACATGCCCAATCATGATACACACTACAACATGCCCACAACTGATACACACTACAACAACTACACCTGATACACACCACAACATGCATACACCTGATACACACCACAACCACTACACCTTATACACACCTCAACATGCCCACACCTGATACATACCACAACCAGTACACATGATACATACCACAACATGCCCACTCCTGATACACACCACAACATGCCCACACCTGAAACACACCACATCATGCCCACACCTGATACACACTACAACATGCCCACACCTGATACACACCACAACCACTACAGCTGATACACACCACAACCACTACACCTGATACACACCACAACATACCCACACCTGATACACACCACAACTAGTCTACACTAGATACATACCACAATATGTCCACACCTGATACACACCACAACATGCCCACACCTGATACACACCACAACATGCCCACCCCTGATACACACCACAACCACTACAGCTGATACACACCACAAGCACTACAGCTGATACACACCACAATCACTACACCTGATACACACCACAACATACCCACACCTGATACACACCACAACATGCTTACACCTGATACACACCACAACATGTCTACACCAGATACATACCACAAGATGTCCACACCTGACACACACCACAACGTACCCACACCTGATACATACCACAAGATGTCCACACCTGATACACACCACAACCACTACACTTAATACACACCACCACATGCCCACACCTGATACACACCACAACATGCCCACACCTGATACACACCGCAACCACTACACCTGATACACACCACAACATGCCCACAGCTGATACACACCACAACATGCCCACACCTGATACATACCACAACATGCCCGCACCTGATACACACCACAACATGCCCACACCTGATACACACCACAACCACTACAGCTTATACACACCACAACCACTACAGCTGATACACACCACAATCACTACACCTGATACATACCACAACCACTACACCTGATACACACCACAACATGCCCACAGCTGATACACACCACCACATGACTACACCTGATACACACCACAACCTCTTCACCTGATACACACCACAACGTGCCCACAGCTGATACACACAACAACATGCCCACAGCTGATACACACCACCACGTGACTACACCTGATACACACCACAACCTCTACACCTGATACACACCACAATATGCCCACACCTGATACACACCACAAGCACTACACCTGATACACAGCACAACATGCCCACACATAATACACACTACAACATGCCCACACCTGATACACACCACAACCACTACACCTGATACACACAACAACATGCCCACAGCTGATACACACCACAAGCACTACACCTGATACACACCAGAACATGCCCACACCTGCTACACACCACAACCACTACACCTGATAAACACCAAAACCACTACACCTGATACACACCACAACATACCCACACCTGATACACACCACAACATGTCTATAACTGATACATAGCACAATATGTCCACACCTGACACACACCACAACATGCCTACACCTGATACACACCACAACATACCCACCCATGATACACACCACAACATGCCCACACCTGATACATACCACAGATGTCCACACCTGATACACACCACAACCACTACACTTGATACACCACAACCACTACACCTGATACACACCACAACATACCCACACCTGATACACACCACAACATGTCTATACCTGATACATAGCACAATATGTTTACACCTGACACACACCACAACATGCCTACACCTGATACACACCACAACATACCCACCCATGATACACACCACAACATGCCCACACCTGATACATACCACAGATGTCCACACCTGATACACACCACAACCACTACACTTGATACACCACAACCACTACACCTGATACACACCACAACCACTACACCTGATACACACCACAACATGCCCACACCTGATACACACCACAACATACCCACCCATAATACACACCACAACATGCCCGCACCTGATACACACCACAACATGTCCGCACCTGATACACACCACAACCACTACAGCTGATACACACCACAATCACTACACCTGATACACACGACAACATGCCCACAACTGATACACACCACATCATGCCCACAGCTGATACACACCACCACATGCCTACACCTGATACACACCACAACCACTACACCTGATACACACCAAAACATGCCCACACCTGATACACACCACAACCACTACACCTGACACACACCATAACATGCCCACACCTGATACACACCACAACATACCCACCCATGATACACACCACAACATGCCCGCACCTGATACACACCACAACATGTCCGCACCTGATACACACCACAACCACTACAGCTGATACACACCACAATCACTACACCTGATACACACGACAACATGCCCACACCTGATACACACCACATCATGCCCACAGCTGATACACACCACCACATGCCTACACCTGATACACACCACAACCACTACACCTGATACACACCACAACATGCCCACACATGATACACACTACAACATGCCCACACCTGATACACACCACAACCACTGCACCTGGTACACACCACAACATGCATACACCTGATACACACCACAACCACTACACCTGATACACACCACAACATGCACACACCTGATACATACAACAACCAGTACACCTGATACATACCACAGCATGCACACACGTGATACAGACCACAATCACTACACCTGATACACACCACAACATACCCACACCTGATACAAACCACAACATGCTTACACTTGATACACACCACATCATGTCTACACCAGATACATACCACAACATGTCCACACCTGATATACACCAAAACATGCCCACACCTGATATACACCACATCATGTCCAAACCTGATACACACCATAACCACTACAGCTGATACACACCACAACCACTACACCTGATACACACCACAATATACCCACACCTGATACACACCACAACATGTCTACACCTGACACACACCACAACATGCCCACACCTGATACACACAGCAATCACTACACCTGATACACACCACAACATGCCCACACCTGATACACACGGCAACCACTACAGCTGATACACACCACAACATACCCACAGCTGATACACAACACAACATGCCCACACCTGATACACACCACAACAAGCCCGCACCTGATACACACCACAACATGCCCACACCTGATACACACCACAACATGCCCACACCTTATACACACCACAACCACTACAGCTAATACACACTACAACCACTACAGCTGATACACACCACAACCACTACACCTGATACACACCACAACATACCCACACCTGATACACACCACAAGCACTACACCTGATACACACTACAACATAACCACAAATGATACACACTACAACAACTACACCTGATACACACCACAACCACTACTCCTTATACACACCTCAACATGCCCACACCTGATACATACCACAACCAGTACACATGATACATACCACAACATGCCCACACCTGATACACACCACAACATGCCCACACCTGAAACACACCACATCATGCCCACACCTGATACACACCACAACATGCCCACACCTGATACACACCACAACCACTACAGCTGATACACACCACAAACACTACACCTGATACACACCACAACATACCCACACCTGATACACACCACAACTAGTCTACACTAGATACATACCACAAGATGTCCACACCTGATACACACCACAACATGCCCACACCTGATACACACCACAACATGCCCACCCCTGATACACACCACAACCACTACAGCTGATACACACCACAAGCACTACAGCTGATACACACCTCAATCACTACACCTGATACACACCACAACATACCCACACCTGATACACACCACAACATGCTTACACCTGATACACAACACAACATGTCTACACCAGATACATACCACAAGATGTCCACACCTGACACACACCACAACCACTACACTTGATACACACCACCACATGCCCACACCTGATACACACCACAACATGCCCACACCTGATACACACCGCAACCACTACACCTGATACACACCACAACATGCCCACAGCTGATACACACCACAACATGCCCACACCTGATACATACCACAACATGCCCGCACCTGATACACACCACAACATGCCCACACCTGATACACACCACAACCACTACAGCTTATACCCACCACAACCACTACAGCTGATACACACCACAATCACTACACCTGATACATACCACAACCACTACACCTGATACACACCACAACATGCCCACAGCTGAAACACACCACCACATGACTACACCTGATACACACCACAACCTCTACACCTGATACACACCACAACATGCCCACAGCTGATACACACAACAACATGCCCACAGCTGATACACACCACCACGTGACTACACCTGATACACACAACAACCTCTACACCTGATACACACCACAACATGCCCACACCTGATACACACCACAAGCACTACACCTGATACACAGCACAACATGCCCACACCTGATACACACCACAAGCACTACACCTGATACACACCAGAACATGCCCACACCTGCTACACACCACAACCACTACACCTGATAAACACCAAAACCACTACACCTGATACACACCACAACATACCCACACCTGATACAAACCACAACATGCCTACACCTGATACACACCACAACATACCCACCCATGATACACACCACAACATGCCACACCTGATACATACCACAGATGTCCACACCTGATACACACCACAACCACTACAGCTGATACACAACACAACCACTACACCTGATACACACCACAACATACCCACACCTGATACACACCACAACATGCCCACACCTGATACATACCACAGATGTCCACACCTGATACACACCACAACCACTACACCTGACACACACCACAACATGCCCACACCTGATACACACCACAACATACCCACCTATGATACACACCACAACATGCCCGCACCTGCTACACACCACAACATGTCCGCACCTGATACACACCACAACAACTACAGCTAATACACACGACAACCACTACAGCTGATACACACCACAATCACTACACCTGATACACACGACTACATGCCCAAACCTGATACACACCACATCATGCCCACAGCTGATACACACCACCACATGCCTACACCTGATACACACCACAACCACTACACCTGATACACACCAAAACATGCCCACACCTGATACACACCACAAGCACTACACCTGATACACACCACAACATGCCCACACATGATACACACTACAACATGCCCACACCTGATACACACCACAACCACTGCACCTGGTACACACCACAACATGCATACACCTGATACACACCACAACCACTACACCTGATACACACCACAACATGCACACACCTGATACATACAACAACCAGTACACCTGATACATACCACAGCATGCACACACGTGATACAGACCACAATCACTACACCTGATACACACCACAACATACCCACACCTGATACAAACCACAACATGCTTACACTTGATTCACACCACATCATGTCTACACCAGATACATACCACAACATGTCCACACCTGATATACACCAAAACATGCCCACACCTGATATACACCACATCATGTCCAAACCTGATACACACCATAACCACTACAGCTGATACACACCACAACCACTACACCTGATACACACCACAATATACCCACACCTGATACACACCACAACATGTCTACACCTGACACACACCACAACATGCCCACACCTGATACACACAGCAATCACTACACCTGATACACACCACAACATGCCCACACCTGATACACACGGCAACCACTACAGCTGATACACACCACAACATACCCACAGCTGATACACAACACAACATGCCCACACCTGATACACACCACAACATGCCTGCACCTGATACACACCACAACATGCCCACACCTGATACACACCACAACATGCCCACAGCTGATACACACCACAACATGCCCACACCTTATACACACCACAACCACTACAGCTAATACACACTACAACCACTACAGCTGATACACACCACAACCACTACACCTGATACACACCACAACATACCCACACCTGATACACACCACAAGCACTACACCTGATACACACTACAACATGCCCACAAATGATACACACTAAAACAACTACACCTGATACACACCACAACATGCATACACCTGATACACACCACAACCACTACTCCTTATACACACCTCAACATGCCCACACCTGATACATACCACAACCAGTACACATGATACATACCACAACATGCCCACACCTGATACACACCACAACATGCCCACACCTGAAACACACCACATCATGCCCACACCTGATACACACCACAACATGCCCACACCTGATACACACCACAACCACTACAGCTGATACACACCACAACCACTACACCTGATACACACCACAACATACCCACACCTGATACACACCACAACTAGTCTACACTAGATACATACCACAAGATGTCCACACCTGATACACACCACAACATGCCCACCCCTGATACACACCACAACCACTACAGCTGATACACACCACAAGCACTACAGCTGATACACACCTCAATCACTACACCTGATACACACCACAACATACCCACACCTGATACACACCACAACATGCTTACACCTGATACACACCACAACATGTCTACACCAGATACATACCACAAGATGTCCACACCTGACACACACCACAACCACTACACTTGATACACACCACCACATGCCCAAACCTGATACACACCACAACATGCCCACACCTGATACACACCGCAACCACTACACCTGATACACACCACAAAATGCCCACAGCTGATACACACCACAACATGCCCACACCTGATACATACCACAACATGCCCGCACCTGATATACACCACAACATGCCCACACCTGATACACACCACAACCACTACAGCTTATACCCACCACAACCACTACAGCTGATACACACCACAATCACTACACCTTATACATACCACAACATGCCCACAGCTGAAACACACCACCACATGACTACACCTGATACACACCACAACCTCTACACCTGATACACACCACAACGTGCCCACAGCTGATACACACAACAACATGCCCACAGCTGATACACACCACCACGTGACTACACCTGATACACACCACAACCTCTACACCTGATACACACCACAACATGCCCACACCTGATACACACCACAAGCACTACACCTGATACACAGCACAACATGCCCACACATGATACACACTACAACATGCCCACACCTGATACACACCACAACCACTACACCTGATACACACAACAACATGCCCACACCTGATACACACCACAAGCACTACACCTGATACACACCAGAACATGCCCACACCTGCTACACACCACAACCACTACACCTGATAAACACCAAAACCACTACACCTGATACACACCACAACATACCCACACCTGATACAAACCACAACATGCCTACACCTGATACACACCACAACATACCCACCCATGATACACACCACAACATGCCCACACCTGATACATACCACAGATGTCCACACCTGATACACACCACAACCACTACAGCTGATACACAACACAACCACTACACCTGATACACACCACAACAAACCCACACCTGATACACACCACAACATGCCCACACCTGATACATACCACAGATGTCCACACCTGATACACACCACAACCACTACACCTGATACACACAACAACATGCCCACACCTGATACACACCACAAGCACTACACCTGATACACACCAGAACATGCCCACACCTGCTACACACCACAACCACTACACCTGATAAACACCAAAACCACTACACCTGATACACACCACAACATACCCACACCTGATACAAACCACAACATGCCTACACCTGATACACACCACAACATACCCACCCATGATACACACCACAACATGCCCACACCTGATACATACCACAGATGTCCACACCTGATACACACCACAACCACTACAGCTGATACACAACACAACCACTACACCTGATACACACCACAACAAACCCACACCTGATACACATCACAACATGCCCACACCTGATACACACCACAACATACCCACCCATGATACACACCACAACATTCCCGCACCTGCTACACACCACAACATGTCCGCACCTGATACACACCACAACAACTACAGCTAATACACACGACAACCACTACAGCTGATACACACCACAATCACTACACCTGATACACACGACTACATGCCCACACCTGATACACACCACATCATGCCCACAGCTGATACACACCACCACATGCCTACACCTGATACACACCACAACCACTACACCTGATACACACCAAAACATGCCCACACCTGATACACACCACAAGCACTACACCTGATACACACCACAACATGCCCACACATGATACACACTACAACATGCCCACACCTGATACACACCACAACCACTGCACCTGGTACACACCACAACATGCATACACCTGATACACACCACAACCACTACACCTGATACACACCACAACATGCACACACCTGATACATACAACAACCAGTACACCTGATACATACCACAGCATGCACACACGTGATACAGACCACAATCACTACACCTGATACACACCACAACATACCCACACCTGATACAAACCACAACATGCTTACACCTGATACACACCACAACATGTCTACACCAGATACATACCACAACATGTCCACACCTGATACACACCAAAACATGCCCACACCTGATATACACCACATCATGTCCAAACCTGATACACACCATACCCACTACAGCTGATACACACCACAACCACTACACCTGATAAACACCACAACATACCCACACCTGATACACACCACAACATGTCTACACCTGACACACACCACAACATGTCTACACCTGACACACACCACAACATGCCCACACCTGATACACACCGCAATCACTACACCTGATACACACCACAACATGCCCACACCTGATACACACTGCAACCACTACAGCTGATACAAACCACAACATACCCAAAGCTGATACACAACACAACATGCCCACACCTGATACACACAACAACATGCCCGCACCTGATACACACCACAACATGCCCACACCTGATACACACCACAACATGCCCACAGCTGATAAACACCACAACATGCCCACACCTTATACACACCACAACCACTACAGCCAATACACACCACAACCACTACAGCTGATACACACCACAACCACTACACCTGATACACACCACAACATGCCCACACCTGATACACACCACAAGCACTACACCTGATACACACCACAACATGCCCACTCATGATACACACTACAACATGCCCACAACTGATACACACTACAACAACTACACCTGATACACACCACAACATGCATACACCTGATTAACACCACAACCACTACACCTTATACACACCTCAACATGCCCACACCTGATAAACACCACAACCACTACACCTGATACACACCACAACATACCCACACCTTATACACACAACAACTAGTCTACACTAGATACATACCACAAGATGTCCACACCTGATACACACCACAACATGCCCACACCTGATACACACCACAACATGCCCACCCCTGATACACACCACAACCACTACAGCTGATACACACCACAAGCACTACAGCTGATACACACCACAATCACTACACCTGATACACACCACAACATACCCACACCTGATACACACCACAACATGTCTACACCAGATACATACCACAAGATGTCCACACCTGACACACACCACAACATACCCACACCTGATACATTCCATAAGATGTCCACACCTGATACACACCACAACCACTACACTTGATACACACCACCACATGCCCACACCTGATACACACCACAACATGCCCACACCTGATACACACCAGAACCACTACACCTTATACACACCACAACATGCCCACACCTGATACATACCACAACATGCCCGCACCTGATACACACCACAACATGCCCACACCTGATACACACCACAACCACTACAGCTTATACACACCACAACCACTACAGCTGATACACACCACAACCAATACACCTGATACACACCACAACATACCCACACCTGATACACACAACAACTAGTCTACACTAGATACATACCACAAGATGTCCACACCTGATACACACCACAACATGCCCACCCCTGATACACACCACAACCACTACAGCTGATACACACCAAAAGCACTACAGCTGATACACACCACAATCACTACACCTGATACACACCACAACATACCCACACCTGATACACACCACAACATGCTTACACCTGATACACACAACAACATGTCTACACCAGATACATACCACAAGATGTCCACACCTGACACACACCACAACATACCCACACCTGATACATACCACAAGATGTCCACACCTGATACACACCACAACCACTACACTTGATACACACCACCACATGCCCACACCTGATACACACCACAACATGCCCACACCTGATACACACCGCAACCACTACACCTGATACACACCACAACATGCCCACAGCTGATACACACCACAACATGCCCACACCTGATACATACCACAACATGCCCGCACCTGATACACACCACAACATGCCCACACCTGATACACACCACAACCACTACAGCTTATACACACCACAACCACTACAGCTGATACACACCACAATCACTACACCTGATACATACCACAACCACTACACCTGATACACACCACAACATGCCCACAGCTGATACACACCACCACATGACTACACCTGATACACACCACCACATGACTACATCTGATACACACCACAACCTCTACACCTGATACACACCACACCATGCCCACACCTGATACACACCACAAGCACTACACCTGATACACAGCGCAACATGCCCACACATGATACACACTACAACATGCCAACACTTGATACACACCAAAACCACTACACCAGATACATACCACAACATGCCCACACCTGATACACACTACAACCACTACACCTGATACACACCACAACATGCCCACAGCTGATACACACCACAACATGCCCACACCTGATACACATAACAACCACTACAGCTGATACACACCACAACCACTACAGCTGATACACACCACAATCACTACACCTGATACACACCACAACATACCCACACCTGATACACACCACAACATGCTTACACCTGATAAACACCACAACATGTCTACACCAGATACATACCACAAGATGTCCACACCTGACACACACCACAACATACCCACACCTGATACACACCACAACATGCCTACACCTGATACATACCACAGATGTCCACACCTGATACACACCACAACCACTACACTTGATACACACCACAACATGCCCACACCTGATACAAACAGCAACCACTACACCTGATACACACCACAACATGCCCACAGCTGATACACACCACAACATGCCCGCACCTGATACACACCACAACATGCCCACACCTGATACACACAACAACCACTACAGCTGATACACACCACAACCACTACAGCTGATACACACCACAATCACTACACCTGATATACACCACAACATACCCACACCTGATACACACCACAACATGCTTACACCTGATAAACACCACAACATGTCTACACCAGATACATACCACAAGATGTCCACACCTGACACACACCACAACATACCCACACCTGATACACACCACAACATGCCTACACCTGATACATACCACAGATGTCCACACCTGATACACACCACAACCACTACACTTGATACACACCACAACATGCCCACACCTGATACAAACCGGAACCACTACACCTGATACACACCACAACATGCCCACAGCTGATACACACCACAACATGCCCACACCTGATACACACCACAACATGCCTGCACCTGATACACACCACAACATGCCCGCACCTGATACACACCACAACAACTACAGCTAATACACACCACAACCACTACAGCTGATACACACCACAATCACTTCACCTGATACACACCACAACATGCCCACACCTGATACACACCACAACATGCCCACAGCTGATACACACCACCATATGCCTACACCTGATACACACCACAACCACTACAGCTGATACACACCACAACCACTACACCTGATACACACCACAACATACCCACACCTGATACACACCACAACATGTCTATACCTGATACATACCACACGATGTCCACACCTGACACACACCACAACATGCCCACACCTGATACACACCGCAATCACTACACCTGATTCACACCACAACATGCCCACACCTGATACACACCGCAACCACTACACCTGATACACACCACAACAAACCTACACCTGATACACACCACAACATGTCTATACCTGATACATACCACAAGATGTCCACACCTGACACACACCACAACATGCCCACACCTGATACACACCACAACCACTACACTTGATACACCACAACCACTACACCTGATACACACAACAACATACCCACACCTGATACACACCACAACATGCCCACACCTGATACATACCACAGATGTCCACACCTGATACACACCACAGATGTCCACACCTGATACACACCACAACCACTACACCTGATACACACCACAACATGCCCGCACCTGATACACACCACAACATGGCCACACCTGATACACACCACAACATGCCTACAGCTGATACACACCACAACATGCCCACACCTTATACACACCACAACCACTACAGCTAATACACACCACAACCACTACAGCTGATACACACCACAACCACTACATCTGATACACACCACAACATGCCCACACCTGATAAACACCACAACCACTAAACCTGATACACACCACAATATGCATACACCTGATACACAACACAAACACTACACCTGATACACACCACAACATGCCCACACCTGATACATACCACAACCAATACACCTGATACATACCACAACATGCCCACACCTGATACACACCACAACCACTACACCTGATACACACCACAACATGCCCACAGCTGATACACACCACAACATGCCCGCACCTGATACACACCACAACATGCCTACACCTGATACACACCACAACAACTACAGCTGATACACACCACAACGACAACAGCTGATACACACCTCAATCACTACACCTGTTACACACCACAACATACCCACACCTGATACAAACCACAACATGCTTACACCTGATACACACCACAGCATGTCTACACCTGATACACACCACAACATGCCAACACCTGATATACACCACAACATGTCCAAACCTGATACACACCATAACAACTACAGCTGATACAAACCACAACCTCTACACCTGATACACACCACAACATACCCACACCTGATACACACCACAACATGTCTATACCTGATACATACCACACGATGTCCACACCTGACACACACCACAACATGCCCACACCTGATACACACCGCAATCACTACACCTGATTCACACCACAACATGCCCACACCTGATACACACCGCAACCACTACACCTGATACACACCACAACAAACCTACACCTGATACACACCACAACATGTCTATACCTGATACATACCACAGATGTCCACACCTGATACACACCACAGATGTCCACACCTGATACACACCACAACCACTACACTTGATACACCACAACCACTACACCTGATACACACCACAAAATACCCACACATGATACACACTACAACATGCCCACACCTGATACACACCACAACCATTACACCTGATACACACCACAACATGCCCGCACCTGATACACACCACAACATGCCTACACCTGATACACACCACAACAACTACAGCTGATACACACCACAACGACAACAGCTGATACACACCTCAATCACTACACCTGTTACACACCACAACATACCCACACCTGATACAAACCACAACATGCTTACACCTGATACACACCACAGCATGTCTACACCTGATACACACCACAACATGCCAACACCTGATATACACCACAACATGTCCAAACCTGATACACACCATAACAACTACAGCTGATACAAACCACAACCTCTACACCTGATACACACCACAACATACCCACACCTGATACACACCACAACATGTCTATACCTGATACATACCACACGATGTCCACACCTGACACACACCACAACATGCCCACACCTGATACACACCGCAATCACTACACCTGATTCACACCACAACATGCCCACACCTGATACACACCGCAACCACTACACCTGATACACACCACAACAAACCTACACCTGATACACACCACAACATGTCTATACCTGATACATACCACAGATGTCCACACCTGATACACACCACAGATGTCCACACCTGATACACACCACAACCACTACACTTGATACACCACAACCACTACACCTGATACACACCACAAAATACCCACACATGATACACACTACAACATGCCCACACCTGATACACACCACAACCATTACACCTGATACACACCACAACATACCCACACCTGATACACACCACAACATACCTACACCTGATACACACCACAACATGCCCACACCTGATACACACCACAACCACAACACCTGACACACACCGCAACATGCCCACACCTGATACACACCACAACATGCCCACACCTGATACACACCACAGCATGCCCACACCTGATACACACAACAACATGCCAAACCTGATACACACCATAACCACTACACCTGATACACACCACAACCACTACACTTGATAAACACAACAAAATGCCCACACCTGATACACCACAACATGCCCATACCTGATAAACACCATAACCACTAAAGCTGATACACACCACAACCACTACACCTGATACACACCACACCATACCCACACCTGACACACACCACAACATGCCCACACCTGATACACACCACAACATACCAACCCATGATACACACCACAACATGCCCACACCTGATACACACCGCAACCACTACACCTGATACACACCACAACATGCCCACACCTGATATACACCACAAGCACTACACCGGATACACTCCACAACATGCCCACACATGATACACACTACAACATGACCACACCTGAAAAACACCACAACCACTCCACCTGATACACAACACAACATACCTACACCTGATACACACCACAACATGCATACACCTGATACACACCACAACCACTACACCTGATACACACAACAATATGCCCACACCTGATACACACCACAACATGCATACACCTGATACACAACACAAACACTACACCTGATACACACCACAACATGCCCACACCTGATACATACCACAACCAGTACACCTGATACATACCACAACATGCCCACACCTGATACACACCACAACCACTACACCTGATACACACCACAACCTGCCCACAGCTGATACACACCACAACATGCCCGCACCTGATACACACCACAACATGCCTACACCTGATACACACCACAACAACTACAGCTGATACACACCACAACCACTACAGCTTATACACACCTCAATCACTACACCTGTTACACACAACAACATACCCACACCTGATACACACCACAACATGTCTACACCTTATACACACCACAACATGCCAACACCTGATATACACCACAACATGTCCAAACCTGATACACACCATAACAACTACAGCTGATACACACCACAACCACTACACCTGATACACACCACAACATACCCACACCTGATACACACCACAACATGTCTATACCTGATACATACCACAAGATGTCCACACCTGACACACACCACAACATGCCCACACCTGATACACACCACAAGATGTCCACACCTGACACACACCACAACATGCCCACACCTGATACACACAACAACCACTACACTTGATACACCACAACCACTACACCTGATACACACAACAACATACCCACACCTGATACACACCACAACATGCCCACACCTGATACACACCACAACCACAACACCTGACACACACCACAACATGCCCACACCTGATACACACCACAACATGCCCACACCTGATACACACCACAGCATGTCCACACCTGATACACACAACAACATGCCAAACCTGATACACACCATAACCACTACACCTGATACACACCACAACCACTACACTTGATAAACACAAAAAAATGCCCACACCTGATACACACCACAACATGCCCATACCTGATAAACTCCATAACCACTAAAGCTGATACACACCACAACCACTACACCTGATACACACCACACCATACCCACACCTGACACACACCACAACATGCCCACACCTGATACACACCACAACATACCAACCCATGATACACACCACAACATGCCCACACCTGATACACACCGCAACCACTACACCTGATAAACACCACAACATGCCCACACCTGATATACACCACAAGCACTACACCGGATACACTCCACAACATGCCCTCACATGATACACACTACAACATGACCACATCTGAAAAACACCACAACCACTCCACCTGATACACACCACAACATGCATACACCTGATACACACCACAACCACTACACCTGATACACACCACAATATGCCCACACCTGATACACACCACAACATGCCCACACCTGATACACACAGCAACCACTACACCTGATACACACCACAACATACCAACCCTTGATACACACCACAACATGCCCACACCTGATACACACCGCAAAAACTACACCTGATACACAGCACAACATGCCCACACCTGATACATACCACAACCAGTACACCTGATACATACCACAACATGCCCACACCTGATACACACCACAACAACTACACCTGATACCCACCACAACCTGCCCACAGCTGATTCACACCACAACATGCCCGCACCTGAATCACACCACAACATGCCCACGCCTGATACACACCACAACCACTACAGCTGATACACACCACAACCACTACAGCTGATACACACCTCAATCACTACACCTGATACACACCACAACATACCCACACCTGATACAAACCACAACATGCCCACACCTGATACACACCACAGCATGTCCACACCTGATACACACAACAACATGCCAAACCTGATACACACCATAACCACTACACCTGATACACACCACAACCACTACACTTGATAAACACAAAAAAATGCCCACACCTGATACACACCACAACATGCCCATACCTGATAAACACCATAACCACTAAAGCTGATACACACCACAACCACTACACCTGATACACACCACACCATACCCACACCTGACACACACCACAACATGCCCACACCTGATACACACCACAACATACCAACCCATGATACACACCACAACATGCCCACACCTGATACACACCGCAACCACTACACCTGATAAACACCACAACATGCCCACACCTGATATACACCACAAGCACTACACCGGATACACTCCACAACATGCCCTCACATGATACACACTACAACATGACCACATCTGAAAAACACCACAACCACTCCACCTGATACACACCACAACATGCATACACCTGATACACACCACAACCACTACACCTGATACACACCACAATATGCCCACACCTGATACACACCACAACATGCCCACACCTGATACACACAGCAACCACTACACCTGATACACACCACAACATACCAACCCTTGATACACACCACAACATGCCCACACCTGATACACACCGCAAAAACTACACCTGATACACAGCACAACATGCCCACACCTGATACATACCACAACCAGTACACCTGATACATACCACAACATGCCCACACCTGATACACACCACAACAACTACACCTGATACCCACCACAACCTGCCCACAGCTGATTCACACCACAACATGCCCGCACCTGAATCACACCACAACATGCCCACGCCTGATACACACCACAACCACTACAGCTGATACACACCACAACCACTACAGCTGATACACACCTCAATCACTACACCTGATACACACCACAACATACCCACACCTGATACAAACCACAACATGCTTACACCTGATACACACCACAACCACCACACCTGATACACACCACAACCTGCCCACAGCTGATAAACACCACAACATGCCCACCCCTGATACACACCACAACCACTACAGCTGATACACACCAAAAGCACTACAGCTGATACACACCACAATCACTACACCTGATACACACCACAACATACCCACACCTGATACACACCACAACATGCTTACACCTGATACACACCACAACATGTCTACACCAGATACATACCACAAGATGTCCACACCTGACACACACCACAACATACCCACACCTGATACATACGACAAGATGTCCACACCTGATACACACCACAACCACTACACTTGATACACACCACCACATGCCCACACCTGATACACACCACAACATGCCCACACCTGATACATACCACAACATGCCCGCACCTGATACACACCACAACATGCCCACACCTGATACACACCACAACCACTACAGTTTATAAACACCACAACCACTACAGCTGATACACACCACAATCACTACACCTGATACATACCAAAACCACTACACCTGATACACACCACAACATGCCCACAGCTGATACACACCACCACATGACTACACCTGATACACACCACCACATGACTACATCTGATACACACCACAACCTCTACACCTGATACACACCACAACATGCCCACACCTGATACACACCACAAGCACTACACCTGATACACAGCGCAACATGCCCACACATGATACACACTACAACATGCCAACACTTGATACACACCAAAACCACTACACCAGATACATACCACAACATGCCCACACCTGATACACACTACAACCACTACACCTGATACACACCACAACATGCCCACAGCTGATACACACCACAACATGCCCACACCTGATACACATAACAACCACTACAGCTGATACACACCACAACCACTACAGCTGATACACACCACAATCACTACACCTGATACACACCACAACATACCCACACCTGATACACACCACAACATGCTTACACCTGATAAACACCACAACATGTCTACACCAGATACATACCACAAGATGTCCACACCTGACACACACCACAACATACCCACACCTGATACACACCACAACATGCCTACACCTGATACATACCACAGATGTCCACACCTGATACACACCACAACCACTACACTTGATACACACCACAACATGCCCACACCTGATACACACCACAACCACTACACTTGATACACACCACAACATGCCCACACCTGATACAAACCGCAACCACTACACCTGATACACACCACAACATGCCCACAGCTGATACACACCACAACATGCCCGCACCTGATACACACCACAACATGCCCACACCTGATACACATAACAACCACTACAGCTGATACACACCACAACCACTACAGCTGATACACACCACAATCACTACACCTGATATACACCACAACATACCCACACCTGATACACACCACAACATGCTTACACCTGATAAACACCACAACATGTCTACACCAGATACATACCACAAGATGTCCACAACTGACACACACCACAACATACCCACACCTGATACACACCACAACATGCCTACACCTGATACATACCACAGATGTCCACACCTGATACACACCACAACCACTACACTTGATACACACCACAACATGCCCACACCTGATACAAACCGCAACCACTACACCTGATACACACCACAACATGCCCACAGCTGATACACACCACAACATGCCCACACCTGATACACACCACAACATGCCTGCACCTGATACACACCACAACATGCCCGCACCTGATACACACCACAACAACTACAGCTAATACACACCACAACCACTACAGCTGATACACACCACAATCACTTCACCTGATACACACCACAACATGCCCACACCTGATACACACCACAACATGCCCACAGCTGATACACACCACCATATGCCTACACCTGATACACACCACAACCACTACAGCTGATACACACCACAACCACTACACCTGATACACACCACAACATACCCACACCTGATACACACCACAACATGCCCACACCTGATACACACCGCAATCACTACACCTGATTCACACCACAACATGCCCACACCTGATACACACCGCAACCACTACACCTGATACACACCACAACAAACCTACACCTGATACACATCACAACATGTCTATACCTGATACATACCACAAGATGTCCACACCTGACACACACCACAACATGCCCACACCTGATACACACCACAACCACTACACTTGATACACCACAACCACTACACCTGATACACACAACAACATACCCACACCTGATACACACCACAACATGCCCACACCTGATACATACCACAGATGTCCACACCTGATACACACCACAGATGTCCACACCTGATACACACCACAACCACTACACCTGATACACACCACAACATGCCCGCACCTGATACACACCACAACATGGCCACACCTGATACACACCACAACATGCCTACAGCTGATACACACCACAACATGCCCACACCTTATACACACCACAACCACTACAGCTAATACACACCACAACCACTACAGCTGATACACACCACAACCACTACATCTGATACACACCACAACATGCCCACACCTGATACACACCACAACCACTAAACCTGATACACACCACAATATGCATACACCTGATACACAACACAAACACTACACCTGATACACACCACAACATGCCCACACCTGATATATACCACAACCAATACACCTGATACATACCACAACATGCCCACACCTGATACACACCACAACCACTACACCTGATACACACCACAACATGCCCACAGCTGATACACACCACAACATGCCCGCACCTGATACACACCACAACATGCCTACACCTGATACACACCACAACAACTACAGCTGATACACACCACAACGACAACAGCTGATACACACCTCAATCACTACACCTGTTACACACCACAACATACCCACACCTGATACAAACCACAACATGCTTACACCTGATACACACCACAGCATGTCTACACCTGATACACACCACAACATGCCAACACCTGATATACACCACAACATGTCCAAACCTGATACACACCATAACAACTACAGCTGATACACACCACAACCTCTACACCTGATACACACCACAACATACCCACACCTGATACACACCACAACATGTCTATACCTGATACATACCACAAGATGTCCACACCTGACACCCACCACAACATGCCCACACCTGATACACACAACAACCACTACACTTGATACACCACAACCACTACACCTGATACACACAACAACATACCCACACCTGATACACACCACAACATGCCCACACCTGATACATACCACAGATGTCCACACCTGATACACACCACAGATGTCCACACCTGATACACACCACAACCACTACACTTGATACACCACAACCACTACACCTGATACACACCACAAAATACCCACACATGATACACACTACAACATGCCCACACCTGATACACACCACAACCACTACACCTGATACACACCACAACATACCCACACCTGATACACACCACAACATGCCTACACCTGATACACACCACAACATGCCCACACCTGATACACACCACAACCACAACACCTGACACACACCACAACATGCCCACACCTGATACACACCACAACATGCCCACACCTGATACACACCACAGCATGCCCACACCTGATACACACCACAACATGTCTATACCTGATACATACCACACGATGTCCACACCTGACACACACCACAACATGCCCACACCTGATACACACCGCAATCACTACACCTGATTCACACCACAACATGCCCACACCTGATACACACCGCAACCACTACACCTGATACACACCACAACAAACCTACACCTGATACACACCACAACATGTCTATACCTGATACATACCACAGATGTCCACACCTGATACACACCACAGATGTCCACACCTGATACACACCACAACCACTACACCTGATACACACCACAAAATACCCACACATGATACACACTACAACATGCCCACACCTGATACACACCACAACCATTACACCTGATACACACCACAACATACCCACACCTGATACACACCACAACATGCCTACACCTGATACACACCACAACATGCCCACACCTGATACACACCACAACCACAACACCTGACACACACCACAACATGCCCACACCTGATACACACCACAACATGCCCACACCTGATACACACCACAGCATGCCCACACCTGATACACACAACAACATGCCATACCTGATAAACACCATAACCACTAAAGCTGATACACACCACAACCACTACACCTGATACACACCACACCATACCCACACCTGACACACACCACAACATGCCCACACCTGATACACACCACAACATACCAACCCATGATACACACCACAACATGCCCACACCTGATACACACCGCAACCACTACACCTGATACACACCACAACATGCCCACACCTGATATACACCACAAGCACTACACCGGATACACTCCACAACATGCCCACACATGATACACACTACAACATGACCACACCTGAAAAACACCACAACCACTCCACCTGATACACAACACAACATACCTACACCTGATACACACCACAACATGCATACACCTGATACACACCACAACCACTACACCTGATACACACCACAATATGCCCACACCTGATACACACCACAACATGCATACACCTGATACACAACACAAACACTACACCTGATACACACCACAACATGCCCACACCTGATACATACCACAACCAGTACACCTGATACATACCACAACATGCCCACACCTGATACACACCACAACCACTACACCTGATACACACCACAACCTGCCCACAGCTGATACACACCACAACATGCCCGCACCTGATACACACCACAACATGCCTACACCTGATACACACCACAACAACTACAGCTGATACACACCACAACCACTACAGCTTATACACACCTCAATCACTACACCTGTTACACACCACAACATACCCACACCTTATACACACCACAACATGCCAACACCTGATATACACCACAACATGTCCAAACCTGATACACACCATAACAACTACAGCTGATACACACCACAACCACTACACCTGATACACACCACAACATACCCACACCTGATACACACCACAACCACTACACCTGATACACACCACAACATGCCCACACCTGATACACACCACAAGATGTCCACACCTGACACACACCACAACATGCCCACACCTGATACACACAACAACCACTACACTTGATACACCACAACCACTACACCTGATACACACAACAACATACCCACACCTGATACACACCACAACATGCCCACACCTGATACACACCACAACCACAACACCTGACACACAACACAACATGCCCACACCTGATACACACCACAACATGCCCACACCTGATACACACCACAGCATGCCCACACCTGATACACACAACAACATGCCAAACCTGATACACACCATAACCACTACACCTGATACACACCACAACCACTACACTTGATAAACACAAAAAAATGCCCACACCTGATACACACCACAACATGCCCATACCTGATAAACACCATAACCACTAAAGCTGATACACACCACAACCACTACACCTGATACACACCACACCATACCCACACCTGACACACACCACAACATGCCCACACCTGATACACACCACAACATACCAACCCATGATACACACCACAACATGCCCACACCTGATACACACCGCAACCACTACACCTGATAAACACCACAACATGCCCACACCTGATATACACCACAAGCACTACACCGGATACACTCCACAACATGCCCTCACATGATACACACTACAACATGACCACATCTGAAAAACACCACAACCACTCCACCTGATACACACCACAACATCCATACACCTGATACACACCACAACCACTACACCTGATACACACCACAATATGCCCACACCTGATACACACCACAACATGCCCACACCTGATACACACAGCAACCACTACACCTGATACACACCACAACATACCAACCCTTGATACACACCACAACATGCCCACACCTGATACACACCGCAAAAACTACACCTGATACACAGCACAACATACCCACACCTGATACATACCACAACCAGTACACCTGATACATACCACAACATGCCCACACCTGATACAAACCACAACAACTACACCTGATACCCACCACAACCTGCCCACAGCTGATTCACACCACAACATGCCCGCACCTGAATCACACCACAACATGCCCACGCCTGATACACACCACAACCACTACAGCTGATACACACCACAACCACTACAGCTGATACACACCTCAATCACTACACCTGATACACACCACAACATACCCACACCTGATACAAACCACAACATGCTTACACCTGATACACACCACAACCACCACACCTGATACACACCACAACCTGCCCACAGCTGATACACACCACAACATGCCCACCCCTGATACACACCACAACCACTACAGCTGATACACACCAAAAGCACTACAGCTGATACACACCACAATCACTACACCTGATACACACCACAACACACCCACACCTGATACACACCACAACATGCTTACACCTGATACACACCACAACATGTCTACACCAGATACATACCACAAGATGTCCACACCTGACACACACCACAACATACCCACACCTGATACATACCACAAGATGTCCACACCTGATACACACCACAACCACTACACTTGATACACACCACCACATGCCCACACCTGATACACACCACAACATGCCCACACCTGATACATACCACAACATGCCCGCACCTGATACACACCACAACATGCCCACACCTGATACACACCACAACCACTACAGCTTATACACACCACAACCACTACAGCTGATACACACCACAATCACTACACCTGATACATACCACAACCACTACACCTGATACACACCACAACATGCCCACAGCTGATACACACCACCACATGACTACACCTGATACACACCACCACATGACTACATCTGATACACACCACAACCTCTACACCTGATACACACCACAACATGCCCACACCTGATACACACCACAAGCACTACACCTGATACACAGCGCAACATGCCCACACATGATACACACTACAACATGCCAACACTTGATACACACCAAAACCACTACACCAGATACATACCACAACATGCCCACACCTGATACACACTACAACCACTACACCTGATACACACCACAACATGCCCACAGCTGATACACACCACAACATGCCCACACCTGATACACATAACAACCACTACAGCTGATACACACCACAACCACTACAGCTGATACACACCACAATCACTACACCTGATACACACCACAACATACCCACACCTGATACACACCACAACATGCTTACACCTGATAAACACCACAACATGTCTACACCAGATACATACCACAAGATGTCCACACCTGACACACACCACAACATACCCACACCTGATACACATCACAACATGCCTACACCTGATACATACCACAGATGTCCACACCTGATACACACCACAACCACTACACTTGATACACACCACAACATGCCCACACCTGATACAAACCGCAACCACTACACCTGATACACACCACAACATGCCCACAGCTGATACACACCACAACATGCCCGCACCTGATACACACCACAACATGCCCACACCTGATACACATAACAACCACTACAGCTGATACACACCACAACCACTACAGCTGATACACATCACAATCACTACACCTGATATACACCACAACATACCCACACCTGATACACACCACAACATGCTTACACCTGATAAACACCACAACATGTCTACACCAGATACATACCACAAGATGTCCACACCTGACACACACCACAACATACCCACACCTGATACACACCACAACATGCCCACACCTGATACAAACCGCAACCACTACACCTGATACACACCACAACATGCCCACAGCTGATACACACCACAACATGCCCACACCTGATACACACCACAACATGCCTGCACCTGATACACACCACAACATGCCCGCACCTGATACACACCACAACAACTACAGCTAATACACAACACAACCACTACAGCTGATACACACCACAATCACTTCACCTGATACACACCACAACATGCCCACACCTGATACACACCACAACATGCCCACAGCTGATACACACCACCATATGCCTACACCTGATACACACCACAACCACTACACCTGATACACACCACAACATACCCACACCTGATACACACCACAACATGTCTATACCTGATACATACCACACGATGTCCACACCTGACACACACCACAACATGCCCACACCTGATACACACCGCAATCACTACACCTGATTCACACCACAACATGCCCACACCTGATACACACCGCAACCACTACACCTGATACACACCACAACAAACCTACACCTGATACACACCACAACATGTCTATACCTGATACATACCACAAGATGTCCACAACTGACACACACCACAACATGCCCACACCTGATACACACCACAACCACTACACTTGATACACCACAACCACTACACCTGATACACACAACAACATACCCACACCTGATACACACCACAACATGCCCACACCTGATACATACCACAGATGTCCACACCTGATACACACCACAGATGTCCACACCTGATACACACCACAACCACTACACCTGATACACACCACAACATGCCCGCACCTGATACACACCACAACATGGCCACACCTGATACACACCACAACATGCCTACAGCTGATACACACCACAACATGCCCACACCTTATACACACCACAACCACTACAGCTAATACACACCACAACCACTACAGCTGATACACACCACAACCACTACATCTGATACACACCACAACATGCCCACACCTGATACACACCACAACCACTAAACCTGATACACACCACAATATGCATACACCTGATACACAACACAAACACTACACCTGATACACACCACAACATGCCCACACCTGATATATACCACAACCAATACACCTGATACATACCACAACATGCCCACACCTGATACACACCACAACCACTACACCTGATACACACCACAACATGCCCACAGCTGATACACACCACAACATGCCCGCACCTGATACACACCACAACATGCCTACACCTGATACACACCACAACAACTACAGCTGATACACACCACAACGACAACAGCTGATACACACCTCAATCACTACACCTGTTACACACCACAACATACCCACACCTGATACACACCACAACATGCTTACACCTGATAAACACCACAACATGTCTACACCAGATACATACCACAAGATGTCCACACCTGACACACACCACAACATACCCACACCTGATACACACCACAACATGCCTACACCTGATACATACCACAGATGTCCACACCTGATACACACCACAACCACTACACTTGATACACACCACAACATGCCCACACCTGATACAAACCGCAACCACTACACCTGATACACACCACAACATGCCCACAGCTGATACACACCACAACATGCCCGCACCTGATACACACCACAACATGCCCACACCTGAAACACATAACAACCACTACAGCTGATACACACCACAACCACTACAGCTGATACACACCACAATCACTACACCTGATATACACCACAACATACCCACACCTGATACACACCACAACATGCTTACACCTGATAAACACCACAACATGTCTACACCAGATACATACCACAAGATGTCCACACCTGACACACACCACAACATACCCACACCTGATACACACCACAACATGCCCACACCTGATACAAACCGCAACCACTACACCTGATACACACCACAACATGCCCACAGCTAATACACACAACAACATGCCCACACCTGATACACACCACAACATGCCTGCACCTGATACACACCACAACATGCCCGCACCTGATACACACCACAACAACTACAGCTAATACACACCACAACCACTACAGCTGATACACACCACAATCACTTCACCTGATACACACCACAACATGCCCACACCTGATACACACCACAACATGCCCACAGCTGATACACACCACCATATGCCTACACCTGATACACACCACAACCACTACAGCTGATACACACCACAACCACTACACCTGATACACACCACAACATACCCACACCTGATACACACCACAACATGTCTATACCTGATACATACCACACGATGTCCACACCTGACACACACCACAACATGCCCACACCTGATACACACCGCAATCACTACACCTGATTCACACCACAACATGCCCACACCTGATACACACCGCAACCACTACACCTGATACACACCACAACAAACCTACACCTGATACACACCACAACATGTCTATACCTGATACATACCACAAGATGTCCACACCTGACACACACCACAACATGCCCACACCTGATACACACCACAACCACTACACTTGATACACCACAACCACTACACCTGATACACACAACAACATACCCACACCTGATACACACCACAACATGCCCACACCTGATACATACCACAGATGTCCACACCTGATACACACCACAGATGTCCACACCTGATACACACCACAACCACTACACCTGATACACACCACAACATGCCCGCACCTGATACACACCACAACATGGCCACACCTGATACACACCACAACATGCCTACAGCTGATACACACCACAACATGCCCACACCTTATACACACCACAACCACTACAGCTAATACACACCACAACCACTACAGCTGATACACACCACAACCACTACATCTGATACACACCACAACATGCCCACACCTGATACACACCACAACCACTAAACCTGATACACACCACAATATGCATACACCTGATACACAACACAAACACTACACCTGATACACACCACAACATGCCCACACCTGATATATACCACAACCAATACACCTGATACATACCACAACATGCCCACACCTGATACACACCACAACCACTACACCTGATACACACCACAACATGCCCACAGCTGATACACACCACAACATGCCCGCACCTGATACACACCACAACATGCCTACACCTGATACACACCACAACAACTACAGCTGATACACACCACAACGACAACAGCTGATACACACCTCAATCACTACACCTGTTACACACCACAACATACCCACACCTGATACAAACCACAACATGCTTACACCTGATACACACCACAGCATGTCTACACCTGATACACACCACAACATGCCAACACCTGATATACACCACAACATGTCCAAACCTGATACACACCATAACAACTACAGCTGATACACACCACAACCTCTACACCTGATACACACCACAACATACCCACACCTGATACACACCACAACATGTCTATACCTGATACATACCACAAGATGTCCACACCTGACACCCACCACAACATGCCCACACCTGATACACACAACAACCACTACACTTGATACACCACAACCACTACACCTGATACACACAACAACATACCCACACCTGATACACACCACAACATGCCCACACCTGATACATACCACAGATGTCCACACCTGATACACACCACAGATGTCCACACCTGATACACACCACAACCACTACACTTGATACACCACAACCACTACACCTGATACACACCACAAAATACCCACACATGATACACACTACAACATGAACACACCTGATACACACCACAACCACTACACCTGATACACACCACAACATACCCACACCTGATACACACCACAACATGCCTACACCTGATACACACCACAACATGCCCACACCTGATATACACCACAACCACAACACCTGACACACACCACAACATGACCACACCTGATACACACCACAACATGCCCACACCTGATACACACCACAGCATGCCCACACCTCATACACACAACAACATGCCAAACCTGATACACACCATAACCACTACACCTGATACACACCACAACCACTACACTTGATAAACACAACAAAATGCCCACACCTGATACACCACAACATGCCCATACCTGATAAACACCATAACCACTAAAGCTGATACACACCACAACCACTACACCTGATACACACCACACCATACCCACACCTGACACACACCACAACATGCCCACACCTGATACACACCACAACATACCAACCCATGATACACACCACAACATGCCCACACCTGATACACACCGCAACCACTACACCTGATACACACCACAACATGCCCACACCTGATATACACCACAAGCACTACACCGGATACACTCCACAACATGCCCACACATGATACACACTACAACATGACCACACCTGAAAAACACCACAACCACTCCACCTGATACACAACACAACATACCTACACCTGATACACACCACAACATGCATACACCTGATACACACCACAACCACTACACCTGATACACACCACAATATGCCCACACCTGATACACACCACAACATGCATACACCTGATACACAACACAAACACTACACCTGATACACACCACAACATGCCCACACCTGATACATACCACAACCAGTACACCTGATACATACCACAACATGCCCACACCTGATACACACCACAACCACTACACCTGATACACACCACAACCTGCCCACAGCTGATACACACCACAACATGCCCGCACCTGATACACACCACAACATGCCTACACCTGATACACACCACAACAACTACAGCTGATACACACCACAACCACTACAGCTGATACACACCTCAATCACTACACCTGTTACACACCACAACATACCCACACCTGATACACACCACAACATGTCTACACCTTATACACACCACAACATGCCAACACCTGATATACACCACAACATGTCCAAACCTGATACACACCATAACAACTACAGCTGATACACACCACAACCACTACACCTGATACACACCACAACATACCCACACCTGATACACACCACAACATGTCTATACCTGATACATACCACAAGATGTCCACACCTGACACACACCACAACATGCCCACACCTGATACACACCACAAGATGTCCACACCTGACACACACCACAACATGCCCACACCTGATACACACAACAACCACTACACTTGATACACCACAACCACTACACCTGATACACACAACAACATACCCACACCTGATACACACCACAACATGCCCACACCTGATACACACCACAACCACAACACCTGACACACACCACAACATGCCCACACCTGATACACACCACAACATGCCCACACCTGATACACACAACAACATGCCAAACCTGATACACACCATAACCACTACACCTGATACACACCACAACCACTACACTAGATAAACACAAAAAAATGCCCACACCTGATACACACCACAACATGCCCATACCTGATAAACACCATAACCACTAAAGCTGATACACACCAAAACACCTGATACACACCACACCATACCCACACCTGACACACACCACAACATGCCCACACCTGATACACACCACAACATACCAACCCATGATACACACCACAACATGCCCACACCTGATACACACCGCAACCACTACACCTGATAAACACCACAACATGCCCACACCTGATATACACCACAAGCACTACACCGGATACACTCCACAACATGCCCTCACATGATACACACTACAACATGACCACATCTGAAAAACACCACAACCACTCCACCTGATACACACCACAACATGCATACACCTGATACACACCACAACCACTACACCTGATACACACCACAATATGCCCACACCTGATACACACCACAACATGCCCACACCTGATACACACAGCAACCACTACACCTGATAAACACCACAACATACCAACCCTTGATACACACCACAACATGCCCACACCTGATACACACCGCAAAAACTACACCTGATACACAGCACAACATGCCCACACCTGATATATACCACAACCAGTACACCTGATACATACCACAACATGCCCACACCTGATACACACCACAACAACTACACCTGATACCCACCACAACCTGCCCACAGCTGATTCACACCACAACATGCCCGCACCTGAATCACACCACAACATGCCCACGCCTGATACACACCACAACATACCCACACCTGATACAAACCACAACATGCTTACACCTGATACACACCACAACCACCACACCTGATACACACCACAACCTGCCCACAGCTGATACACACTACAACATGCCCACACCTGATACATACCACAACCAGTACACCTGATACATACCACAACATGCCCACACCTGATACACACCACAACCACTACACCTGATACACACCACAACCTGCCCACAGCTGATACACACCACAACATGCCCGCACCTGATACACACCACAACATGCCTACACCTGATACACACCACAACCACTACAGCTGATACACACCTCAATCACTACACCTGTTACACACCACAACATACCCACACCTGATACAAACCACAACATGCTTACACCTGATACACACCACAACATTTCTACACCTGATACACACCACAACATGCCAACACCTGATATACACCACAACATGTCCAAACCTGATACACACCATAACAACTACAGCTGATACACACCACAACCACTACACCTGATACACACCACAACATACCCACACCTGATACACACCACAACATGTCAATACCTGATACATACCACAAGATGTCCACACCTGACACACACCACAACATGCCCACCCATGATACACACCACAACATGTCAATACCTGATACATACCACAGATGTCCACACCTGATACACACCACAACCACTACACTTGATACACCACAACCACTACACCTGATACACACCACAACATGCCCACACCTGATACATACCACAGATGTCCACACCTGATACACACCACAGATGTCCACACTTGATACACACCACAACCACTACACCTGATACACACCACAACATACCCACACATGATACACACCACAGATGTCCACACCTGATACACACCACAACCACTACACCTGATACACACCACAACATGCCCGCACCTGATACACACCACAACATGGCCACACCTGATACACGCCACAACATGCCTACAACTGATACACACCACAACATGCCCACACCTTATACACACCACAACCACTACAGCTAATACACACCACAACCACTACACCTGATACACACCACAACCACTACACCTGATACACACCACAACATGCCCGCACCTGATACACACCACAACATGGCCACACCTGATACACGCCACAACATGCCTACAACTGATACACACCACAACATGCCCACACCTGATACACACCACAAGCACTACACCTGATACACACCACAACATGCCCACACATGATACACACCACAACCACTAAACCTGATACACACCACAACATGCATACACCTGATACACAACACAAACACTACACCTGATACACACCACAACATGCCCACACCTGATACATACCACAACCAGTACACCTGATACATACCACAACATGCCCACACCTGATACACACCACAACCACTACACCTGATACACACCACAACCTGCCCACAGCTGATACACACCACAACATGACCGCACCTGATACACACCACAACATGCCTACACCTGATACACACCACAACAACTACAGCTGATACACACCACAACCACTACAGCTGATACACACCTCAATCACTACACCTGTTACACACCACAACATACCCACACCTGATACAAACCACAACATGCTTACACCTGATACACACCACAACAACTACAGCTGATAAACACCATAACCACTAAAGCTGATACACACCACAACCACTACACCTGATACACACCACACCATACCCACACCTGACACACACCACAACATGCCCACACCTGATACACACCACAACCACAACACCTGATACACACCACAACATGCCAACACCTGATATACACCACAACATGTCCAAACCTGATACACACCATAACAACTACAGCTGATACACACCACAACCACTACACCTGATACACACCACAACATACCCACACCTGATACACACCACAACATGCCCACACCTGATATACACCACAACATGTCCAAACCTGATACACACCATAACCACTACAGCTGATACACACCACAACATACCCACACCTGATACACACAACAACATGTCTATACCTGATACATACCACAAGATGTCCACACCTGACACACACCACAACATGCCCACACCTGATACACACCACAACAACTACACTTGATACACCCCAACCACTAAACCTGATACACAAAACAACATACCCACACCTGATACACACCACAACATGCCCAAACCTGATACATACCACAGATGTCCACACCTGATACACACCACAGATGTCCACACCTGATACACACCACAACCACTACACTTGATACACCACAACCACTACACCTGATACACACCACAACATACCCACACCTGATACACACCACAACCACTACACCTGATACACACCACAACATGCCCACACCTGATACACACCACAACCACAACACCTGACACACACCACAACATGCCCACACCTGATACACACCACAACATGCCCACACCTGATACACACCACAGCATGCCCACACCTGATACACACAACAACATGCCAAACCTGATACACAGCATAACCACTACACCTGATACACACCACAGCCACTACACTTGATAAACACAACAAAATGCCCACACCTGATACACACCACAACATGCCCATACCTGATAAACACCATAACCACTAAAGCTGATACACACCACAACCACTACACCTGATACACACCACACCATACCCACACCTGACACACACCACAACATGCCCACACCTGATACACACCACAACCACAACACCTGACACACACCACAACATGCCCACACCTGATACACACCACAACCACAACACCTGACACACACCACAACATGCCCACACCTGATACACACCACAACATGCCCACACCTGATACACACCACAGCATGCCCACACCTGATACACACAACAACATGCCAAACCTGATACACAGCATAACCACTACACCTGATACACACCACAACCACTACACTTGATAAACACAACAAAATGCCCACACCTGATACACACCACAACATGCCCATACCTGATAAACACCATAACCACTAAAGCTGATACACACCACAACCACTACACCTGATACACACCACACCATACCCACACCTGACACACACCACAACATGCCCACACCTGATACACACCACAACCACAACACCTGACACACACCACAACATGCCCACACCTGATACACACCACAACATGCCCACACCTGATACACACCACAGCATGCCCACACCTGATACACACAACAACATGCCAAACCTGATACACACCATAACCACTACACCTGATACACACCACAACCACTACACTTGATAAACACAACAAAATGCCCACACCTGATACACACCACAACATGCCCATACCTGATAAACACCATAACCACTAAAGCTGATACACACCAAAACCACTACACCTGATACACACCACACCATACCCACACCTGACACACACCACAACATGCCCACACCTGATACACACCACAACATACCAACCCATGATACACACCACACCATGCCCACACCTGATACACACCGCAACACTACACCTGATACACACCACAATATGCCCACACCTGATACACACCACAACATGCCCACACCTGATACACACAGCAACATGACCACACCTGAAACACACCACAACCACTACACCTGATACACACCACAACATACCTACACCTGATACACACCACAACATGCATACACCTGATACACACCACAACCACTACACCTGATACACACCACAATATGCCCACACCTGATACACACCACAACATGCCCACACCTGATACACACAGCAACCACTACACCTGATACACACCACAACATACCAACCCATGATACACACCACAACATGCCCACACCTGATACACACCGCAACCACTACACCTGATACACACCACAACATGCCCACACCTGATACACACCACAAGCACTACACATGATACACACCACAACATGCCCACACATGATACACACCACAACCACTAAACCTGATACACACCACAACATGCATACACCTGATACACAACACAACAACTACACCTGATACACACCACAACATGCATACACCTGATACATACCACAACCAGTACACCTGATACATACCACAACATGCCCACACCTGATACACACCACAACAACAACACCTGATACTCACCACAACCTGCCCACAGCTGATACACACCACAACATGCCCGCACCTGAAACACACCACAACATGCCCACGCCTGATACACACCACAACCACTACAGCTGATACACACCACAACCACTATAGCTGATACACACCTCAATCACTACACCTGATACACACCACAACATACCCACACCTGATACAAACCACAACATGCTTACACCTGATACACACCACAACCACTACACCTGATACACACCACAACCTGCCCACAGCTGATACACACCACAACATGCCCACACCTGATACATACCACAACCAGTACACCTGATACATACCACAACATGCCCACACCTGATACACACCACAACCACTACACCTGATACACACCACAACCTGCCCACAGCTGATACACACCACAACATGCCCGCACCTGATACACACCACAACATGCCTACACCTGATACACACCACAACCACTACAGCTGATAAACACCACAACCACTACAGCTGATACACACCTCAATCACTACACCTGTTACACACCACAACATACCCACACCTGATACAAACCACAACATGCTTACACCTGATACACACCACAACATGTCTACACCTGATACACACCACAACATGCCAACACCTGATATACACCACAACATGTCCAAACCTGATACACACCATAACAACTACAGCTGATACACATCACAACCACTAAACCTGATACACACCACAACATACCCACACCTGATACACACCACAACATGTCTATACCTGATACATACCACAAGATGTCCACACCTGACAACACCACAACATGCCCACACCTGATACACACCACAACATACCCACCCATGATACACACCACAACATGCCCACACCTGATACATACCACATATGTCCACACCTGATACACACCAAAACCACTACACTTGATACACCACAACCACTACACCTGATACACACCACAACATACCCACACCTGATACACACCACAACATGCCCACACCTGATACATACCACAGATGTCCACACCTGATACACACCACAGATGTCCACACCTGATACAAACCACAACCACTACACTTGATACACCACAACCACTACACCTGATACACACCACAACATACCCACACATGATACACACTACAACATGCCCACACCTGATACACACCACAACCACTACACCTGATACACACAACAACATGCCCACAACTGATACACACCACAAGCACTACACCTGATACACACCAGAACATGCCCACACCTGCTACACACCACAACCACTACACCTGATACACACCAAAACCACTACACCTGATACACACCACAACATGCCCACAGCTGATACACACCACAACATGCCCACACCTGATACACACCACAACCACTACAACTGACACACACCACAACATGCCCACACCTGATTCACACCACAACATACACACCCAGGATACACACCACAACATGCCCGCACCTGATACACACCACAACATGCCCGCACCTGATACACACCAAAACAACTACAGCTAATACACAACACAACCACTACAGCTGATACACACCACAAGCACTACACCTGATACACACCACAACATGCCCACACATGATACACACTACAACATGCCCACACCTGATAGACACCACAACCACTGCACCTGGTACACACCACAACATGCATACACCTGATACACACCACAACCACTACACCTGATACACACCACAACATGCACACACCTGATATATACAACAACCAGTACACCTGATACATACCACAGCATGCACACACGTGATACAAACCACAACCACTACACCTGATACACACCACAACATGCCCACAGCTGATACACACCACAACATGCTCGTACCTGATACACACCACAACATTCCCACACCTGATACACACCACAACCACTACAGCTGATACACACCACAACCACTACAGCTGATACAGACCACAATCACTACACCTGATACACACCACAACATACCCACACCTGATACAAACAGCAACATGCTTACACCTGATACACACCACAACATGTCTACACCAGATACATACCACAACATGTCCATACCTGATACACACCAAAACATGCCCACACCTGATATACACCACATCATGTCCAAACCTGATACACACCATAACCACTACAGCTGATACACACCACAACCACTACACCTGATACACACCACAAGCACTACACCTGATACACACCACAACATGCCCACACATGATACACACTACAACATGCCCACACCTGATACACACCACAACCACTGCACCTGGTACACACCACAACATGCATACACCTGATACACACCACAACCACTACACCTGATACACACCACAACATGCACACACCTGATACATACAACAACCAGTACACCTGATACATACCACAGCATGCACACACGTGATACAGACCACAATCACTACACCTGATACACACCACAACATACCCACACCTGATACAAACCACAACATGCTTACACCTGATACACACCACAACATGTCTACACCAGATACATACCACAACATGTCCACACCTGATACACACCAAAACATGCCCACACCTGATATACACCACATCATGTCCAAACCTGATACACACCATAACCACTACAGCTGATACACACCACAACCACTACACCTGATACACACCACAACATACCCACACCTGATACACACCACAACATGTCTATACCTGATACATACCACACGATGTCTACACCTGACACACACCACAACATGCCCACACCTGATACACACCGCAATCACTACACCTGATACACACCACAACATACCCACAGTTGATTCACACCACAACATGCCCACACCTGATACACACCACAACATGCCCGCACCTGATACACACCACAACATGCCCACACCTGATACACACCACAACATGCCCACAGCTGATACACACCACAACATGCCCACACCTTATACACACCACAACCACTACAGCTAATACACACCACAACCACTACAGCTGATACACACCACAACCACTACACCTGATACACACCACAACATGCCCACACCTGATACACACCACAAGCACTACACCTGATACACACCACAACATGCCCACTCATGATACACACTACAACATGCCCACAACTGATACACACTACAACCACTACACCTGTTACACACCACAACATGCATACAACTGATACACACCACAACCACTACACCTTATACACACCTCAACATGCCCACACCTGATACATACCACAAACAGTACACATTATACATACCACAACATGCCCACACCTGATACACACCACAACATGCCCACACCTGAAACACACCACATCATGCCCACACCTGATACACACCACAACATGCCCACACCTGATACACACCACAACCACTACAGCTGATACACAACACAACCACTACACCTGATACACACCACAACATACCCACACCTAATACACACCACAAATAGTCTACACTAGATACATACCACAAGATGTCCACACCTGATACACACCACAACATAACCACACCTGATACACACCACAACATGCCCACCCCTGATACACACCACAACCACTACACCTGATACACACCACAACATACCCACACCTGATACACACCACAACTAGTCTACACTAGATACATACCACAAGATGTCCACACCTGATACACACCACAACATGCTTACACCTGATACACACCACAACATGTCTACACCAGATACATACCACAAGATGTCCACACCTGACACACACCACAACATGCCCACACCTGATACACACCGCAATCACTACACCTGATACACACAACAACATGCCCACAGCTGATACACACAACAACATGCCCACAGCTGATACACACCACAACATGTCTACACCTGATACATACCACAAGATGTCCACACCTGATACACACCACAACCACTACACTTGATACACACCACCACATGCCCACACCTGATACACACCACAACATGCCCACACCTGATACACACCGCAACCACTACACCTGATACACACCACAACATGCCCACAGCTGATACACACCACAACATGCCCACCCCTGATACACACCACAACCACTACACCTGATACACACCACAACATACCCACACCTGATACACACCACAACTAGTCTACACTAGATACATACCACAAGATGTCCACACCTGATACACACCACAACATGCTTACACCTGATACACACCACAACATGTCTACACCAGATACATACCACAAGATGTCCACACCTGACAACACCACAACATGCCCACACCTGATACACACCACAACATACCCACCCATGATACACACCACAACATGCCCACACCTGATACATACCACATATGTCCACACCTGATACACACCAAAACCACTACACTTGATACACCACAACCACTACACCTGATACACACCACAACATACCCACACCTGATACACACCACAACATGCCCACACCTGATACATACCACAGATGTCCACACCTGATACACACCACAGATGTCCACACCTGATACAAACCACAACCACTACACTTGATACACCACAACCACTACACCTGATACACACCACAACATACCCACACATGATACACACTACAACATGCCCACACCTGATACACACCACAACCACTACACCTGATACACACAACAACATGCCCACAACTGATACACACCACAAGCACTACACCTGATACACACCAGAACATGCCCACACCTGCTACACACCACAACCACTACACCTGATACACACCAAAACCACTACACCTGATACACACCACAACATGCCCACAGCTGATACACACCACAACATGCCCACACCTGATACACACCACAACCACTACAACTGACACACACCACAACATGCCCACACCTGATTCACACCACAACATACACACCCAGGATACACACCACAACATGCCCGCACCTGATACACACCACAACATGCCCGCACCTGATACACACCAAAACAACTACAGCTAATACACAACACAACCACTACAGCTGATACACACCACAAGCACTACACCTGATACACACCACAACATGCCCACACATGATACACACTACAACATGCCCACACCTGATAGACACCACAACCACTGCACCTGGTACACACCACAACATGCATACACCTGATACACACCACAACCACTACACCTGATACACACCACAACATGCACACACCTGATATATACAACAACCAGTACACCTGATACATACCACAGCATGCACACACGTGATACAAACCACAACCACTACACCTGATACACACCACAACATGCCCACAGCTGATACACACCACAACATGCTCGTACCTGATACACACCACAACATTCCCACACCTGATACACACCACAACCACTACAGCTGATACACACCACAACCACTACAGCTGATACAGACCACAATCACTACACCTGATACACACCACAACATACCCACACCTGATACAAACAGCAACATGCTTACACCTGATACACACCACAACATGTCTACACCAGATACATACCACAACATGTCCATACCTGATACACACCAAAACATGCCCACACCTGATATACACCACATCATGTCCAAACCTGATACACACCATAACCACTACAGCTGATACACACCACAACCACTACACCTGATACACACCACAAGCACTACACCTGATACACACCACAACATGCCCACACATGATACACACTACAACATGCCCACACCTGATACACACCACAACCACTGCACCTGGTACACACCACAACATGCATACACCTGATACACACCACAACCACTACACCTGATACACACCACAACATGCACACACCTGATACATACAACAACCAGTACACCTGATACATACCACAGCATGCACACACGTGATACAGACCACAATCACTACACCTGATACACACCACAACATACCCACACCTGATACAAACCACAACATGCTTACACCTGATACACACCACAACATGTCTACACCAGATACATACCACAACATGTCCACACCTGATACACACCAAAACATGCCCACACCTGATATACACCACATCATGTCCAAACCTGATACACACCATAACCACTACAGCTGATACACACCACAACCACTACACCTGATACACACCACAACATACCCACACCTGATACACACCACAACATGTCTATACCTGATACATACCACACGATGTCTACACCTGACACACACCACAACATGCCCACACCTGATACACACCGCAATCACTACACCTGATACACACCACAACATACCCACAGTTGATTCACACCACAACATGCCCACACCTGATACACACCACAACATGCCCGCACCTGATACACACCACAACATGCCCACACCTGATACACACCACAACATGCCCACAGCTGATACACACCACAACATGCCCACACCTTATACACACCACAACCACTACAGCTAATACACACCACAACCACTACAGCTGATACACACCACAACCACTACACCTGATACACACCACAACATGCCCACACCTGATACACACCACAAGCACTACACCTGATACACACCACAACATGCCCACTCATGATACACACTACAACATGCCCACAACTGATACACACTACAACCACTACACCTGTTACACACCACAACATGCATACAACTGATACACACCACAACCACTACACCTTATACACACCTCAACATGCCCACACCTGATACATACCACAAACAGTACACATTATACATACCACAACATGCCCACACCTGATACACACCACAACATGCCCACACCTGAAACACACCACATCATGCCCACACCTGATACACACCACAACATGCCCACACCTGATACACACCACAACCACTACAGCTGATACACAACACAACCACTACACCTGATACACACCACAACATACCCACACCTAATACACACCACAAATAGTCTACACTAGATACATACCACAAGATGTCCACACCTGATACACACCACAACATAACCACACCTGATACACACCACAACATGCCCACCCCTGATACACACCACAACCACTACACCTGATACACACCACAACATACCCACACCTGATACACACCACAACTAGTCTACACTAGATACATACCACAAGATGTCCACACCTGATACACACCACAACATGCTTACACCTGATACACACCACAACATGTCTACACCAGATACATACCACAAGATGTCCACACCTGACACACACCACAACATGCCCACACCTGATACACACCGCAATCACTACACCTGATACACACAACAACATGCCCACAGCTGATACACACAACAACATGCCCACAGCTGATACACACCACAACATGTCTACACCTGATACATACCACAAGATGTCCACACCTGATACACACCACAACCACTACACTTGATACACACCACCACATGCCCACACCTGATACACACCACAACATGCCCACACCTGATACACACCGCAACCACTACACCTGATACACACCACAACATGCCCACAGCTGATACACACCACAACATGCCCGCACCTGATACACACCACAACATGCCCACACCTGATACACACCACAACATGCCCACACCTGATACACACCGCAACCACTACACCTGATACACACCACAACATGCCCACAGCTGATACACACCACAACATGCCCACAGCTGATACACACAACAACATGCTCGCACCTGATACACACCACAACATGCCCACACCTGATACACACCACAACATGCCCACAGCTGATACACACCACAACATGCCCACACCTTATACACACCACAACCACTACAGCTAATACACACCACAACCACTACAGCTGATACACACCACAACCACTACACCTGATACACACCACAACATGCCCACACCTGATACACACCACAAGCACTACACCTGATACACACCACAACATGCCCACTCATGATACACACTACAACATGCCCACAACTGATACACACTACAACCACTACACCTGATACACACCACAACATGCATACACCTGATACACACCACAACCACTACACCTTATACACACCTCAACATGCCCACACCTGATACATACCACAACCAGTACACATGATACATACCACAACATGCCCACACCTGATACACACCACAACATGCCCACACCTGAAACACACCACATCATGCCCACACCTGATACACACCACAACATGACCACACCTGATACACACCACAACCACTACAGCTGATACACAACACAACCACTACACCCGATACACACCACAACATACCCACACCTGATACACACCACAACTAGTCTACACTAGATACATACCACAAGATGTCCACACCTGATACACACCACAACATGCCCACACCTGATACACACCACAACATGCCCACCCCTGATACACACCACAACCACTACAGCTGATACACACCACAAGCACTACACCTGATACACACCACAACCACTACACCTTATACACACCTCAACATGCCCACACCTGATACATACCACAACCAGTACACATGATACATACCACAACATGCCCACACCTGATACACACCACAACATACCCACACCTGATACACACCACAACATGCTTACACCTGATACACACCACAACATGTCTACACCAGATACATACCACAAGATGTCCACACCTGATACACACCACAACCACTACACTTGATACACACCACCACATGCCCACACCTGATACACACCACAACATGCCCACACCTGATACACACCGTAACCACTACACCTGATACACACCACAACATGCCCACAGCTGATACACACCACAACATGCCCGCACCTGATACACACCACAACATGCCCACACCTGATACACACCACAACCACTACAGCTTATACACACCACAACCACTACAGCTGATACACACCACAATCACTACACCTGATACATACCACAACCACTACACCTGATACACACCACAACATGCCCACAGCTGATACACACCACCACATGACTACACCTGATACACACCACAACCTCTACACCTGATACACACCACAACATGCCCACAGCTGATACACACAACAACATGCCCACAGCTGATACACACACCCACATGACTACACCTGATACACACCACAACCTCTACACCTGATACACACCACAACATGCCCACACCTGATACACACCACAAGCACTACACCTGATACACAGCACAACATGCCCACACATGATACACACTACAACATGCCCACACTTGATACACACCACAACCACTACACCAGATACATACCACAACATGCCCACACCACAACATGCCCACACATGATACACACCACAACCACTACACCTGATACACACCACAACATGCCCACAGCTGATACACACCACAACATGCCCGCACCTGATACACACCACAACATGCTTACACCTGATAAACACCACAACATGTCTACACCAGATACATACCACAAGATGTCCACACCTGACACACACCACAACATGCCCACACCTGATACACACCACAACATGCCCACACCTGATACACACCACAACCACTACAGCTTATACACACCACAACCACTACAGCTGATACACACCACAATCACTACACCTGATACACACCACCACATGCCTACACCTGATACACACCACAACCACTACACCTGATACACACCACAACATGCCCACACCTGATACACACCACAATCACTACACCTGATACACACCACAACATGCACACACATGATACACACTACAACATGCCCATACCTGATACACACCACAACCACTACACCTGATACACACCACAACATGCATATACCTGATACACACCACAACCACTACACCTGATACACACCACAACATGCCCACACGTGATACATACCACAACCAGTACACCTGATACATACCACAACATGCCCACACCTGATACACACCACAACCACTACACCTGATACACACCACAACATGCCCACAGCTGATACACACCACAACATTTCCACACCTGATACACACCACAACATGCCCACACCTGATACACACCACAACCACTACAGCTGATACACACCACAACCACTACACCTTTCGGTTACTGGCACAACGCTTTTAACCACTAAGCTACCTGCCGCCCTAACAATGGCCTGTTCCTCTTGCTCTGTGTTCCTGCAGCAGTGGTTTGAGATCATGGGAAAGGCATGAGGCTGTAGCACTATGTGTGTGTGTGTGTGTGTGTGTGTTCCCCCTCTTTACTCCAGATGCTAGCTTATAGCCCCTGTGGTCTGCCTGGCTGGCACCAGAACAGTTTATAGCGCTCCCCTTTTCTGTTTACTGGGGACATTTTATAGGAGCAAACACACTAAGTTACTCACTGACTCAGACTCTGAAACCTGAAGGAACTGAGCTTTCACTCTGCGGGAACATAGAGTGGAGGAGACTGAGAAGGAAAAAACAACAGAGCTTCCTCCTACTGTTCTCTACATCCTAACTTTCTTCTCTAGGTTAATTAAGTCTCTCCCTTTCACTCCACTCTGTATTCATATTTTCATCCCATTTACAGGGAGTAACCAAGAAAACATTTGGGAGCGACAACTTCCGATCTGCACTGGAAAACAGAGTTCTGTTGTGTGAGTAAGTACTTCTGCTTATCCCAGCTCTCCCCCCCCCCCCCCCCCCCCCCCCCGCCCCTCCCCCAGACCTCTACTTCTTCCGTGTGAAGTAGTGTTACTGAGATTTCCCAGTGCCGAATGAACTATAGGATGTGTTAAACCGCCTTTTGACTTACATGTAAGATCCCAAACCAAAGTTGTATTGTTAGTGTTTGAATGTCATATTCTGCTCTGTCCAGTCTTGTTTTGCAATGACGTCTTGTTACTGAGATTTCCCAGCGCAAGGGAATGTTACTAGTAGAACCCCACAAAAATAGTTTGTTCCCTGTCCCATCGTGTAATGTATTTGAAAGGGGGATGGTTTTGCCTATGTGATTGGGATGGAGTGGACTGGGTGCCATCTTGTCTTCTTTAATGAAAGGGGTGGGGTGATAGGCTGTGGAGTAATTGTGATCGCTGTAGCTGAAACCACAGTGGAAAGCAAAGCAGTGCTGGATTGACCTTGACGAATTTGAGAACACTTAACTCATGTGGAAGGAGATGTTAGCATAACGTTATGAAAAGCTTGTGTGCATGCGTGCATCTTCTGTGTGTGTGTGTGTGTGTGTGTGTGTGTGTGTGTTTATTGCTGTGCCCAGACACCATGGTGTTGTTTCAGTGACTCAGCAGAGGGCTGTAATTACCACAGGCCGTTGCTTAATCTCCCTGACCACTCTAAAGCACAGACAGACAGCCCCTCATTCTGCTGATCTCAACCTGACTCCACTTTTTACCACCCTCAGGAGAACGGTAGACACGCAGTCAGTCAGGCACTTCTCAATGTTTTCTCAATGTCTATGGAAGTAGTCTTCAGTACTATTAGCCTGGTCCCAGATCTGTTTGTACTTTATAGTCAACTCCTATGGTCATTGTCATGTTTTGCATTACAATAACCGCAGGCGTTGGCAAGACAGCACAAACGCATCAGGGACCAGGCTACAGTGTTGTATATTCCACTGCAAGTTGTCATACTCCAAACCAAAATAACCCATGTGTTATGTGAGAACTGCATTGTGTAGTAGTTATCAATGTTTACTGACTGACGAAGCAGTGAACTATCAAACCATTGTTGGCTTAACCTAATCAGCAATGGCACAACAAGGTGTCAGAAATGGTGATACTTGATCATATAAATCTTATACATCTGTGTCCGTATCAAACTCATTACACCATCACGCTTCTATGTTTAAGATCCATTTTCCTAGATGGATAGTTTCTTTGTTTCAATTTCTCATTACAATGACTCATTCAATAACCTGATCACAAAGGTCAGTGTTTCACAAGCCTAGATCATTAGTAGGAGCAAAACTTAACATCAAAGTTCTAAACTCCATGTGTCTGCCAGCTTTTCTCTTCTCTTGGCTCCTCTCCTCTGTTCTTAAATAAATAAAATCAAGTCACACATTTCATACAAAAAAAGTAATTCCCACAAAATTATAAAGTGAAAAAAATAAAATAAAAATCTGGTCAATTCCATTTCAATTTAGAAAGTAAATAAAATTCAAATTCCAAATGTTCCACATTGAAAAGCATTGAAGAGAATTGTAATTGTAATTGTAATTTCAGTGTACTTCCTGAATTGACTAGAATTTAAATGGAATAGAACCGAACTCTGAACACTACATTTCCTCTTCTCTTCTCTTTCCTCTCCTCCCTCTCTACCCTCCCCAGTTTACCTCTCAGCCCCCCCTCCTTCCCACCATTGTCTGCATTGATAAAACGGTTGCTGTTCATGTTTTGTCTATTATGTTCAACTAATATTATTCCATTTGAATACTCTTGATACCGAAATAATTCCGTAGGATTTAAAAGAAACTGCCATAGCACATTCGGTATGGTCCTAACCCTAACCTATTGCTACGGTAGGAGCATTGCTCTCTGACCACACCTGCTTATTATATAAGGGTGAACAGGCCTTAGTTACCGAAAGTCAAAGCCTCTGATTACACCGTAATACCCCATGATGTCACCATAGGAGTTTACACTGTTTTCTAGAAGAGGGCGAGAGGGAAAGGTAGCCTGGTCCCAGATGCTGTCTTGCCATGGCAATGACCATAGGTGTTGGCTACAGGACAAACAGATCTGGGACCAGTCTAAGTGAGAGGTGGGTGTTGTAGTGAAATGGGTTGTCGATGCGGTTGTTTCAAGACAGCGGGGCATGTTTGCATGTTTTCTGCATTAGAGACCCGGCCTGTTTCTAAAATGGCACCCCATTTCGTACATAGGGCACTTCTTTTCACCAGAGCCCTATGGGCCAATATATAGGGAATAGGGTGCCATTTGGGACGCAAACCCAGCCTGTTTCCCTCGTAGCGCCGTGGCCATTTAGTAAACTGGAGCCAGGTGGCCATGATTTAAAGGAAATCGTAAACGCATGCAGCACAGAGACATTGCAACTGTTTGTGTTCCTCAACCCCGCTAATCAGAACCAAGCAAGCAACTGACGACCACTCTCTTACTATCTCTTTGTCTCTCTCCTCTCGTTCTCTCCATCCAGTCTGATCAACAGGATCAAACCAGGCATCATCAAGAGGGTGAACAGACTCTCCAAGCCGGTTGCTGGACTGGTGAGTGCCTTTCGCATCCTTCATATTCAAATCAGAGCTGGGTCAAAGACATATGTAAAATACTTTCAAACACTTCATTTAGTTTGAAACCAAAGGAATAGTCCCAGAAGTCGAAACGCCAAGCTAAATCAAGTTCAGCTCCAAATACTTTCAAAAAAATTAAATACTGACAGCTTAAAAATATACTTACTTAAAATATTTGTTACAGTGAGGGGAAAAAGTATTTGATCCCCTGCTGATTTTGTACGTTTGCCCACTGACAAAGAAATGATCAGTCTATAATTTTAATGGTAGGTTTATTTGAACAGTGAGAGACAGAATAACAACAAAAAATATCCAGAAAAGCGCATGTCAAAAATGTTATTAATTGATTTGCATTTTAATGAGGGAAATAAGTATTTGACCCCTCTGCAAAACATGATTTAGTACTTGGTGGCAAAACCCTTGTTGGCAATCACAGAGGTCAGACGTTTCTTGTAGTTGGCCACCAGGTTTGCACACATCTCAGGAGGGATTTTGTTCCACTCCTCTTTGCAGAATCTCTCCAAGTCATTAAGGTTTCGAGGCTGACGTTTGGCAACTCAAACCTTCAGCTCCTTCCACAGATTTTCTATGGGATTAAGGTCTGGAGACTGGCTAGGCCACTCCAGGACCTTAATGTGCTTCTTCTTGAGCCACTCCTTTGTTGCCTTGGCCGTGTGTTTTTGGTCATTGTCATGCTGGAATACCCATCCACGACCCGTTTTCAATGCCCTGGCTGAGGGAAGGAGGTTCTCACCCAAGATTTGACGGTACATGGCCCCGTCCATCGTCCCTTTGATGCACTGAAGTTGTCCTGTCCCCTTAGCAGAAAAACACCCCCAAAGAATAATGTTTCCACCTCCATGTTTGATGGTGGGGATGGTGTTCTTGGGGTCATAGGCAGCATTCCTCCTCCTCCAAACACGGCGAGTTGAGTTGATGCCAAAGAGCTCCATTTTGGTCTCATCTGACCACAACACTTTCACCCAGTTCTCCTCTGAATCATTCAGATGTTCATTGGCAAACTTCAGACGGGCATGTATATGTGCTTTCTTGAGCAGGGGGACCTTGCGGGCGCTGCAGGATTTCAGTCCTTCACGGCGTAGTGTGTTACCAATTGTTTTCTTGGTGACTTTGGTCCCAGCTGCCTTGAGATCATTGACAAGATCCTCCCGTGTAGTTCTGGGCTGATTCCTCACCGTTCTCATGATCATTGCAACTCCACGAGGTGAGAACTTGCATGGAGCCCCAGGCCGCGGGAGATTGACAGTTATTTTGTGTTTCTTCCATTTGCAAATAATTGCACCAACTGTTGTCACCTTCTCACCAAGCTGCTTGGCGATGGTCTTGTAGCCCATTCCAGCCTTGTGTAGGTCTACAATCTTGTCCCTGACATCCTTGGAGAGCTCTTTGGTCTTGGCCGTGGTGGAGAGTTTGGAATCTGATTGATTGATTGCTTCTGTGGACAGGTGTCTTTTATACAGGTAACAAACTGAGATTAGGAGCACTCCCTTTAAGATTGTGCTCCTAATCTCAGCTCGATTCCTGTATAAAAGACACCTGGGAGCCAGAAATCTTTCTGATTGAGAGGGGGTCAAATACTTATTTCCCTCATTAAAATGCAAATCAATTTATAACATTTTTGACATGCGTTTTTCTGGATTTTTTTGTTATTATTCTGTCTCTCACTGTTCAAATAAACCTACCATTAAAATTATAGACTGATCATTTCTTTGTCAGTGGGCAAACGTACAAAATCAGCAGGGGATCAAATACTTTTTTCCCTCACTGTATATACAGTGCCTTCGGAAAATATTCAGACCCCTTGACTTTTCCACATTCTGTTATGTTACAGTCTTATTCTAAAATGGATTACAAAATATATATATACAGCTGTGAAAAAAATTAAGAGACAACTGCAAATCTTTCTTAAATCAGCATCTCTATATGTATGACAGCCATTCCATTCCAGTGTCTGTTGAATTCCAACACAGGCACACCTCATTCTACTGAATTAGGTAATGATTAGGTGATAATAATAATAATATGCCATTTAGCAGACGCTTTTATCCAAAGTCATGCGTGCATACATAATTTTTTTTGTGTGTATGGGTGGTCCCGGGGATCGAACCCACTACCTTGGCGTTACAAGCGCCGTGCTCTACCAGCTGAGCTACAGAACTTGATCTTATTTAACGAGGAAAAGTATAAAAACCACTGCTGTGGTCATCACTATCCTCTTGCAATAGTTGCAATAGGATCAGCTGGCAAAAACAGTGCTAATAGTACCTCAAAAGTAATATTAATTAAAAAATAACTATTGATCATGCCAAAAGAGTTGAAAAGGAAAGTTTTGAGTGAGGAAAAGAAGGGTTCAATTCTGGCTTTACTGGCAGAGGGATACAGTGAGCGTCAGGTTGCTTCCATCCTTCAAATTTCAAAGACGGCGGTTCATAAGAACAAGGTCAAGCAGCAGACATTGGAGACAACAAAGCTACAGACAGGCAGAGGGCGAAAACGACTCTCTACTGACCGGGATGACTGCCAACTCATTCGAATGTCGCTCAACAACCGTAGGATGACATCAAGTGACCTACAAAAAGAATGGCAAACGGCAGCTGGGGTGAAGTGCACGGCGAGGACGGTTCGAAACAGGCTCCTAGGGGCAGGGCTGAAGTCGTGCAAAGCTAGAAAATAGCCCTTCATCAATGAGAAGCAAAGAAGAGCCAGGCTGAGGTTTGCAAAAGACCATAAGGATTGGACCGTAGAGGACTGGAGTAAGGTCATCTTCTCTGATGAGTCCAATTTTCAGCTTTGCCCAACACCTGGTCGTCTAATGGTTAGAGGGAGACCTGGAGAGGCCTACAAGCCACAGTGTCTCGCACCCACTGTGAAATTTGGTGGAGGATCGGTGATGATCTGGGGGTGCGGGCAGATTTGTCTTTGTGAAGGACGCATGAATCAAGCCACGTACAAGGTTGTCCTGGAAGAAAACTTGCTTCCTTTTGCTCTAATATTGTTCCCCAACTCTGAGGATTGGTTTTGCCAGCAGGACAATGTGCCATGCCACACAGCCAGGTCAATCTAGGTGTGGATGGAGGACCATCAGATCAAGACCCTGTCATGGCCAGCCCAATCTCCAGACCAGAACCCCATTGAAAACTTCTGGAATGTGAGCAAGGGGAAGATGGATGGTCAAAAGCCATCAAACAAAGCCGAGCTGCTTGAATCTTTGCACCAGCAGTGGCATAAATTCACCCAACATCAATGTGAAAGAATGGTGGAGAGCATGCCAAGACGCATGAAAGCTGTGATTGAAAAATCAGGGTTATTCCACCAAATATTGATTTCTGAGTTAAAACATTATTATTGTGTTGTTTAAAAATGAACATGAACTTAATGTCTTTGCATTATTCGAGGTCTGACAACACTGCATCTTTTTTGTTATTTTGACCAGTTGTCATTTTCTGCAAATAAATGCTCTAAATGACATTATTTTTATTTGGAATTTGGGAGAAATGTTGTCAGTAGTTTATAGAAAAAAACAAAAATGTAATTTTTACCCAAACACATACCTATAAATAGTAAAGCCAGAGAAACTGATAATTTTACAGTGGTCTCTTCATTTTTTCTGCAGCTGTGTGTGTATACATTGGGGGGAAAAAGTATTTAGTCAGCCACCAATTGTGCAAGTTCTCCCACTTAAAAAGATGAGAGAGGCCTGTAATTTTCATCATAGGTACACGTCAACTATGACAGACAAATTGAGAAAAGAAAATCAAGAAAATCACATTGTAGGATTTTTTATGAATTTATTTGCAAATTATGGTGGAAAATAAGTATTAAATTACAGGCCTCTCACATCTTTTTAAGTGGGAGAACTTGCACAATTGGTGGCTGACTAAATACTTTTTTTCCCCACTGTATATATATAACCAATCTACACACAATTCCCCATAATGACAAAGCAAAAATGGGTTTTAGGAAACTTTTGCTAATGTATATAAAAATAAATAAATAAAATCAAATTTATATTTACATAAGTATTCAGACCCTTTACTCAGTACTTTGTTGAAGCACCTTTGGCAGCGAATACAGCATAGGATTTTGGGTATGACGCTACAAGCTTGGCACACCTGTATTTGGGGAGTTCCTCCCATTTTTATCTGCAGATCCTCTCAAGCTCTGTCTGGTTGAATGTGGAGCGTTCTCCAGAGATGTTCGATCGGGTTCAAGTCCAGGCTCTGGCTGGGCCACTCAAGGACATTCAGAGACTTGTCCCAAAGCCACTCCTGTGTTGTCTTGAAATAACACATATGGGATCATGTAGTAACCAAAAAAGTGTTAAACAAATCAAAATATATTTTATATTTGAGATTCTTCAAATAGCCACTCTATGCCTTGATGACAGCTTTGCACACTCTTGGCATTCTCTCAACCAGCTTCACCTGGAATGCTTTTCCTTCACTCTCCGGTCCGACCCCATCCCAAACCATCTCAATTGGGTGTAGGTCGTAGGATTGTGGAGGCCAGGTCATCTGATGCAGCACTCCATCACTCTCCTTCTTGGTAAAATAGCCCTTACACAGCCTGGAGGTGTGTTGGGTCATTGTCCTGTTGAAAAACAAATGATAGTCCCACTAAGCCCAAACCAGATGGGATAGCGTATCACAGCAGAATGCTGTGGTATCCATGCTGGTTAAGTGTGCCTTGAATTCTAAATAAATCACAGACAGTGTCACCAGCAAAGCACCCCCACAGCATAACACCACTTCCTCCATGCTTTACGGTGGGAAATATACATATGGAGATCATCCGTTCACCCACACCGCGTCTCACAAAGACACGCCGGTTGGAACCAAAAATTTCCAATTTGGACTCCAGACCAAAGGACAAATTTCCACCGGTCACTGTCCATTGCTTGTGTTTCTTGGCCCAAGCAAGTCTTGTCTTCTTATTGGTGTCCTTTAGTAGTGGTTTCTTTGCAGCAAGTCGACCATGAAGGCCTGATTCACACATTCCCCTCTGAACAGTCGATGTTGAGATGTGTCTGTTATTTGAACTGTGAAGCATTTATTTGGGCTGCAATTTCTGAGGCTGGTAACTCTAATGAACTTATCCTCTGCAGCAGAGGTAACTCTGGGTCTCATCATAGCACTGGTTTTTGCAAATGCACTTGAAAGTTCTTGAAATGTTCCGTATTGACTGACCTTCATGTCTTAAAGTAATGATGGACTGTTGTTTCTCTTTTCTTATTTGAGCTGTTCTTGCCAGAATATGGACTTGGTCTTTTACCAAATAGGGCTATCTTCAGCATACCCCCCCCCCCCCACCTTGTCACAACACAACTGATTGGCTCAAATGCATTATGAAGGAAAGAAATTCCACAAATATTAACTTTTAAGAAGTAACACCTGTTAATTGAAATGCATTCCAGGTGACTATCTCATGAAGCTGGTTGAGAGAATGCTAAGAGTGTGCAAAGCTGTCATCAAGGCAAATGTTTGAAAAATCTCAAATATATTTTGATTTGTTTAACACATTTTTGGTTACTACATGATTCCATATGTGTTATTTCATAGTTTTGATGTCTTCACTATTATTCTACAATGTAAAAAATATTAAAAAGAAAGAAAAACCCTTGAATGAGTAGGTGTGTCCAAACTTTTGACTAGTAGTGTAGGTGCTGGGAAGAACTACCTGTCAGCTCCACTGAACTGTCTCCCTACATATTCATCTACACTAGTAAGTGTAGTGAATGGGGAGCAGCCTGAAAGGCCAGTGGACACATTGGAGCACTCCTTAAATTGTGGATGCAAGCTGTGCTAAAGGCATTGTTCAATCAAAACTGCAATCTGGAAACGATAATTGTTGTACCTGCAGTGTGAGAGTACTGGGATTTGTTTAATCAGTGAGATGAGATCTAAAAACCTTTTCAATTAAATGTTCATTACAAAGTAGCCTATGCTTACCTGTGGCCATTTGTTTTGCAAACTCTGCAATCACCTGACCGCTACAGAAACACTGCCAACCAAATATGGTCTCTGGCTGGTGCGCACTTGCATTGAAGGGTAACTAGACCTTGTAAATAAGAATAGAATATGTTTCTAAATAATTCTATATGAATGGATGCTACCATGATTATGGATAATCCTGAATGAATCGTGAATAATAATGATTGAGAAAGTTCTATATCATACCCCCAAGACATGCTAACTTCTCACCATTACAATAACAGGGGAGGTTAGCATTTCTGGGGGGGGAGGGGGGGGGGGGGGTGTATGATATTTGTGCGTCTAACTTTCTCACTCATTATTGTTCACAATTCATTCAGGATTATCCGTAATCATGGGGTCCCGTGTGGCTCAGCTGGTCGAGCATGTCGCTCTACCAGGGTTGTGAGTTTGATTCCCACGGGGGACCAGTATGTGAAAAAAGTATGAAAATGTATGCACTTAAGTTGCTCTGGATAAGAGATCTGCTAAATTACTCAAATGTTTACAAAAAAAAATAACAAAAATGAACATAGAAGTGTTTAGAAACATATTATATTCTTATTTACAATAAAAGTAACCCCAAAATTGCACAATACACTATTTATTTACCATTAATTTCTATTGGGCACAAAATTATCTGAAACACAACCAAAACAAACAGTAAATGCATCCAAGTTTGTAGTTACAAGCTTGATGCGTTCTAGGAATATGGGACTAAATAATACACTTTTGACTACTTAAATACACATGTGAATTTGTCCCAATACTTTTGGTCCCCTAAACTGGGGGGGACTATGTACAAAAATACTGTAATTTCTAATTAAACAGTCTTCATTATATCATCCAAAGTGCTGGAGTACAGAGTCAACACAACAGAATGTGTCACTGTCCCAATACTTTTGGAGCTCACTGTACATAGTCATTGAACACTGGTCACTTTAATAATGTTTACATCATGTTTTACCACTTTATATGTATATACTGTATTCTAGTCATGGCTCATCCCATGTAGCTACACCCCTTTTCTATTCCTATACTGTCCATTCTGTCTATACACACCATTCACATAAATAAATATATACAGTTTGGGGTCACTTAGAAATGTCCTGTCCCAAACTGGCTCTAACCAGAATAGAAAGAGTGGGAGGCCCCGGTGCACAACTGAGCAAGAGGACAAATACATTAGTGTCTAGTTTGAGAAACAGACGCCTCACAGGTCCTCAACTGGCAGCTTCATTAAATAGTACTTGCAAAACACCAGTCTCAACGCCAACAGTGAAGAGGCGACTCCGGGATGCAGACCTTCTAGGCAGAGTTGCAAAGAAAAAGCCATATCTCAGACTGCCCATTTTAATCTTTTATTTTTATTGGCCAGTCTGAGATATGGCTTTTTCTTTGCAACTCTGCCTAGAAGGTCAGCATCCCGGAGTCGCCTCTTCACTGTTGACGTTGAGACTGGTGTTTTGCGGGTACTATTTAATGAAGATGCCAGTTGAGGACCTGTGAGGTGCCTGTTTCTCAAACTAGACACTAATGTATTTGTCCTCTTGCTCAGTTGTGCCCCCGGGGCCTCCCACTCTTTCTATTCTGGTTAGAGCCAGTTTGTGCTGTTCTGTGAAGGGAGTAGTACACAGCGTTGTACGAGATTTTCAGTTTCTTGGCAATTTCTCGCATGGAATAGCCTTAATTTCTCAGAACAAGAATAGACTGACGAGTTTCAATAGAAAGTTATTTGTTTCTGGCCATTTTGAGCCTGCAATCGAACCCACAATTGCTGATGCTCCAGACACTCAACTAGTCTCAAGAAGTGTGTGTGTGTGTGTGTGTGTGTGTGTGTGTGTATGTATATATATATATATATATATATATATGTATATATATATATGTGTGTGTGTGTGTGTGAGTGTGTGTGTGTGTGTGTGTGTGTATGTGTATATATATATTGTGACGTCACGAGAGGCTACACAGCTTTCAGCGGGGTTGCTCAAGTAGTGCAAGGAGACAAGGTTCAAACAAAACAAGGATTTTATTATAGGTCTTGGGAAATTAACGAAAATATAACAAAATTCTGTTCTCTTGTGGCTCTTTAAGGGTTAACAGTTCAGGGATGTCTCTTCCACATCCAAAATCATAATTCTCACTCGCTCAGATAACTTTTCCCCAGCCTTACTGTAGTCCACGTTGCAGCTAGTGGCCAACCCAGCAAAAAGTCCTTCCAAATGTCTCTCACGTATTTCCACAGGTGCATATATCCAACGGTGAGTATTTCCCAAAGGTAAGTATCTCCAAATCCTTATATTCCTCCTGGAAGTGGACGTGCAGCACTCTTGTCCTCCAGAGAGCCCAGGTTGGAGACTGTGTTTCTTCACCCCCCACACACTCCCTCAGTGTCTCTTCCCTTCCCAAACCTTCAGCTCATCAGCTCCTGATTTGTTTCAGCTGCGTGGGAAGATTGGCCATAGAGGGGTGGAGTTCCCGACCATACCAGCAGATGGAGCCATAGCTGTCTGGGTTTGCAGCCACCTCAGGGGGATGTAACGTCCCTCCAGGACACAGCCTCTCGTGACATCACAATATATATATATATATATATATATATATATATATATATATATATATATTCCGGACTCTGACTTTGCTCATTCAGATATTTGTCGTTCTGATACATTTCTTTAATTTCTTGTTCTTCCTTTTTTTATTCTTTTGGATTATGTGTGTTGTTTTTGTATTGCTATATATTGCTGCATTGTTGGAGCTTGAAACATAAGCATTTCGCTGGACCTGCAATAACATCTGCAAAACTGTGTACGCGACCAATAAACTTTTATTTTATGTTTACTTTCTTGGCTCACAGGAAACATTTTTACAAGTCTGGGAACTAGGGATGTGACAATTGTAAAATAAATCTTAAAAAGCTTTTATTTATTTTTTACATGAAGAAAAAATAATAAAATGACATGAATTCACAATTCAGATATGGTCCTGCTTATGATGGCTAGGGGGCAATGCAGTTCAATCTACCGCAGTCCTGGCTACCAGACAGCGCTCAACTTACTGCTGTCCCCCACCCACTCAACAACAATGTATTTTTTGTTTTGTTTTGTTTTTTAGGGGGTAGATCAGCTTTGTTAGTTAATGTTGTTTTTGGTTCTCTGATGTGTGCTTCTACTCCATGTTCTCGGTTGTCAGTACATGGGACTTCATGTCCCACTTCTTATCAATGTGATGGCTCATTGCAGTGATATACAACTGTGTTCATAGACGTCCAACAATCTGTTGTTTTACGTCACATATGGTGTTTGAGAGCTCGTGCTTTGTACTTGCAGGGCAATCATTGGACAATTTCTCCATCCGGGCCATCACATTTTTTCGACATGACATCTTGTAGTCTGGTTCTAGATATGCCATCAGGGCATTGAAGCCAACATCCTCTACCATTGACAAGGGCTGCATATCAACTGGAATCATTTCTGTAATCAGTGCTGTGATTTTCTCACTCAATCACTTATCGCTCTGCTGCCAGCAACAGGTTGGGGCTCACGGTGCCTCCCTTTCAGATGGTTAAACATTGCACCTGTACTGCCACTGTAGCTCAATTCCACCTCGCAAAGTTTGCATTTCACCACCACCTCATTTAACTTCTCAAAGTATTGCCATACAGGACTTCACTGCTGTCGCTTTCCTGTCTCACACTGCCATTTTCCCAACTATTAACGACGATGACGTGCGGAGCGCTTTATATCCATGCCAAATCATTTGAAAGATTAATATCTCCTCCTAAAAACATTACAGCATTGTTGCGTTAGGTATTTGTTTATTTATTTATGATGATGATCGGGACCGGTTAGTGGTAGCTTTGTGATAACTGCACTGTGACGTTCAATTTTGTGGGGGGAAAAGGAAAAAGTTTAGGTTAAGGATTTTTTTCTAAACATTAACGATCCCAATGTCGTTTAAACAGTCACACCCCTACTGGGAAACAAACGCTTTAAAAGGTTACGAAACACAGCTTTTTATACTCCTCTTCGTCGTCCAAACAGCAGCCAAGGGGGTTCATTGTGGGTCTAATTGTGTACAGCTGCTCTGAGGAGGACCGAGAAGAGCCTGATTTTAGCCTGGGTTGTGTTCATTAGGCACCAAACAAGGGGATAAAAATGTATTGAAACAGGGACAGACTACTTGGACTCAACGCCGGTGGGTACCTGGGAACTACTCCTGCATCCAACAACAGCAAGCTACGTCACTGTGCCAAACAAGTTGTTTGGCATTAGAACGAATGTGCAAGTCGAATGTGCAGAAACGGGCTGGCATCCAGGCTGGCACCCAGACTAGAGCCCTATGGGTGTAAATAGTCAACAGTAAACACGGTACTTTCCAACCACTCAATTCTGAAACCAACTGATGATCAATGTCTCTGTGACTCTGCAAATGACTCTTAAACCCTAATTTTTGTCCTGTCGGAATCTGCCATGTCACTAATTTTTACATGGCAAGAGAGTAACATTTCCAGCCAGAATAACCTACTGTTTTTTGGCGAACTCCAAGGTCCTCTGATTATACTAGCCCTGTGCGAATCGACATCCCTGTGTTTTGAGAAATGTCTGAGTTTGACAGGTGTTGCTCGCGGTTTGAGCAAGAAAACAATAACAGATTTGATAAATTGAACTAAGTGCTGCGCATAAGATATATATGAATGGCCTACATGTATCAACTTTCACAGTGAATGCTTTTATGCTTTGTGCGTATGAATTTAATATTGCCAAATGCATCAGTAAAAAAATATTGTGCCTATTTAATGCAACCCTTGCTGTTAATATATTTCAAAGCAGCATACAACTGACCTAAATGTTTGGAAATGACAAGTTAACTTTCTCATCCATAGCCTTAAAACACATTTCAAGTGAAGGTGCACTGTTTAGCTCACATCTGAAGCCTGGGGGGCATTTAGGACATAAGATATCCTAATGATATGATCACACTTCCTCAATTCAAGTATTATGGCGACAATATACCAAAGAGTTATCAGTGTTGCCCTGTTGAAAATGCAGTTTCTTCACGCCTAGAAAGAAACCTCCAGGCTTCCGTCATAACTGTCAATTTATTGAAAAAAATGATTAATTACAGGGGGCCGTTTGGAAATCACTAATCTCTTCCAAATCGTTCTCTGGAATACGGACATTCTGGGGTAATAATTACATAACCAATGTCTAGTAATACTAGTCCCATGCGAATAGGGCTTTTGTTACTGCAGACCACATGGAGACAGCTGGAACGCACAGAAGACCGGGATTCAATCAGTTGCAGATAGTGGATTTCCTAGATAATGCTTTTTAAGGCCAGGCACCACAGAATGAAATTAAATGTTTTGCATCTACTGTACCTATACATTTTGAGATTTGTTGGTATTTTGGTCCATTTAATATTAGTATTTTCAAAAAGTAAGCATAAATATGACAAACTTGAGAAATGCATATTTACTTTAGTTTATCATACTACCGTCATCAAATTTGAATGAATTTTAACCACTTTAAAAATGGATTAGCATTTTTTTAATTTAATGAGATCGCTACATTTGCATATATTAATAAAATATTTGAATACATATTCAAAAAATATATATATTTGTGTCTACTACATTCAACTGGTAAAAGTTGATTGTGATATGATTGAGGGAAAGAAATGCCCTATGAGGGTATGATGCCTGGCCTTAACTTACACAGCAGTGTGTCCCAGATGGACGGAGTTGACGCTTGATTTAGAAACAGTCAGTCCCGCATGCCAGAGTCTGGTCGAGCTCTAACGCTCTCGATTCCAGACCACACATGCCCCCCACGGTGAAGAGGATTCCAGCTTCTACTCCGCCAACTCTGTGCCCTTCCTTTCTGTTCCCCTCTCTACATTCCCTTCTCCCGACTCTTCTAACTGTCCTGTCCCCCCCCCAAAAAAAACAATAGAATACATAAGGAGATCGGAGGTCCTGTGCTCCTTTAAAACATCGTTTTTTATAAAGACTGGTGCGTTGAACTGCGGAAAGTTTTCAGACCTCTTGACTTTTTCCACATTTTGTTACGTTACAGCCTTATTCTAAAATGGATTAAATAAAACCATTTCCTCATCAATCTACACACAATACCCCATAATGACAAAGCAAAAACAGGTTTTTAGAGATGTTTGCAAATGTATTAAAAACAAAAAACAGATACCTTATTTACATAAGTATTCAGACCCTTTGCTATGAGACTCGAAATTGAGCTCAGGTGCATCCTGTTTCCATTGATCATCGTTGATGTTTCTACAACTTGATTGGAGTCCACCTGTGGTAAATTCAATTGGTTGGACATGATTTGGAAAGGCACACACCTGTCTATATAAGGTCCCACAGTTGACAGTGCATGTCAGAGCAAAAACCAAGCCATGAGGTCGAAGGAATTGTCCGTAGAGCTCTGAGACAGGATTGTGTCGAGACACATATCTGGGGAAGGGTACCAAAAAATGTCTGCATTATTGAAGGTCCCCAAGAACACAGTAGCCTCCATCATTCTCAAATGGAAGAAGTTTGGAACCACCAAGACTCTTCCTAGAGCTGGCCCCCCGGCCAAACTGAGAAATTGGGGGAGAAGGGCCTATGTCAGGGAGGTGACCAAAAAGCCGATGGTCACTCTGACATACAGTGGGGGGAAAAAAGTATTTAGTCAGCCACCAATTGTGCAAGTTCTCCCACTTAAAAAGATGAGAGAGGCCTGTAATTTTCATCATAGGTACACGTCAACTATGACAGACAAAATGAGAAAAAAAAATCCAGAAAATCACATTGTAGGATTTTTAATGAATTTATTTGCAAATTATGGTGGAAAATAAGTATTTGGTCAATAACAAAAGTTTCTCAATACTTTGTTATATACCATTTGTTGGCAATGACACAGGTCAAACGTTTTCTGTAAGTCTGTAAGGTTTTCACACACTGTTGCTGGTATTTTGGCCCATTCCTCCATGCAGATCTCCTCTAGAGCAGTGATGTTTTGGGGCTGTCGCTGGGCAACACAGACTTTCAACTCCCTCCAAAGATTTTCTATGGGGTTGAGATCTGGAGACTGGCTAGGCCACTCCAGGACCTTGAAATGCTTCTTACGAAGCCACTCCTTCGTTGCCCGGGCGGTGTGTTTGGGATCATTGTCATGCTGAAAGACCCAGCCACATTTCATCTTCAATGCCCTTGCTGATGGAAGGAGGTTTTCACTCAAAATCTCACGATACATGGCCCCATTCATTCTTTCCTTTACACGGATCAGTCGTCCTGGTCCCTTTGCAGAAAAACAGCCCCAAAGCATGATGTTTCCACCCCCATGCTTCACAGTAGATATGGTGTTCTTTGGATGCAACTCAGCATTCTTTGTCCTCCAAACACAACGAGTTGAGTTTTTACCAAAAAGTTATATTTTGGTTTCATCTGACCATATGACATTCTCCCAATCCTCTTCTGGATCATCCAAATGCACTCTAGCAAACTTCTGACGGGCCTGGACATGTACTGGTTTAAGCAGGGGGACACGTCTGGCACTGCAGGATTTGAGTCCCTGGCGGCGTAGTGTGTTACTGATGGTAGGCTTTGTTACTTTGGTCCCAGCTCTCTGCAGGTCATTCACTAGGTCCCCCTGTGTGGTTCTGGGATTTTTGCTCACCGTTCTTGTGATCATTTTGACCCCATGCGGTGAGATCTTGCGTGGAGCCCCAGATCGAGGGAGATTATCAGTGGTCTTGTATGTCTTCCATTTCCTAATAATTGCTCCCACAGTTGATTTCTTCAAACCAAGCTGCTTACCTATTGCAGATTCAGTCTTCCCAGCCTGGTGCAGGTCTACAACCTTTGACAGCTCTTTGGTCTTGGCCATAGTGGAGTTTGGAGTGTGACTGTTTGAGGTTGTGGACAGGTGTCTTTTATACTGATAACAAGTTCAAACAGGTGCCATTAATACAGGTAACGAGTGGAGGACAGAGGAGCCTCTTAAAGAAGAAGTTACAGGTCTGTGCGAGCCAGAAATCTTGCTTGTTTGTAGGTGACCAAATACTTATTTTCCACCATAATTTGCAAATAAATTCATTAAAAATCCTACAATGTGATTTTCCGGAAAGAAAAATCTCAATTTGTCTGTCATAGTTGACGTGTACCTATGATGAAAATTACAGGCCTCTCTCATCTTTTTAAGTGGGAGAACTTGCACAATTGGTGGCTGACTAAATACTTTTTTCCCCCACTGTATCTCTAGAGTTCCTCTGTGGAGATGGGAGAACCTTCCAGAAGGACAACCATCTCTGCAGTACTGCACCAATTAGGCCTTTATGGTGGAGTGGCCAGACGGAAGCCACTCTTCAGTAAAAGGCACGACAGCCCGCTTGGAGTTTGTCAAAAGGCACCTAAAGACTCTCAGACCATGAGAAACAAGATTCTCTGGTCTGATGAAACCAAGATTGAACTCTTTGGTCTGAATGCCAAGCGTCACATCTGGAGGAAACCTGGCACCATACCTACGGTGAAGCATGGTGGTGGCAGCATCATGCTGTGGGGATGTTTTTCAGTGGCAGGGACTGGGAGACTAGTCAGGATCGAGGCAAAGATTAATGGAGCAAAGTACAGAGAGATCATTATTGAAAACCTGCTCCAGGGCTCAGGACCTCAGACTGGGGTGAAGGTTCACCTTCCAACAGGACAAGTCTCTGAATGTCCTTCGGGACAAGTCTCTGAATGTCCTTGAGTGGCTCTGCCCGGACTTGAACCCGATTTGAACATCTCTGGAAAGACCTGGAAATAGTCTGAATACTTATGTAAATGTGATATTTCACCTATTTATTTTGAATAAATTAACAAAAATTTATTCAAACCAGTTTTTGCTTTGTCATTAAGGGGTATTGTGTGAAGATCGATTAAATAGTTTTTTTTTCCCTCATCAATTTTAGAATAAGGCTGTAACCTAACAAAATGTGGAAAAAGTCAAGGGGTCTGAATACTTTCTGAAGGCACTGTAAGTGCGTATGGGAGAGAGAATAATACACAATGCACAAAGAACAAGAGGAATGCTTTAATCAGCGACGAATGAAAGCCTCAATTACGAGCAGCACGCCTTGTTAACCAAATATGAAAATGTGTGGCCATTATGGTCGTATCGGTCCGTTCTACTTTGCTTTCAGAATAATTTATACACCCGAAATCAATACCAGAGCTTTTAAACTCTGGCAGGATCGTGTCTCGTTAAATGGTGGGCGGGAAAATGGAAAAAGCTGAAATTTAGTTAACCACATTGGCTACAGATTTAGGCCTATTATTTGGTTTCAGTTGTATCAATTTTTTCCCCATGTTGCTCTCTTTCTCGCTCTCTCTCTCCCCCCAACCCTCCATGTTTCATCCCTGCAGTTGTGTGGTGGCGGAGCGGCCAGCCACATGAGTGCCCCTGGGTTTTGAGGCCCACTGGTTAAGCTGGTCTGAGCCTCAAAGTGACACAGTTAGAGATGACTCCATAGGTCTCGACCCAGCCCATAGCGCTCTCGTCAAAATTGGTGCACTATATAGGAAATAGGGTGCCATTTGGGACGCATCATAGGTCTTCTGTGAATTGAGTGCGACTATGAAATGGGAAAGATGGAAATATATAGACATTTTCATTGGCCTCCGAGGAGGCCTCTTTCACTTGTTTAAATGTCTATGTAACAATATAACGATCTACATAATGAAAGGCGTTTGACCACGTTTTGTTTCAATGTTTTTATTGAATCCAGGTGAAAGCTATGATCCCTTATTGATGTCAGTTGTTAAATACACTTCAATCATTGTAAATGAGGGGGAAGAGACAAGTTAAAGAAGGATTTTTAAGCCTTGAGACAATTGAGACATGGATTGTGTATGTGTGCCATTCAGAGGTTGAATGGGCAAAGGTGTAAGTGCCTGTGAACGAGGTATGGTAGTAGGTGCCAGTTGCACCGGTTTTTATCAAGAACTGTAACGCTGCTGGGTTTTTCACGCTCAACAGTTTCCCTTATGTATCAAGAATGGTCCACCACCCAAAGGACATCCAGCCAACTTCACCCAACTGGGGAAAGCATTGGAGTCCACATGGGCCAGCCTCCCTGTGGAATGCTTTCGACACCTTGTAGAGTCAATCCCCCACCGAATTGAGAATGTTCTGATGGCAAAAGGGAGGGGGAGGGGTGTGCAACTCCATATTAGGAAGATGTTCCTAATGTTTGGTATACTCAGTGTATGTGTATGTATATGTATATACAGTGAGTACCATAATTCATTGGACAGTGATCATTTTTTTGTTATTTTGGTTCTGTAGGGAATTTTTACTAGGATTAAATGTCAGGAATTGTGAAAAACAAGTTTAAATGTATTTGGCTAAGGTGTATGTAAACTTCTGACTTCAACTGTGTGTATATATATATATATATATATATATATATATATATATACACACACACATACATACAGTGAGCACCATAATTCATTGGACAGTGACCATTTTTTTGTTATTTTGGTTCTGTACTCTAACACTTTGAGTTTGAAAGGATGAACCGTTTAGAAATTATAGAAGCTTTTGTACATGGTCCCCCCCATTTTCAGGCATCAAAAAACATTTGACAGTTTAACATAATGTAGAATAAAGTAATCATTGTTAATATTTGGTCACATATCCTTTGCATGCAATGACTGCTTGAAGTCTACGATGCATCGACATCACCAGACGCTGGGTATCTTCCCTGGTGATGCTCTGCCAGGCCTGTACTGCAGCCATCTTCAGTTCCTGCTTGTTTCGGGGACTTATTGCCTTCAGTCTCCTCTTCAGCATGTAAAATGCATGTTCAATTGCATTCACATCTGGTGATTGACTCGGCCAGTCAAGGATTTTCCACTTTTTGGCCATAAAAAATCCCTTCGTTGCTCTAGCAGTATGTTTAGGGTCATTGTCTTGTTGCATGATGAAGTGCCGTCCAATGAGTTTGGAGGCATTTGGTTTTATCTGAGCAGATAGAATATTTCTGTAGACTTCAGAATTCATTGTTCTACTTCTGTCTGCAGTCACATTATCGATGAAGACAAGTGAGCCTGTTCCACTGGCAGCCATACAGGCCCAAGCCATAACACCCCCTCCACCATGTTCACGGATGAGGTGGTATGCTTTGGATCATGGGCATTTTTGTTTTTTTTCTCCACACTTTCCTCTTTCCATCACTCTGGTACATGTTAATCTTTGTCTCATCTGTCCACAATACTTTTTTTCCAGAACTCTTGGGGCTCTTTTAGGTGCTTTTTAGCAAACTGTAATCTCGCCTTTCTGTTCTTCAGGCTTATCAGTGGTTTGCATCTTGTAGAGTACCCTCTGTAGTCCAGCTGGTGTAGTCTTCTACATATGGTAGACTTTGACACATCTACACCTGCATCCAGGAGAGTGTTTTTGATCTGTTGGGCTGTTGTCAGGAGGGTTTTCTTCACCATAGAGACTATTCTCCGGTTATCTACTACAGTGGTCTTCCTCGGTCTACCGGGTCTTTTGACATAATTGAGTTCACCGGTTGTGTCAGTAGCTGAGTGTAGATGCGGTGAGGAATCAAGCGCAGGAAACACGGGCGTTCGTCAACAGACTTTAGGAACAAAATTAACAGCACCAAACAGGCGAACAGCCAACCCAACCGGGAGGCAAAATACGAAGTACGCACAACACACACAGTGCGTAAAAATGACGATAGCGCACACAGTGCGGACTCTCGGAAAAACAACAATCCTGAGAGTAATACCAAAGAGCAACAGCTTGACAAATAAACAATCCCACATAACACCTGCCCCCACACACGAAAACTAAATAGGCAACCAAATCAAACACTAACAAGGGACAGGTGTACAAACAGACAAAACCAAACAAACATGAAACATCGAACGGTGGCAGCTAGTACTCCGGGGACGACGACCGCCGAAGCCTGCCCGAACAAGGAGGAGGAGCAGCCTCGGCCGAAACCGTGACAGGTTGTTTTTTTCTTGTTAATGATGAACCAAACTGTTGACTTGGGCATGGCCAGGGTTTGCAATGTTCCTGATTGATTGATTTTCATTTCTGAGCCTTATGATGGCCAGCTTCATTTGCATCGACACTGCTGTCTACCTCATGTTGTCACACCCCAACAACAACCTCCAAAGGCAATAGCAAAGTCTAGAATCAATACTATTCATCAACAGCTCTCCTGCATTCACTAACGACACAAATTAATACACCTGCCTAACGACACATATCTGTGAAGCCAATTTAACAAATACTTGTAGTACCTTAAAATGGGGGGACCATGTACAAAAGGTGCTGTTATTTCTAAACAGTTCATCCGATATGTATGAAAATACCTTCAAATTAAAGCTGACAGTCTGCACTTCACCCTCATTGCCATTGTATCCTTTCAAACTCAAAGTATTAGAGTACAGCACCAAAATAACAAAAAAATGGTCACTGTCCAATGAATTATGGTGCTCACTGTATGTATGTATGTATGTGTGTGTGTATATATATATATATATATATATATATATATATATATATATATATATATATATACACACACAGTTGAAGTCAGAAGTTTACATACACCTTAGCCAAATACATTTAAACTCAGTTTTTCACAATTCCTGACATTTAATCCTAGTAAAAATTCCCTGTCTTAGGTCAGTTAGGATCACCAGTTTATTTTAAGAATGTGAAATGTCAGAATAATAGTAGAGAGTGATTTATTTCAGCTTTTATTTCTTTCATCACATTCCCTGTGGGTCAGAAGTTTACACACACTCAATTAGTATTTTGTAGCATTGCCTTTAAATTGTTTAACTTGGGTCAAACGTTTCGGGTAGCCTTCCACAAGCTTCCCACAATAAATTGGGTGAATTTTGGCCCATTCCTCCTGACAGAGCTGGTGTAACTGAGTCAGGTTTGTAGGCCTCCTTGCTCGCACACGCTTTTTCATTGAGGATTGAGGTCAGGGCTTTGTGATGGCCACTCCAATACCTTCACTTTGTTGTCCTTAAGCCATTTTGCCACAACTTTGGAAGTATGCTTGGGGCCATTGGCCAGTTGGAAGACCCATTTGTGACCAAGCTTTAACTTCCTGACTGATGACTTGAGATGTTGCTTCAATATATCCACATAATTTTCCTTCCTCATGATGCCATCTATTTTTTGAAGCGCACCAGTCTCTCCTGCAGCAAAGCACCCACACAGCATGATGCTACCACCCCCGTGCTTCACGGTTGGGATGGTGTTCTTCGGCTTGCAAACAACCCCCTTTTTCCTCCAAACATAACAATGGTCATTATGGCCAAACAGTTATATTTTTGTTTCATCACACCAGAGGACATTTCTCCAAAAAGTACGATCTTTGTCCCCATGTGCAGTTGCAAACCGTAGTCTGTCTTTTTTATGGCGGTTTTGGAGCAGTGGCTTCTTCCTTGCTGAGCGGCCTTTCAGGTTATGTCGATTATAGGACTCGTTTTACTGTGGATATAGATACTTTTGTACCTGTTTCCTTCAGCATCTTCACAAGGTCCTTTGCTGTTGTTCTGGGATTGCTTTGCACTTCTCGCACCAAAGTACGTTAATCTCTAGGAGACAGAACGCGTCTCCTTCCTGAGCGGTATGACGGCTGCGTGGTCCCATGGTGTTTATACTTGCGTACTATTGTTTGTACAGATGAACGTGGTACCGTCAGGCGTTTGGAAATTGCTCCCAAGGATGAACCAGACTTGTGGAGGTCCACAATCTTTTTCCTGAGGTCTTGGCTGATTTCTTTTGATTTTCCCATGATGTCAGGCAAAGAGGCACTGAGTTTGAAGGTAGGCCTTGAAATACATCCACAGGTACACCTCCAATTGAATCAAATTATGTCAATTAGCCTATCAGAAGCTTCTAAAGCCATGACATCATTTTCTGGAATTTTCCAAGCTGTTTAAAGGCACAGTCAACTTAGTGTATGTAAACTTCTGACCCACTTGAATTGTGATACAGTGAATTATAAGTGTAATAATCTGTATGCAAACAATTGTTGGAAAAATGACTTGTGTCATGCACAAAGTAGATGTCCTAACCGACTTGCCAAAACTATAGTTTGTTAACAAGAAATTTATGGAGTGGTTGAAAAACGAGTTTTAATGACTCCAACCTAAGTGTATGTAAACTTCCGACTTTAACTTGCAGAATTATAGTTATGCACGTTCAAGTGTTCTGATTATTTTTTGTCTTATTTCCTGTTTGTTTCACCCCCAAAAAATGTGCATCTTCAAAGTGGTAGGCATGTTGTGTAAATCAAATGATACAAACCCCAAAAAAATCCATTTTAATTCCAGGATGTAGGGCAACAAAATAGGAGAAATGCCAAGGGGTGTGAATACTTTCGCAAGCCACTGTATGTGTGTATATATATGATATATAAATAACACCAGTCAAAAATTTGAACACCCTTGATGACAGCTTTGCACACTCTTGCCATTCTCTCAACCAGCTTACATTTACATTTGCATTTACGTTATGCTGAGTTCCGTCATGCTGAGCGCTTGTTGGCTGCTTTTCCTTCCTGCCATTCGATGCATCCCAAACCATCTTAATTGGGTAGAGGTCGGGGGATTGTGGAGGCCAGGTCATCTGATGCAGCACTCCATCACTCTCCTTCTTGGTAAAATAGCCCTTACACAGCCTGGAGGTGTGTTGGTTCATTGTCCTGTTGAAAAACAAATTATAGTCCCACTAAGCCCAAACCAGATGGGATGGCGTATTGCTGCAGAATGCTGTGGTAGCCATGCTGGTTAAGTGTGCCTTGAATTCTAAATAAATCACAGACAGTGTCACCAGCAAAGCACCCCCACACAATAACACCTTCTCCTCCATGCTTTACGATGGGAACTACACATTCGGAGATTATCCGTTCAACCACACAGCGTCTCACAAAGACACTGCGGTTTGAACCAAAAATCTCAAATTTGGACTCCAGACCAAAGGACAAATTTCCACTGGTCTAATATCCATTGCTCGTGTTTCTTGGCCCAAGCAGAACTCTTCTTCTTATTGGTATCCTTTAGTAGTGGTTTCTTTGCAGCAATTCGACCATGAGGGCCTGATTCACACAGTCCCCTCTGAACAGTTGATGTTGAGATGTGTCTGTTACTTGAACTGTGAAGCGTTTATTTTGGCTGCAATTTCTGAGGCTGGTAACTCTAATGAACTTATCCTCTGTAGCAGAGGTAACTCTGGGTCTTCCATTCCTGTGGCTTTCCTCATGAGAGCCAGTTTCATCATAGCGCTTGATGGTTTTTGCGAATGCACTTGAAGAAACGTTCAAAGTTCTTGAAATGTTCCGTATTGACTGACCTTTATGTCTTAAAGTAATGATGGACTGTCATTTCTCTTTGCTTATTTGAGCTGTTCTTGCCATAATATGGACTTGGTCTTTTACCAAATAGGGCTATCTTCTGTATAACCCCCTACCTTGTCACAACACAACTGATTGGCTCAAACGCATTAAGAAGGATTGAAATTCCACAAATTAACTTTTAAGAAGGTACACCTGTTAATTTAAATGCATTCCAGGTGACTAACTCATGAAGCTGGTTTAGAGAATGCCAAGAGTGTGCAAAGATGTCATCAAGGCAAAGGGTGGCTATTTGAAGAATCTCAAATATTAAATATATTTGGATTTGTTTAACAATTTTTTGGTTACTACATGATTCCATATGTGTTATTTCATAGTTTTTTGATATTCACTATTATTCTACAATGTAAAAAAAAATGTAATAAAGAAGAACCCTTTGAATTAGTTGGTGTGTCCAAACGTTTGACTGGTAGTGTGTGTGTGTGTGTATATATATATATATATATATATATATATATATATATATATATACACACAGAGAGCTGTGGAAAGAATTAAGAGACCACTGCAAATGTTTCTTAAATCAGCATCTCTACATGTATGACTTCCATTCCAGTGTCTGTTGAATTCCAACATAGACACACCTCATTCTACTGAATTAGGTACTGATTAGGTGATCACATGAACCAAATCTTATTTAACGAGGAAACGTATAAAAACCACTGCTATGGTCATCACTATCCTCTTGCAATAGGACCAGCTGGATGGCAAAAACAGTGCTAATAGTACCTCAAAAGTAATATTAATAAAAAAATAACTATTGACCATGCCAAAAGAGTTGAAAAGGAAAGTTTTGAGTGAGGAAAAGAAGGGTTCAATTCTGGCTTTACTGGCAGAGGGATACAGTGAGCATCAGGTTGCTTCCATCCTTAACATTTCAAAGATGGCGGTTCATAAAAACAAGGTCAAGCAGCAGACATTGAAGACAACAAAGCTACAGACCGGCAGAGGGCAAAAACGACTCTCTACTGACCGGGATGACCGCCAAGTCATTCGAATGTTATTCAACAACCGTAGGATGACATCAAGTGACCTACAAAAAGTAGGTAAACGGAAGCTGGGGTGAAGTGCACGGCGAGGACGGTTCGAAACAGGCTCCTAGGGGCAGGGCTGAAGTCGTGCAAAGCTAGAAAAAAGCCCTTCATCAATGAGAAGCAAAGAAGAGCCAGGCTGAGGTTTGCAAAATACCATAAGGATTGGACCGTAGAGGACTGGAGTAAGGTCATCTTCTCTGATGAGACCAATTTTCACCTGGAAGAGGCCTACAAGCCACAGTGTCTTGCAACCACTGTGAAATTTGGTGGAGGATAGATGATGATCTGTGAGTGCTTCAACAAGGCTGGAATCGGTCAGATTTGTCTTTGTGAAGGACGCATGAATCAAGCCACGTACAAGGTTGTCCTGGAAGAAAACTTGCTTCCTTTTGCTCTGACATTGTTCCCCAATTCTGAGGATTGGTTTTTCCAGCAGGACAATGCACCATGCCACACAGCCAGGTTAATCAAGGTGTGGATGGAGGACCACCAGATCAAGACCCTGTCATGGCCAGCCCAATCTCCAGACCTGAACCCCATTGAAAACTTCTGGAATGTGATCAAGGGGAAGATGGATGGTCAAAAGCCATGAAAGCTGTGATTGAAAATCAGGGTTATTCCACCAAATATTGATTTCTGAACTCTTCCTAAGTTAAAACATTACTATTGTGTTGTTTAAAAATGAACATGAACGTATTTTCTTTGCATTATTTGAGGTCTGACAACACTGCATCTTTTTTTGTTATTTTGACCAGTTGTCATTTTCTGCAAATAAATGCTCTAAATGACAATATTTGTATTTGGAATTTGGGAGAAATGTTGTCAGTAGTTTATAGAATAAAACAAAAATGTTATTTTTACCCAAACACATACCTATAAATAGTAAAACCAGAGAAACTGATAATTTTGCAGTGGTCTCTTAATTTTTTCCGCAGCTGTATATATATATATATAAAATCGAATATGTCACATGTATGGAAATACGAGTAATACATTTATTTAGATATATTTTATTCAAATATTGGTACTTATACAGTGCATTCAGAAAGTATTCAGACCCCTTGACTTTTTCCACATTTTGTTACGTTAAAGCCTTATTCTAAAGTTGATTAAATTGGGTTTTTTCTCATCAACCTACACACAATACACCATAATGACAAAGCAAAAACTGGTTTGTAGACATTTTTGCAAACAATTTTTTTTTTTTTACTGTCGACAAAGAGTTGTCTGTTTCTAAACGTGTATTTTTACATATTGACACATTCTGTGTTTTAATCAAATCAACTACAGTATATTCACTGAGCTTGTCTGATAATTTAAGCACACGTTTGATTAAATAATTAAGACACACCAATGACTAGAGGTAGTCCGACCAGCAATTGATTTGTTTGTGCTGGGCGGGGCGGGGCTCAGACTTGCTGCACTGTGTTTAAAAGAAAAAAGACAGCGAGTGACTCTGACTAGCACCAGTTGTCTCTCCTCTCTTTCTCTTTCTCTTTCTCTTTCTCTTTCTCTTTCTCTTTCTCTTTCTCTTTCTCTTTCTCTTTCTCTCGCCTCTCTCCTCTCTCTCTCCCGGCTGCAGCGACCACCACTGAACATCAAAGTGTTTATCGTGCTGTCGGTGTTTCTGAAGCAGCAACATAATTACAGCCATTTCTGACAGAAAAGTTCTGTTACCGAAATCCCTCATGTGTTTAGGAAAAACAGAAAAGTTCTGTTACCGAAATCCCTCATGTGTTTAGGAAAAACATTCCCTATTCCCTTAACCCTTGCTCTGTTTACGTGACATGTATGTCCAGGTGATAGGGCCACACTAACTCGAACTTGGTTCTCAAGTTTCTAAACCATACCAAACCATCTTTCCTATAGTGTCGCCATAATATTTGAATTGAGGAAGTTTGACAATAATAATTTGGATATTTTAGCGATCCGCAGTACGTCCTAAATGCCCCCCAGCCTTCAGATGTGATCTAAATAGTGCAATTGCACTTTAGATTAATTTTAAGGCTATGGATGAGAAAGTTAACTTATCATATCCAAACATTCAGGTCAGTTGTATGCTGCTGCTTTGCGATCTATTAACAGCAAGGGTTTACATTAAATAGGCTCAATATTTTTTACTGGTGCATTTGGTAATCAATTCATACGCGCAAAGCATATAAACAAAAGCATTCACTGTGAAAGTTGATAGGCTACATGTAGGCCATTCATATATATCTTATGCACAGCACTTAGTTCAATTTATCGAATCAGTTATTGTTTTCTTGCGCAAACCGCAAGCAAAACCTGTCAAACTCAGACATTTCTCTCAAAACACAGGGATGACGATTCGCATGGGACTAGTATTATCAGAGGACCTTGGAGGGCGCCAAAAAACAGTAGGTTATTCTGGTTGGAATTGTTACAGTCCTGCCATGTAAAAATGACTGATATGGCAGATTCGGACGGGACAAAAATTACAGATGTGGTGTTTTGTGCTCGTGCACATAATTACATTACACGACCTCCCCCAGTAAAACTAATCCCGTCCGAATAGGGCACAATAGGGCCTGACCTATAGCCAGGACCGGTCTTTGCCGTTCTGCCACAATAGGCGAAACCAGAAAATGCTGCCCCCCAGCAAAACTAGAATAGTCTCAGTAAGCAAAATTACTTTGAAAAGACATCTAAAAGACGTATTTTCCAGACGTTTAAATTAGGTTCAATTTAGGTTCTGAATGAAAGGTGAAAAGGTATTTGGACCGCACAAAAAACAATGTCCAAAAGGCCTCGGCCTGTGCTTACTGAGGTGTAGCCTACCATGTGGCCCGCAATGGAATTTCATGAATGCCCATCCATGTGGTAGGCCCACCGTTTGTAAAACAGGCCATTGCATTGGCTTTATTAGTCCTGATTCCAGTGACTAATCAAGTTTGGCTATTTAAGCACTAAATATCAGCTACCCAACTTTATCAGGAGTTATTAAGCACTGAATATCAGCTACCCAACTTTATCAGGAGTTATCTCGAGCAATGTGTTTACACAGCGGCAAATGCAGAAGTATTTTGTGATTGGCAATTCCATAATGTCCATTTTACTTTGACCTGTCCTGTTTTTAGGATATGTTGCTTTGTTAACATGACAGCTCATTTTCTTTATTTGATTGAGCACCATTTAGGTTAGGCTATTTGTTCGGAGAAACCTGCATGATGTAAAAAGTGTCAGTTACATTGTCATACATTTTATCTCCAGCCTGTAGGCTTCAGAAAACGGCACATACTCTTTCTACCATATCCTATATCTGCTACATGATTTATGTTAGATTTTTTTTTTACTGAACGTTGGTGGATTGCTGCAGAGATGAGTCTCTACAACAGCAACCTGGATAGGCGCGCTGCAAATGGACAAGCAAAATATTTTGCGCCCCTGCCTTTGACGAAGTGGGCACTGCTTGTCAAAGGGTGGCATCAGCGCTCACCTAAAAAGCCCATATGCCACTGGTTGAAATAAAAAAGAATTTGGGCAGAGTTATGTGAGGTTTTATGTGTTATTGTTGGTGGTGCATCTTGGTCAGTTTAGCTCAGAAAAGGCTACCCTTGTCAATCTGCCACTACAGGTGGCCACCTAATCCTGCCTAATGAGTGGGCAGGCCATGCCTATAGCATATCATAATCACATCAATAAATTGGTTATAACAAACGCTGAACACTGTAACATATGTGACACCAAAATGGATTCAGAGGACGTGACAAATAAACTCGAAACGGGAAAGGTTGCTCAGGAGGTAAAGGGAAAGTCAGATGTGTGGAATAAATGTGACTAGTTGTGGAAAATACTGGAGATCAAGAAAAATAAGGTAAGGAGCAAGCACTGCGTGCGTATTATGAGTGCCAAACAGGTGCTGTATAGATTACAATCAAATTTTTCTGACGGTTTGGAACAATGTAAACAACACTAAATAAGGTATAAGCGTTGTAACATTTATAAGCGTACCAGAGAGTCTGTTATAACGTACTTTTGCTAAGCCTTTATTACGGCAAAGACCAAAAACAGTCGCATTAATTCGTGAATGCAATTTAATAATAATATGCCATTTAGCAGACGCTTTTATCCAAAGCGACTTACAGTCATGCGTGCATACATTTTTTGTTAATGGGTGGTCCCGGGGATCGAACCCACTACCTTGGCGTTACAAGCGCCGTGCTCTACCAGCTGAGCTACAGAGGACCACTTTCCGAAATCGAACGGTTTATTTATTCTTTAAGCTAATTATTCAAGGCTCGCTATATTTTATTTTAAAAATAAAATGCGTGAATGCATTTCAAATCATGAATGACTCGTATGCTGTGTGATGACGTGAACTAATTAATGATTGATTGATACAGTAGCCTATAGAAGTATTGAAATTTAGGCCTAAGTAAGTTACGGTATTAAGACTAAACAAAATGTGCTCTTAGGCCTACAGCTTGATGGTGGTTATACAAGGCTGCTATACTAAGCCTACTAATGATAATGACATTCCTTATCATTATAATAATAGTAGTAATAATAACAATAAGGATATCAAGAAAAAGGAGCATTATTATTATATAATTTTTCCAACAATTTGGAACAGTGTAAACACTAAATAAATTATAAATAATATCAGAGGCTGTTCTAACGAAAAAAAAAAGTGTAACTCCTTTAATACAGCAAGGCAAAGATAAAATAAAATGCAGAATTGGTGAAATTGTTTACTTGACATATCGTGAGGCTTAGTGTTCACGCAGTCAGAAGGCTATTAAACAAACACTCAAACAGGCAATATAATAAGCAGGATCGGTCTTATTTATGCAGATATATTGATGATTTATAAAGCCAGGCACATTTAACAGTTAGGCTATTGATGATAGACCTGATTTAAGTTCAGGTTTCCTCTCCTCACTTTTCTTAGACAATAAGGCAAGGGCTCTTTTCTCATCTCCTCATTCTGCTGGTGCCTCCGGCATTGTTCTCAACACAAATATGCTGGTTAACTTTGCTATTATGCACATAGCAACATGGTCTAGGAAAAGGCGCCAATTCAACATTGCACTGATGTGTTTCAAAACCGTGGACAGCAACCGCTATCCAAGAAGGGAGAAAGTGCATTTGATAATATGATAACATCATTGTTGCACCATTGTTTATGTAATATAACCATATACAATTTCAGTAGCACATGTCTTAGGCTGATGGACTGTGCCATCCCCACGGCCTCCACAATGGATCGGTCAACTCAGCGCGAATCAGACGGGTGTCTTGGTCGACCAACAGCCTATCGACCAAACAATCGACCAGTCGACTAAATGGGGTCAGCCCTACTGAAATGTCACATTTACATAACTATTCAGACCCTTTACTCAGTACTTTGTTAAAGCACCTTTGGCAGCAATTACATCCTTGAGTCTTCTTGGGTATGACGCTACAAGATTGGCACACCTGTTTTTGGGAGTTTCTCCCATTATTCTCTGTAGATCCTCTCAAGCTCTGTCAGGTTGGATGGGGAGCTATTTTCAGGTCTCCGGAGATGTTCGATCGGGTTCAAGTCCGGGCTCTGGCTGTGCCACTCAAGGACATTCAGACTCTTGTCCTGAAGCCACCTCTGCATTGTATTGGCTGTGTACTTAGTCGTTGTCATGTTGGAAGGTGAACCTTCTCCCCAGTCTGAGGCCTTGATCGCTCTGGAGCAGGTTTTCATGAAGGATCTCTCTGTACTTTGCTCCTTTCATTTTTCCCTCGATCCTGACAAGTCTCCCAGTCCCTGCCGCTGAAAAACATCCCCACAACATGATTCTGCCACCACCATGCTTCACGGTAGGGATGGTGCCAGGTTTCCTCCAGACATGACGCTTGGCATTCAGGCCAGAGTTCAATCTTGGTTTCATCAGACCAGAGAATCTTGTTTCGCATGGTCTGAGAGTCCTTTAGGTGCCTTTTGGCAAACTCCAAGTGGGCTGTCATGTGTCTTTTTACTGAGGAGTGGCTTCTGTCTGGACACTACCATAAAGGTCTGATTTGGTGGAGTGCTGCAGAGATTGTTGTCCTTCTGGAAGGTTCTCCCATCTCCACAGAGGAACTCTGGAGCTCTGTCAGAGTGACCATCGGGTTCTTGGTCACCTCCCTGACCAAGGCCCTTGTCCACCGATTGCTCAGTTTGGCCGGGCAGCCAGCTCTAGGACGGGTCTTGGTGGTTCCAAACGTCTTCCATTTCAGAATGATGGAGGCCACTGTGTTCTTGGGGACCTTCAATGCTACAGAAATGTTTTGGTACCCTTCTGTGCCTCGACACAATACTGTCTCTGAGCTCTATGGACAATTCCTTTGACCTCATGGCTTGGTTTTTGCTCTGACATGCACTGTCAACTGTGGGACCTTTATATAGACAGGTGTGTGCCTTTCCAAATCATGTCCAATCAATTCAATTTACCGCAGGTGGACTCCAATCAAGTTGTAGAAACATCTCCAAAGATGATCAATGGAAACAGGATGCACCTGGGCTCAATTTCGAGTCTCATAGCAAAGGGTCTGAATACATATCTAAATAAGAAATTTTATTTGTAATACATTTGCTAACATTTCTAAAAACCTGTTTTTGCTTTGTCATTATGGGGTATTGTGTGTAGATTGAGAAAAATAAATAATTGTATCAGTTTTAGAATGAGCCTGTAACGTAACAAAATGTGGAAAAAGTCAAGGGGTCTGAATACTTTCCCGAACGCACTGTATTACATACACTACCGTTCAAAAGTTTGGGGTCACTTAGAAATGTCCTTGTTTTCGAAAGAAAAGCAATTTTTTTGTCCATTAAAATAACATCAAATTGATCAGATATACAGTGTAGACATTGTTAATGTTGTAAATGGCTATTGTAGCTGGAAACGGCTGATTTATAATGGAATATCTACATAGGCCCATTATCAGCAACCATCAGTCCTGTGTTCCAATGTCATATTGTGTTTGCTAATCCAAGTTTATCATTTTAAAAGGCTAATTGATCATTAGAAAACCCTTTTGCAATCATGTTAGCACAGCTGAAAACTGTTGTGCTGATTAAAGAAGCGATAAAACTGGCCTTCTTGAGACTAGTTGAGTATCTGGAGCATCAGCAATTGTGGGTTCGATTACAGGCTCAAAATGGCCAGAAACAAATAACTTTATTCTGAAACTCTAATGATCAATTAGCCTTTTAAAATGATAAACTTGGATTAGCGAACACAACGTGCCATTGGAACACAGGACTGATGGTTGCTGATAATGAGCCATTTACAACATTAACAATGTCTACACGGTATTTCTGATCAATTTGATGTTATTTTCATGGACAAAAAAATTGCTTTTCTTTCGAAAACAAGGACATTTCTAAGTGACCCAAACTTTACAACAGTAGTGTATGCATTTTAAATATGTCAATATATTAGGCTTCCGTATGGGTTTAATACATCTAAATCATTGTTTTGTGTTTCTGTATCAATATGGACTTTAAAAAATATCAAGTCCTTTGGGGTGATTTTGACCCCAGCCAAATTCTGCCTATATTAGTTTTATAAATAGGACCTTTAGGATCTTTTAGGTTTCTCTGGAGACATAATAACATGTTATCCATAGCACCACAGGGTGGAGGGGGACCTGACCTGTATCAGTGGTTTTGACCTGCAAAGATATAGCTCCCCATGTACTCGTTTAAGATTGTAAGTTTCTATACCACGTATCGTATGACTGTGTTCAAAACCAAAATTACCTTATTTTTGTGCTAATAAAAATCTGCCAATTGTATACAAGTACTTGATAGTACTGCAATACAGAACTCAGATACACTCTGAATCTACACGGAGAGCTGTATTGTTGTGTATTCCCAGAAAAGTCGTTTTTCTAGGGCAAATCGAAAAGTATTTATTTGAATCCAGTAAGATAACTTTTCTCCACTCCCTAATAGTTGCTCGCAGGGAATATTTGGCTGTTAGTTTCAGTCACCTGACCTTGTTACATGGCAACCGCATGTTTCCTAAATAATCCTCCACCCCGCGGATTCCACAGGTATTCTACAGCACAGGGAGGAGAGGGAGAGACGTGTGAGAGAAAGTGTGTTACAGGCTGTAGACTTCACTCACTGGGTGGCAGCTCTGCCTTGCATGACTGGTGCTGGTGGGGGGTGGGACTAGTATGTAGCTCTGATGTCATTCTTCCTAGTTCCAAAAACCCTGCCCCTTTTGGCTGGCCCACACACTCCCACAGGTAGTTTTGGAGCTGTCAATTCGCTGCTGCCTTGCCCCTGCCTACCTGTGTGTGTGTGTTCTGCATTGTGTCGCTCTCTATTTGCTACGCACACACACGCTCCTACCTGCCCCTTTCTCAGTTCTTCCCGGTGGTATGAATTTTGGACGCAGCAGTGAAGTGTCGAACTGTTGCGTGTTGCATCTGCCAGAGAATTCCTGAGTGATTATTGACGGTGACTGAAGGTGGACAAACCTCTCTCTCTCTCAGTCCTGTCTGTCTCTCTACAGGACGATGTTATCGTCTTCCTCAAGGCCTGCGGGAAGCTCAGACTAAAAGAGGCACAGCTCTTTCACCCAGGAGACCTCCAAGACACATCCACTAGAGTCGCTGTCAAGTAAGTGCTGCTACATATGATATACAGTACAGATTACACATATTTACATACCGATGACAAGTTAACGATTAATTTTTTTGTCTATTGACTATTGAACATTCATTTTTTTGTCTGACTGATCTGTGACTGGAACGTTATGAAAATAACTTTGAACAGTGTGAGAGACTCCCCTTTCTCCTTCTAACTAGACTAGACTTTGGATAGATACTTCCTTAGGTTTGTGTAGGTGTGCGATTGTGCAAGGGTGTGTGTGTGTGTGTGTGTGTGTGTGTGTGTGTGTGTGCGCGACTGGGGTGAACCTGTGAACATCTTTGTAGATGACCACAGGTTTAAATTGACCTGTGTGGTCTTCTCGAACACGCGACTCTCGATGTGAAGTCTGTGTAATAAACTGCTGTCTCGATCCCTACACCGTATGTTTTGCCTGTTTGGGATGACAAAGACAGCGCTTACGTGATCACTATACCGTGTGTGTGTGTCAAACCTCGGTCATGTAAAGGTTCTCTCTCTCTAATGCACTCACACACACACACATATATATATATATATATATATATATATATATATATATATATATATATATATATATATATATATATATATATACAGTGCCCTCCACAATTATTGGCACCCCTGTTTAAGATATGGTCGAGGACTTCCAAAAATTCTCCTTTTTTTTTAAACAACATAGAACCCAAATGCAAAATAATAGAAAAATCCAACCTTTTATTTAAGTACATTACTTTGGTGTAAAAAAAAAAATCACACATTTAGAATTTTTTTTAAATTGTGTCCCACAATTATTGGCACCCCTGATGTTAATACTTTGTACAACCCCCTTTTGCCAACAAGACAGCACTTAATCTCCTCCTATAACATTTCACAAGATTGGAGAACACAGAGAGAGGGATCTTTGACCATTCTTCTTTGCACAATCTTTCTAGATCATCCAGTGTCCTGGGTCCTCTCTTATGCACTCTCCTCTTTAGCTCGCCCCACAGGTTTTCGATTGGGTTGAGGTCTGGGGACTGAGATGGCCATGGGAGGACCTTGAGTTTGTGACTGCTGAACCATTTTTGTGTAGATTTTGCCACATGTTTTGGATCATTATCCTGCTGAAAGACCCAATGACGACCCATCTTCAGCTTTCTGGCAGAGGCCATCAGGTTTTTATTTAAAATGTCCTGGTAGTTCAAAGCGTTCATAATGCCATGCACCCTAACAAGGTTCCCAGGGCCTTTGGAAGAGAAACAGGCCCACAGCATCACAGATCCTCCACCATACTTCACGGTGGGCATGAGGTGCTTTTCGGCATACTCATCTTTTGTTTTACGCCAGACCCACTTAGAGTGTTTGTTGCCAAAAAGCTCAATCTTAGTCTTATCTGACCAAAGCACACGATCCCAGTTGAAGTCCAATGCCGCTTAGCAAACTCCAGACGTTTACGTTTGTGAGTGTTAGTGAGAAAAGGCTTTTTCCTTGCATGCCTCCCAAACAGCTTGTTGGCATGTAGAGAGCGTCTGATGGTTGTTTTGGAGACTTTGTGACCCCAAGATGCCACTCTTTGATGCAATTCTGTGACAGTGAGCTTAGGACTTTTTTTTACTTCTCTTACCATCCTCCTCACTGTGCGTTGTGGCAAGATAAACTTGGGACCTCTTCCAGCCTTGTTTGTCACTGTTCCAGTTGTTTTAAACTTCTTAATGATTCCTCTGACTGTAGATACGGGCAAGTTAAGGCGAGTGGCTATTTTCTTGTAGCCATTGCCTGACTTATGAAGGTCGACACAAATCTGCCTTACTTGAATGGTGTGTTCTCTTGTCTTTGCCATGTTGACAAATGGGTAAGAGAATTAGGCCTCTGTGTCACGTCATATTTATACCCCAGGGAAACAGGAAGTCATGAATTACTAATTAAAAGTTCCTAGATACCCTGACCAACTTTAGCAACTACAGAAAAATATATTTTTAAAAAAATCAGCGGAATTGTTAGGCGTGCCAATAATTGTGGGACACATGATTTCAAGTTTTTTTTTTTCTAAATGTGTGATTTTTTTTTTTTTACCACCAAAGTAATGTACTTAAATAAAAGGTTGGATTTTTCAATTTTTTTGCATTTGGGTTCTATGTTTTTTTTTTAAAAATGAGAATTTTTGGAAGTCCTCGACCACATCTTAAACAGGGGTGCCAATAATAGTGGAGGGCACTGTATATATACATACATACATACATACATACACATGCATACACGACCGTTGAAGTTTGGGGTAACTTAGAAATGTCCTTGTTTTCTAAAGAAAAGCCGTTTTTTTGTACATTAAAATAACATCAAATTTATAAGGAATACAGTGTAGACACTGTTAATGTTGTAAATGGCTATTGTAGCTGGAAACGGCTGATTTATAATGGAATATCTACATAGGTGTACAGAGGCCCATTATCAGCAACCATCAGTCCTGTGTTCCAATGGCACGTTGTGTTTGCTAATCCAAGTTTATCATTTTAAAAGGCTAATTGATCATTAGAAAACCCTTTTGCAATTATGTTAGCACAGCTTAAAACTGTTGTGCTGATTAAACAAGCAATAAAACTGGCCTTCTTGAGACTAGTTGAGTATCTGGAGCATCAGCAATTGTGGGTTCAATTACAGGCTCAAAATGGCCAGAAACAAATAACTTTCTTCTGAAACTCCTCAGTCTATTCTTGTTCTGAGAAATGAAGGCTATTCCATGCGAGAAATTGCCAAGAAACTGAAGATCTCGTACAACGCTGTGTACTACTCCCTTCACAGAACAGCGCAAACTGGCTCTAACCAGAATAGAAAGAGGTGTTGGAGTCCCCGGTGCACAACTGAGCAAGAGGACGAATACATTAGAGTTTGAGAAACAGGCGCCTCACAGGTCCTCAACTGGCAGCTTCATTAAATAGTACCCGCAAAACACCAGTCTCAACGTCAACAGTGAAGAGGCGACTCCGAGATGCTGACCTTCTAGGCAGAGTTGCAAAGAAAAAGCCATATCTCAGACTGGCCAATAAAAAGAAAAGATTAAGATGGGCAGTCTGAGATATGTTGTTTTTTTGCAACTCTGCCTAGAAGGTCAGCATCCCAGAGTCGCCTCATGGTTGCAGTAATGCCTGGCGAAAACCAAACTCTGCATTCCACAGTAAGAACATCATACCAAAGGTCAAGCGTGGTGGTGGTGGTATGATGGTTTGGGGATGCTTTGCTGCCTCTGGACCTGGACGACTTGCCTTAATAGAAGGAACCATGAATTCTGCTCTGTATCAGAGAATTCTACAGGAGAATGTCAGACCATCCGTCTGTGAGCTGAAATTGAAGCGCAGCAGGGTCATGCAGCAAGACAATGATCCAAAACACACAATCAAGTCTACATGAAAATTGCTAAAAAGCAACAAATTGGAAGTTTTGGAATGGCCTAGTCAAAGTCCAGACCTAATCCCAATTGAGATGTTGTGGCAGGACTTGAAAAGAGCAGTTCATGCTTGAAAACCCACACGTCACTAAGTTAAAGCAGTTCTGCATGGAACAGTGGGCCAAAATTCCTCCACAGCGACGTGAGAGACTGATCAACAACTACAGGAAGCATTTGGTTGGAGTCATTGCAGCTAAAGGTGGCACAACCAGTTATTGAGTGTAAGGGGGAAATTACTTTTTCACACAGGGGAATTGGGTGTTGCATAACTTTGTTTATGAAATAAATATGGACTTGTTGTGTTATTTGTTCACTTATGTTCCCTTTATCTAATATTGGGTTTTGGGTGAAGATCTGATAACATTCAGTATTACAAATATGCAAAAGTAGAGAAAATTAGAAAGGGGGCAAATACTGTTTCATAGCACTGTATATATATATATCTATATCAGGGCTGACAGTGAATGAGTTATGTCTCTGTAAAGAGAGAGATTACATGAGAGGTCTGACTCAGTTCCGCCTTGCACTGCCTTAAAGGGAAATTCCACCTAAAAAAACTATGTTTTGGTATTTGTTTTATTAGTCCATTGTTGACATATTAGTCCACTTGATATAGTCCCAAAATGTTTTGCATGTCAGCAATCAAGTTTTCAAGATATATAACTTTCGAAATACAGCCGGTATATGCATTTTCCATTATATGATGTTTCTGTATTTTGAAAGTTATATATCTTGAAAACTTGATTGCTGACATGCAAAACATTTTGATAATAGTACAGTGAAATTCTTTCTTGAGAGCTCTCATAACAATGCAGTGTTAATAATAAAATAGGGAAAAGAAAATACAATACAAAAAGGTGTGTTATAGTTTCTGTGTTGTTCTCCTTCTCACCTGCGCACTGGGCAGAGGTGCATGTGGTATGTCGAACAACCTGTTCAGTTTTCACGCAGGTGTGTCTCAGTGAGGTGGAGGGAGGTAGAGACCGTCAGCTCAAACACATTCACCATGGCAGCAGACGCAGCACGGAGAAACACAAATACATAAACAATATATAGAAATGTATGTGGACACCTCTTCAAATTAGTGGATTCTGCTATTTCAGCCACACCCGTTGCTGACAGGTGTGGCTGAAATCGAGCACACAGCCATGCAATCTCCATAGACAAACATTGGCAGTAGAATGGACTTACTGAAGAGCTCAGTGACTTTCAACGTGGCACCGTTATAGGATGCCACCATTCCAACAAGTCAGTTCGTCAAATATCTGCCATGTTAGAGCTGCCCCGGTCAACTGTAAATTATGTTATTGTGAAGTGGAAACGTGTAGGAGCAACATCTGCTCAGCTGTGAAGTGGTAGGCCACACAAGCTCACAGAACGGGACAGCCACGCGTGTTATGCGTATCATTTGTCTGTCCTCTGTTGCAACACTCACTACCGAGTTCCAAACTGCCTCTGGAAGCAACGTCGGCACAATAACTGTTCGTCGGGAGCTTCATGAAATGGGTTTCCATGGCCGAGGAGCCGCACACAAACCTAAGATCACCGTGCGCAGTGCCAAGCATCGGCTGGAGTGGTGTAAAGCTCGCCGCCATTGGACTCTGGAGCAGTGGAAACGCGTTCTCTGGAGTAATAATTCATACTTCACCATCTGGCAGTCCGACGGACGAATATGGGTATGGCGGATTCCAGGGGAATGCTACCTGCTCCAATGCATTGTGCCAACTGTAAAGTTTGGTGGAGGAGGAATAATGGTCTGGGGCTGTTTTTCATGGTTCGGTCTAGGCCCTTCCAGTGAAGTGAAATCTTAACGTTAAAGCATTCTAGACTATTCTGTGCTTCCAACTTTGTGGCAACAGTTTGGGTAGGCCCTTTCCTGTTTCAGCATGACAATGCCCCTGTGCACAAAGCGAAGTCCATACAAAAATGGTTTGTCGATCTGTGTGGAAGAACTTGACTGGCCTGCACAGAGCCCTGACCTCAACCCCATCGAACACCTTTGGGATGAATTGGAATGCCGACTATGAGCCAGGCCTAATATACCAACATCAGTGCCTGACCTCACTAATGCTGTTGTGGCTGAATGGAAGCAAGTCCCCGCAGCAAAGTTCCAACATCTAGTGGAAAGCCGTCCCAGAAGAGTAGAGGCTGTTATAGCAGCAAAGGGGGGACCAACCCATGATTTTGGAACGAGACGAGCAGGTGTCCACATACTTTTGGTCATGTAGTGTATCTGTGACGAATGGGATTTTCATGAGAAATACGCTGTGTAGGAGGTGTGCCACACAACTGATGTAGACTATTGACTCTCATGGGTGAAGTGTATTATACAGTGTACCCTTTTAAGAAGTGATTCATTTGACAAAGGTGTGTTCCAGTAATGTCTTAAAACACGAAACCACTGTGAAATGAACCTGACCTGACATGCCAGTGAATCTCTCTCTCTCTTTCTCTTTCTCTTTCTCTGTCTGTCTGTCTGTCTGTCTATCTGTCTGTCTGTCTGTCTGTCTGTCTGTCTGTCTGTCTGTCTGTCTGTCTGTCTGTCTGTCTGTCTGTCTGTCTGTCTGTCTGTCTGTCTGTCGGTCTCTCTGTCTGTCTGTCTGTCGGTCCCTCTGTCTGTCTGTCTGTCTGTCTGTGTACTTTAATGCATCATTCAGCATTGTCTAATGATCCAGCTTTAAATTAGCCACTCCTTCGATAAGGTCGCGCAAGCAGCAGGTTAATTTCTCCCAGGATCCACAATGACTGTGTCATCTGCCCTTCTGAGGGCGCTGTCAAAGGCGAGCACACACACACACACACACACACACAACACACACCAAATAGCACACACCAAACAAAGCCAACTCTGCATGTTGGTAACTAACCACACCACACCCTCCTGTCCCTAGCAACGCGGTCGGCACAGACAGAATATGAGATACAGATAAAGCAGGAGAAGGTAATGAATGGACTGATTCTACAGGAAGTATGCTCCTTTAAACATATTTCACACAACCGCAGCCACAGGCGCAATAGGTCGTTTTCAATAAAACGTCAATATAAATTTGATTTGGCTGCTGGGGGGCAAGGAGACCCCCAGCTCCGCTAGAACCATTGACAACTACATGCCATTTTCAAGGGATTGTTTTCCAAATGGTTAACACTTTACAATAAGGTTGCATTTGTAAAGGGTTTATGATGTTATTAACAATTATTTAATCATTTGTAAATCCATTATAAACCATTAATAAACGGTTATTGCATTGGTCAAAATGGTTCAATAACCGGTCAGTGTTCGCCAAATAATGAGCCAATATTTACCTCCCGTTATAAACCATTTATAAATGCACTTACAAATGCTTATGTATCATCACGCAACCTTATTTTCAATATTTGCACAGTTGAACAATAGTTATTTTCTCACTTTTAGGTGTGATACATTGGCACTCTGCATTGGGATCAACTCCATATTGATGCCCATGATTTTGGCATGTATTTCTGTATTTTATTTTCAATAGATTTGCAAAAATGTCTAAACATGTTTTCACTATGTCAAAACGGGGTATTGTGTGTAGATGGGTGTGCAAATAAATCAATGTAATACATTTTGAATTCAGGCTGTAATACAACAAAATGTTGAATAAGTCAAGGTGTATGAATACTTTCTGAAGGCACTGTAGCTGGCTAAATGACTGGCTAGTTAGCTTACGTCATAGCTTTTAGGACCTAGAAGTGTTCGCTGACAGGAAAAACTATTATTGGCTACTAGCAGGAGGAATGTAATGCTAACTAGCAAGCCTGTAGCTAGTTGATAAGTGTGTGGCGTTGCCAAAGCAGAGACTGAAGGTCGCCAGTCTGTAGCTAGCCAGGGTCCGGTTTCCCGATAACGATGGAATTTAGGCTTACAAGTGTTTTAACGATGGACTTATAAATTAATTATGTATCTATTTTTTCTTGACAAATATGACTTATAAATGCCTCATGAGCTTAGTTCAACTGTCCTACCCCATCAGGACCCAAAATATAAGCTTGTTTTACTCCAATGTTTGTAAACAAAGAATGTAAACAAACACTATATAGCCTCAAAACATGCTTAAAACTATCATGGATGATTAGTCCTTGCATCCATAGCGAAGTTACATTTCTCCAGCCCCATCCCACAGCATTTTACTGAATCGGGTGGGGTGACCGCTTTGTTATTGTTTCTACTGCTGATTGGGGCTTTAACATTATAATTATTCCACAATACTGACGAAGGATCAGCTACTAGAGAGATATAATGCTTAACCTATAATAATGCACTAAATGATTAAATTCACTCAGTGGCCAGTTTATTTGGTACACCTTTCTTGTACTGGGTCGGACCCCCCTTTACATCCAGAATAGCCTGAATTCTTCGGGGGCATGGATTCTACGAGGTGTGGCTTTCAAACATTGCTCAATTGGTATCACGTGACCTAACATGCCTGTACTGTTGACAGCAGGCAGGATGGGGCCATTGACTCATGCTGCTTACGCCAAATCCTGATTTTCCATCAGCGTGACTCAACAGGAACCGGGATTCGTCGGACCAGGCAATGTTTTTTCACTCCTCAATTGTCCAGTGTTGGTGATCATGTGCCCACTGGAGCCGCTTCTTCTTGTTTTTAGCTGATAGGAGTGGAACCCGGTGTGGTCTTCTGCTGCAATAGCCCATCCGTGACAAGGACCGACGAGTTGTGCATTCCGAGATGCTGTTCTGCACACCACTGTTGTACTGCCCCGTACTGTTCACATCACCAACAAACTAACATGGTCCAAGCACACCAAGACAGTCGTGAAGAGGGCACGACAAAACCTATTCCCTGAGACTGAAAAGATTTGGCATGGGTCCTCAGATCCTCAAAAGGTTCTACAGCTGCACCATCGAGAGCATCCGGACTGGATGCATCACTGCCTGGTATAGCAACTGCTCGGCCTCCGACCGCAAAGCACCAGAGAGGGTAGTGTGTACGGCCCAGTACATCACTGGGTCCAAGCTTCCTGCCATCCAGGACCTCTATACCAGGCGGTGTCAGAGGAAGGACCTATAAATTGTCAGACTCCAGCCACCCTAGTCATAGACTGTTCTCTCTGCTACCGCACGGCTAGCGGTACCGGAGCGCCAAGTCTAGGTCCAAGAGGCTTCTTAAACAGCTTCTAACCCCAAGCCATAAGACTTCTGAACATCTAATCAAATGGCTACCCAGACTATTTGCATTGCCCCCCCACCCCTCTTTTACGCTGCTGCTACTCTCTGTTTATTATCTATGCATAGTCACTTTAATAACTCTACCTACATGTACATATTACCCAAATTACCTCGACTAACCGGTGCCCCCGCACATTGACTCTGTATCGGTACCCCCTGTATATAGCCTCGCTATTGTTATTTTTACTGCTGCTCTTTAACTATTTGTTACTTTTATTTCGTATTATTTTATATTGTATTTTTTTGTGATTTTGGGGGGTATTCTTTCTTAAAACTGCATTGTTGGTTAAGGGCTTGTAAGAAGTATTTCACTGTAAGGTCTACACCTGTTGTATTTGGCGCATGTGACAAATACAATTTTATTTTATTTGACTTAATGTTTTTCTTTTTTTTTTGCACCATTCTCGGTAAATCCGAGACACTGTCATGCGTGAAAAGCCCAGGAGGCCAGGCGTTCCTGAGATATTGGAACCAGCACGCCTGGCTCCGATCATACCACACTCAGTCTCCTAGGTCACTAGTTTTGCCAATTCTTACGTTCAATCGAACAGTCACTGAATGCCTCGATGCCGCTCTGCCTGCTTTATATAGCAAGCCACGGCCATGTGACTCACTGTCTGCAGGAGCGAACCATTTTCGTGAACGGGGTGGTGTATCTAATAAACTGGTCACTGAGTGTATATTGGGGAAAAAATTACACACCGTAGCATATAAATAGCTAAATAAAACGTATTTCAGTATCATTCAAATATATAGGTATATGTAGCCTATACTGTGTTTATATTTGAATACAGTCATCTCTGTTTTCATTTGAAGCGTCTTTATATCCTTGCAAAGAAATGGGCAGCTTTGCATTTGTATTCTGAAGGCAGGTTTCTATTGACCCAGGTTTATATACAAAAGCAATGTCGCCAAAAAATCTTTGCGGCATGTATAATGGAAACGGCATATACAGTGCATTCGGAAAGTATTCAGACCGCTTCCCTTTTTCCACATTTTGTTACGTTACAGCCTTATTCTAAAATGGATTATATTAAATTTTTTCCTCATCCATCTACACACAATACCCCATAATGACAAAGCAGAAACAGGTTTTTATCAATTTTAGCAAATGTATTAAAAATAGACTGAAATACCTTATTTACATAAGTATTCAGACCCTTTGCTATGAGACTCGAAATTGAGCTCAGGGCATCCTGTTTCCATTGATCATCCTTGATGTTTTTACAACTTGATTGGAGTCCACCTGTGGTAAATCCAATTGATTGGACATGATTTGGAAAGGCACACACCTGTCTATATAAAGTCCCACAGTTGACAGTGCATGTCAGAGCAATGAGGTCGAAGGAATTGTCCATAGAGCTCTGAGACAAGATTGTGTCGAGGCACAGATCTGGGGAAAGGTACCAAAAAACGTCTGCAGCATTGAAGGTCCCCAAGAACACAGTGGCCTCCATCATTCTTAAATGGAAAAAGTTTGGAACCACCAAGACTCTTTCTAGAGCTGGCCGCACGGCCAAACTGAGCAATCGGGGGAGAAGGGCCTTGGTCAGGGAGGTGACCAAGAACCCGATGGTCACTCTGACAGAGCTCCAGAGTTCCTCTATAGAGGTAAGAACCTTCCAGAAGGACAACCATCTCTGCAGCGCTCCACCAGGCCTTTATGGTAGAGTGGCCAGGCGGAAGCCACTCCTCAGTAAAAGGTACATGACAGCCCGCTTGGAGTTTGCCAAAAGGCACCTAAAGAAACAAGATTCTTTGGTCTGATGAAACCAAGATTGAACTCTTTGGCCTGAATGCCAAGCGTCACACTTGGAGGAAACCTGGCACCATCCCTACGGTGAAGCATGGTGGTGGTGGCAGCATCATGCTGTGGGGATGTTTTTCAGCGGCAGGGATTGGGAGACTAGTTAGGATCGAGGGAAACATGAACGGAGCAAAGTTCAGAGAGATCCTTGATGAAAACCTGCTCAGGACCTCAGACTGGGGTGAAGGTTCACCTTCAAACAGGACAATGACCCTAAGCACACAGCCAAGACAAGGAGTGGCTTTGGGACAAGTCTCTGAATGCTATTGAGTGGCCCAGCCAGAGCCCGGACTTGAACCTGATCGAACATCTCTGGAGAGACCTTAAATTAGCTGTGCAGCGACGCTCCCTATCCTACTTGACAGAGTTTAAGAGGATCTGCAGAGAAGAATGGGAGAAACTCCCCAAATACAGATGTGCCAAGCTTGTAGCGTCATACCCAAGAAGACTCGAGGCTGTAATTTCTGCCAAAGGTGCTTCAACAAAGTACTGAGTAAAGGGTCTGAATACTTATGTAAATGTAATATTTCATTTTTTATTTTAAATATACATTTGCAAACATTTCTAACAACCTGTTTTTTCTTTGTCATTATGGGGTATTGTGTGGGGCAAGAAACGCAACAAAGTCTACCTTCACTGTTAGTTTCTCAGTATCCCTCTGATGAACAACATTCACTGCAGGCTGTGGGGCATTACTCTCATCTTATCTCCACTTACTCCTTCCACAATTTTACATGAGTTGGTAGAAAAACTTCATAAAAAGACAGCAAAACCGATAGGCTTTCCTCCTCCTTTTTGTCAGTAATTTGTGTTAAACGACGTGCGTCTACCATTCCATGCATGAACCTTTCTTCTTCTCTGGTATAATGGCGTTCACACACATTTTATGTCCATTCCGCCAGTTACTGTAGTAAACTGTAGAAAAAATAAATGTCCATTGCTGATTTTTTGTTTTTGTTTACAAAAAATGTATAATCCTTTGGTCACAGTCCAATCCAAATCAAATCCCTTCTCGTGTTCAGTATTCCCTGCAACGCTTCAGCTGTTAAAACAACACGTTTCACTGCACTTAACCGGTCTATGTGACAACCGTTTGCGGGTCATCCACTGCCATAGCTTCCACAGCTCTACTTGCTCCTTCAACTATTTCCCGCACCTCTCTGTAGGAGACCTGTTGTACATCTCGGGTTTCTTGCAACTTCTTTACCCTAGCAGGGCACTCCAGGGATTTGGCTACGTGATTTCCACCACAATTGCTACACCGTACATCATCAGATTCTTCAACTACATGTTGATTCCATTGACACACACTTGAGACATGGCCATACCTTTTGCAATTTAGGCACTGTAACAGTTAATTTACGAAGGCTCTTACAGCCTATCTCACATATCCCATCTTTACATGTGTAGGCAGATACTCTTCATGAAACGTCAGTAAAACGGACTGACTTTCTTCCTTCTTTCCATCCACTACACTGTGCAGGCAACGCGCTCCAACCACTTCTGGAATCTTCTTCTTAAGACATGAAGTCTCAATGTCCAGCGATATTATTAGACCATTTTTATGGGTCTAATAATAAAGACGTAATTTAAATGGTTAAAAATAATTACCTTTTAATGTGGCATGAACACAACCAGTCATGATATTTTCATCTGTTTGTCAAACAAATGACTTCAAAAAGTAGGCTACCTGTGCATATTCGTCCACTCCATAATAATTCCAGCATCCGAACTCGCGCCATTTAATGAATGGAAATAGACATCTGTTACAAAACACCAAAAAGTGTGCCTAATGACATTCAGTGATTGCCGTTGATTAGGCCTACATTAATTGATGCATCTTGCTGACAAATTGAGCTTTTTTGTAGCCTGAAAAGTCGGGACACCTGAAAAAAGTCGGGAAAAATGTGATGATCACCCTAACATACAGTATCTCACAAAAGTGAGTACACCCCTCACATTTTGTAAATATTTGAGTATATCTTTTCATGTGACAACACTGAAGAAATGACACTTTGCTACAATGTAAAGTAGTGAGTGTACAGCTTGTATAACAGTGTAAATTGGCTGTCCCCTCAAAATAACTCAACACATTAGCCATTAATGTCTAAACCGCTGGCAACAAAAGTGAGTACACCCCTAAGTGAAAATGTCCAAATTGGGCCCAATTAGCCATTTTCCCTCCCCGGTGTCATGTGACTCGTTAGTGTTACAAGGTCTCAGGTGTGAATGGGGAGCAGGTGTGTTAAATTTGGTGTCATCACTCTCACACTCCCTCATACTGGTCACTGGATGTTCAACATGGCACCTCATGGCAAAGAGCTCTCTGAGGATCGGAAAAAAAGAATTGTTGGTCTACATAAAGATGGCCTGGGCTATAAGTAGATTGCCAAGACCCTGAAACTGAGCTGCAGCATGGTGGCCAAGACCATACAGCGGTTTAACAGGACAGGTTCCACTCAGAACAGGCCTCACCATGGTCGACCAAAGAAGTTGAGTGCACGTGCTCAGCGTCATATCCAGAGGTTGTCTTTGGGAAATAGACGTATGAGTGCTGCCAGCATTGCTGCAGAGGTTGAATGGGTGGGGGGTCAGCCTGTCAGTGCTCAGACCACAGCATCAAATTGGTCTGCATGGCTGTCGTCCCAGAAGGAAGCCTCTTCTAAAGATGATGCACAAGAAAGCCCGCAAACAGTTTGCTGAAGACAAGCAGACTAAGGACATGGATTACTGGAACCATGCCATGTGGTCTGATGAGACCAAGATAAACTTATTTGGTTCAGATGGTGTCAAGCATGTGTGGCGGAAACCAGGTGATGAGGACAAAGACAAGTGTGTCTTGCCTACAGTCAAGCATGGTGGTGGGAGTGTCATGGTCTGGGGCTGCATGAGTGCTGCCGGCACTGGGGAGCTACAGTTCATTGAGGGAACCATGAATGCCAACATGTACTGTGACATACTGAAGCAGAGCATGATCCCCTCCCTTCGGAGACTGGGCCGCAGGGCAGTATTCTAACATGATAACGACCTCAAACACACCTCCAAGAGGACCACTGCCTTGCTAAAGAAGCTGAGGGTAAAGGTGATGGACTGGCCAAGCATGTCTCCAGACCTAAACCCTATTGAGCATCTTTGGGACATCCTCAAACGGAAGGTGGAGGAGTGCAAGGTCTCTAACATCCACCAGCTCCGTGATGTCGTCATGGAGGAGTGGAAGAGGACTCCAGTGGCAACCTGTGAAGCTCTGGTGAACTCCATGCCCAAGAGGGTTAAGGCAGTGCTGGAAAATGATGGTGGCCACACAAAATATTGACACTTTGGGCCCAATTTGGACATTTTCACTTAGGGGTGTACTCACTTTTGTTGCCAGCGGTTTAGACATTAATGGCTGTGTGTTGTGTTATTTTGAGGGGACAGCAAATTTACATTGTTATACAAGCTCACTACTTTACATTGTAGCAAAGTGTCATTTTTTCAGTGTTGTCACATGAAAAGATATACTCAAATATTTACAAAAATGTGAGGGGTGTACTCACTTTTGTGAGATACTGTACATGGTCAACTTACTAAACTAGGCTACAATGCGTATTACCAAGAACTTCAAATAGGCCTACCGGTAGCCAGTGATGTAGTGGTAAAAAAAATAGGTGGGCAAACTCTGTTTGCCTGTCCCGGTGGAAAAAAGTAATGTTCCCTATACTTTCAATGCATTTTTCTGAAAAAGGTGGGAAAACTGCATTTATTTGCATTTACCCTCCAATAGGCCTACACCACTGCCGGTAGCATACCCTCTCAGCAGAGTCAATTTGACACACGTGAACACATGCACAACAGGTATCCTACATTCAGTATAATACATGAGCTGAATAAAAAACTAACATGTTTTACCCCCTAGTTCATGAGTTGTCCATAATTTATGAGTTAATGCTTGGCGTCTTCACAGTTCTCATGGGCACACCAATCCAACAATGTAGGCCTATGCCATTGCAAAATCTAATGCTTCTTACATTTAGGGGCGCTAACATCTCATTCAGGGGAGCGAAGCCACCCCCTGGCTCCCCCATAATTTGCGCTATGGATACTCCTGATATCACACCATTAAATCAGTGCCCTGCTCCGAAAATCAAAGCTCTCCGCTTCAGATGTCGCAAATTTATGGAGCCACAAAGATTTCTCCTTCTGCTCTTCCGATACGCATGAAATCAGAACAAAACTCTGATTCTACCTTTCCTAATGCATCCTTTATCATCTTTGTGACCTCATAGATCTCCCCAAGTATACAGTACATCATTATTAATGAATCGCACAAGAAACCGATTTTATAATTTACAACAATTTTTGCTCTATTTTTTGTTGACAGTCTTCCACTCTCTCGCCGAGCTTGCTCAACTCTCCATCAGAATCAACCTGCACTTCTACTTCCACCATGATTGCGTCCAGCTATTGCTTCTCCAACCTTCTCTCCATATCCTCCATTGCCGCATCCTCACTACTCGCCGCCGTTCTGCTCCCAAAATAGCGGTTTGAACCAGTCCAACAGCTTGTTAAACAGGGCTCTCGACCCACCGGCCGTCCTAACGTTACAGTATAGTATTCACTCGCCTATGCAAAATCCGTAGATAAAAGAATGAATAGAAAGGGTGTCTCCATTTAAGTCAATTATGGCATAATGGGTGGATTGGCATCCATTTTGAGTGTACCCATGCCAGGAAGTATAAGCAGGAAGTGTACCCTTCAATCTGTGCTGTGATTTGTTGAGTCAACGCAACTGACATTACAAAACATTTATACCATGGCTTGAAGAGCATTCTAGAGCGTGCATTATTTCCCTCTAACACACAGTATATCAGCACAGTAGAATTCAATGGCTATACTTCATTCTTACATGTTCTATGTTTGAGCTGCTTTTGAAAGCAAAAGTATAATTGAAAACATTATTGGCATTGTTGAATTCGATTTTCATAACAGCAAGCCTAGGACTGAAGGTTTGGTTAGTTTGTTTGGTTACCAAGGCAACTACTGTAGCTATCTATTAAACTTACTAGCTACTTCAGTGGATGTTTAACACATTTCTACCTTCAAATGAACAAATTTCTAGCAGCAAATGTGTTAAATTATAGCCATGGTATAAAAGGGATAATCGACTCTGGCTTCTATGCATTCTCTGGAAAATTATGCAACTCCGTGGAAGGTTAGTTCCACTCTGCTAGCATGTCATGGAACCAGAGTATGTGAGCGTCTGCCTTCTCACCCGCTCCAGTACCACTCACTTCACAAGCTCAGGGCATGCCCTGCATAGCATGCATTTGAAGGCTACTTGTGTGCTCCTATAGCCCCTTGCTTTAGCTACTGTCATGGAGTTCGCTAAATATTTTCATAAAGACACAGGTGCAAAATCAAGGTGACTTACAAAGATGAGGAGGACCAAGAGCAAGAGGTAGTGTGTTGATGTAGTGTCCACAACTAAAGAATCATTGTGGAATCTGAAAAGACACATACCCAAAAGCATGATGGTATACTTACTACATGCACATGCTAACAGAAAGGAATGAGGTGGGTAGCTAGTTAAGTATGTCATTGTAGCAAAGTATTTATAAACAAAAAATCTGATCTCTTAAAAGTTATATTATCTATACAATAGGCTATAATTTATGTTAGTCCAATAGGCCTGACATATTACCTCTTTCAAATTACTTTACGTTTTGATAGGGTTATTTTGCCTAAAAACTTTTAGGCCTACCTATAAAACAACTTTTTTTTTTTTACTGCATCCCTGCCCAGCCTGGCAAGAGGGGCCTGAAGGGTGTTTAGCGGTATTCTCTGCTGCTGGCCTGCTCTCCAGGCACCATCGCATTAGCCTGAAGCCAGACTTTGGATGAATTCAAAGGCCTAATAAGGCATTTTTCAATTCATTTGTATTTAATTCTAAGTCACAGCCTATATGCACAATTTATAGACAATAGACGATTTAATACAACTAAATGTTTAAATGCTGAGCCTTAATGTTCCTGCCTGCCTAGTGTGTCGCACTCGCAAATGCTTCACAATGTATTTCTTTGTATGCTATATAGCCTTGGAATAATTTAAATAACAGGCTTTATTCCGCAACCACAGAGTTACGCAGGAACGTGTCAAAACACTCCAGTGCGCCAAACAGGCGCACTGGAAAATACAAGGCACACGGGAAAATATCCCGGCGATACAAAATACAAGGAGCTCCACCGAGCTTCACTACTCTCCACAATAAACAATCACACACAAAGACAAGGGGGCAGAGGGAACACTTATACAGGTACTGATGAGGGGATATGAACCAGGTGTGTGTAATAAACAAGACAAAACAAATGGAATGATAAGATGAGGAGCGGCAGTAAATAGAACGGTGACGACGACCGCCGAAGCCTGCCCGAACAAGGAGAGGAGGTAGCTTCGGAGGAAGTCGTGACACCCGTTCTATTTATTCTTATGTCTATGGCAAAACCTCTCCCGGTGGTCGTCGTCTTCTTCTTCTTTTATGGTATTATGGCAGCCACAAACAAACGTTAGAGGTGAATGCCGCCACCTACTGTACTGGAGTCTGTAGTCAATCACAGCTTACCGACTAAATGATTAAAGAAACAAACATTAAGAAAAACTAAACCCTCCTACCTAATCCTGTGCTACTAAAAAAATAAAAGAGCCCTACTAACTTCTAACAAACCCTACCCATACCCAATATCCCTTCCAACCCCCACCCAACCTCAGTAACCCTACACATCAATATTTCCCTCTCTACTTACAACAATACATCAACACATGCTTCACTGTTTCATCAACCATACGTTCCATACACAAACCATTCACATGCTTGCCAACCAGATATCATAGGCACAACAGAGCAAACACCCCCTCTTCCTTCCTAATCTGACCTTTGAATCTTGGTCCACCAACCTTTCTTTGGCGGGCATATAAATGCTGGCCATTGGGCTCGCTGTCGCTCTGCTTCTGCCACACATCTATCTTAATGGCTCTAATCCTACATTTGGCCTCACCTACCTCTCCCGGTCATACTGTGTAACAGGGTTCCCCAACTGGCGGTGGTTTATTTTGTTGTATTTATTTATTTGTGCAAATTCTTTTTTATTTTTTTGTAACTGTTCTTGCCTATCAATGTATGTTTTGTAACTTGTTGTGTTTTTTTGTCAGAAACCGTCTAATCTGCGTGCTCGTCGTCCTCATCAGGGTCTTGACCTGACAGTATTACATTTACATATTTAGTCATTTAGCAGATGCTCTTATCCAGAGCGACTTACATTTTTCATACTGGCCCCCCGTGGGAATCGAACCCACAACCCTGGCGTTGCAAGTGCCATGCTCTATCAACTGAGCTATGTATGGCGTTGTGTGGGTGAGCGGTTTGCTGATGTCAACGTTGTGAACAGAGTGTCCCATGGTGGCGGTGGGGTTATGGTATGGGCAGGCATAAGCTACAGACAACGAACACAATTGCATTTTATCGATTGGCAATTTGAATGCACAGAGATACCGTGACGAGATCCTGAGGCCCATTGTCGTGTTATTCATCCGCCGCCATCACGTCATGTTTCAGCATGATAATGCACGGCCCCATGTCGCAAGGATCTGTACACAATTCCTAGAAGCAAAACATTTCCCAGTTCTTCCATGGCCTGCATACTCAGACATGTCACCCATTGAGCATGTTTGGGGTGCTCTGGATCGACATGTACGACAGCGTGTTCCAGTTCCCGCCAATATCCAGCAACTTCGCACAGCCATTGAAGAGGAGTGGGACAACATTCCACAGGCCACAATCAACAACCTGATCAACTATACCGGTACCCCCTGTATATAGCCCCCCTACTGTTATTTTATTTTACTGCTGCTCTTTAATTATTTGTTACTTTTATTTTTTACTGATATATTTTTTACTTAACACTTATTTTTCTTAAAACTACATTGTTGGTTAAGGGCTTGTAAGTAAGCATTTCACTGTACCTGTTGTATTCAGCGCATGTGGCAAATAACATTTGATTTGAGATGTCGCGTTGCATGAGGCAAATGGTGGTCCCACCAGATACTGACTGGTTTCCGATCCTTTTTCTAACTGAAAATTAGCATTTGTTGGCCTGTTGAGTGGCACAGTGGTCTAAGGCACTGCATCGCAGTGCTAGCTGTGCCACTAGAGGTCCTGGTTCGAGTCCAGGCTCTGTCGCAGCCGACCTCGACCGGGAGACCCATGGGGCGGCACACAATTGGCCCAGCATCATCCAGGTTAGGGAAGGGTTTGGCCGGCAGGGATATTCTTGTCCCATCGCGCACTAGCGACTCCTGTGGCGGGCCAGGCGCAGTGCATGCTGACACGGTCGCCAGGTGTATGGTGTTTGCTCCGACCCATTGGTGTGGCTGGCTTCCGGGATAAGCGGGCATTGTGTCAAGAAGCAGTGCGGCTCGGCTGGGTTGTGTTTCGGAGGACGCACGGCTCTCGACCTTCGCCTCTCCCGAGTCCGTACGGGAGTTGCAGCGATGGGACAAGACTGTAACTACCAATTGGATACCACGAAATTGGGGAGATAAAGGGGTAAAATAAAAAAGAAATTACCATTTGTAAAGTAGGTGTGTCCAAACCTTTGACTGGTACTGTATATGTGTGTGTGTGTGTGTCACCCCCACAGATGATGCCTCCAAAAGATGATGCCAGACTGACATTTTTTCTCATTTTTCATAATGCTTGATTGATACTGGGTGACAAGGTGTTATGTGTATAAATGTGAGGTATTTATTGATAAAGAATGCAGAGTGAAAACATTCCATGCCCTGGTGATCTTCATTTTTGCACTGCGGTGCACACACCCATTCATTTAAGGCTTTGGTATTTTTATTTTGGGATGGTGTACTTTCGGTACAACGTGGTGTTTAGGTAGGTGTGGTCAGTGTGTGTAGTGTTCAGTGTTGAGGCATCACTCATCAGGAATGGCAGACCTACCCATCCATTGTCAGTGTGTGATGGCATTGACACACTGCAGGGCTTGTCATGGGTGGGGTGGTATCTTGCGGGTGTGGCCATGAGGGTGGTTCTCCTCCTGTGTGGGTGTTAGTTCCGCCCATGTTCTGATTGTAGTTCCATGGTTCCATCTCTGGTACAGTGTTGCTGACGGACATACACAGGAGGAGATTGTATTTAGGTAGTTTGGCACGGGGCAATGGCAGGTGTTGCCATGGTAGATTTTTTGCAAGATCCTTTTGTTGTTTTTTGACATAATTTGTCTTACACCTATTCAAAATGTGTGTGTGTGTGTGTGTGTGCTTAGCCTGTGTGAGTATCTAAGTCTTTAGAAATTCACCTGCAATTAAAATGGAATTAGGTCACAATTAATTAGCTTGCCAAAAAGACTCTGTGAAGAGCTAAGAAAATGGCACGGTAGTCATCCATTGATTGAGCTTCTTAAAACAGTTGCATACAAAACAGTCACATACAGTACAACATTAATGTACACAATGTTTCTTAAAGATCAGCTCTTTTACTTGTAACTCCCATAGCCATCAGCCTAGCAGATTTACAGCCAACGTGAACCTGTATGGTGCTTTGACATTTACCGTACTGGTGCAGGTAGGGCCTCTGTCAGAGGGCTCCAGTTGTGTCTCGGACGGAACCGCACAATAATTTACTGTCTGAATTCCTCTTCCATTCCAATTGGTGGTCGAACTAGGAAGGATATGACAGGCTTGCGGTTGATTGGTTTGTCTAAGACCTCTTCACCTATCCCGGAGTGTGGAGGTTTGAAAGGTTGTGTAACTAAGCAGAGGTTGTAGCATTTGACTCACAGGAGGGGGCTATGTCCATGTTGAAGGTATTGTCAAAGATTTGTCCCCAATTTGTCAACACCACCAAAATGAATGCTGTCTTGTTCAGCAAGGTTGTAAGTAAGGGTGTGAACATTTAAAGGTTAAAACATTTAAACGAAGTTTAAGGAATCCTTAACTGAAAAACAGTTGTTTTTTAGTTTTTTCCCCCACTTAATTAAAATCAAAGTTGAGTTATCAAGAAACATTATTTTCCGTGTTATAGCCGATAGGCTATGAAGGCCTGGGGAAGTTATGTCATTCAAATACAGTGAGGGGAAAAAAGTATTTGATACCCTGCTGATTTTGTACGTTTGCCCACTGACAAAGACATGATCAGTCTATAATTGTAATGGTAGGTTTATTTGAACAGTAAGAAACAGAATAACAATAACAAAATCCAGAAAAACGCATGTCAAAAATGTTATGAATTTATTTGCATTTTAATGAGGGAAATAAGTATTTGACCCCTCTGCAAAACATGACTTAGTACTTGGTGGCAAAACCCTTGTTGGCAATCACAGAGGTCAGACGTTTCTTGTAGTTGGCCACCAGGTTTGCACACATCTCAGGAGGGATTTTGTTCCACTCCTCTTTGCAGATCTTCTCCAAGTCATTAAAGTTTCGAGGCTGACGTTTGGCAACTCGAACCTTCAGCTCCCTCCACAGATTTTCTATGGGATTAAAGTCTGGAGACTGGCTAGGCCACTCCAGGACCTTAATGTGCTTCTTCTTGAGCCACTCCTTTGTTGCCTTGGCCGTGTGTTTTGGGTCATTGTCATGCTGGAATACCCATCCATGACCCATTTTCAATGCCATGGCTGAGGGAAGGAGGTTGTCACCCAAGATTTGACGGTATATGGCCCCGTCCATCGTCCCTTTGATGCGGTGAAGTTGTCCTGTCCCCTTAGCAGAAAAACACCCCCAAAGCATAATGTTTCCACCTCCATGTTTGACGGTGGGGATGGTGTTCTTGGGGTCATAGGCAGCATTCCTCCTCCTCCAAACACGGCGAGTTGAGTTGATGCCAAAGAGCTCGATTTTGGTCTCATCTGACCACAACACTTTCACCCAGTTCTCCTCTGAATCATTCAGATGTTCATTGGCAAACTTCAGACGGCCCTGTATATGTGCTTTCTTGAGCAGGGGAACCTTGCGGGCGCTGCAGGATTTCAGTCCTTCACGGCGTAGTGTGTTACCAATTGTTTTCTTGGTGACTATGGTCCCAGCTGCCTTGAGATCATTGACAAGATCCTCCCGTGTAGTTCTGGGCTGATTCCTCACCGTTCTCATGATCATTGCAACTCCACGAGGTGAGATCTTGCATGGAGCCCCAGGCCGAGGGAGATTGACAGTACTTTTGTGTTTCTTCCATTTGCGAATAATCGCACCAACTGTTGTCACCTTCTCACCAAGCTGCTTGGCGATGGTCTTATAGCCCATGTCAGCCTTGTGTAGGTCTACAATCTTGTCCCTGACATCCTTGGAGCGCTCTTTGGTCTTGGCCTTGGTGGAGAGTTTGGAATCTGATTGATTGATTGCTTCTGTGGGCAGGTGTCTTTTATACAGGTAACAAACTGAGATTAGGAGCACTCCCTTTAAGAGTGTGCTCCTAATCTCAGCTTGTTACCTGTATAAAAGACACCTGGGAGCCAGAAATCTTTCTGGTTGAGAGGGGGTCAAATATTTATTTCCCTCATTAAAATGCAAATCAATTTATTACATTTTTGACATGCGTTTTTCTGGATTTTTTTGTTGTTATTCTGTCTCTCACTGTTCAAATAAACCTACCATTAAAATTATAGACTGATCATTTATTTGTCAGTGGGCAAACGTACAAAATCAGCAGGGGATCAAATAATTTTTTTCCCTCACTGTAAAACCAGAGAGGAAGAGGTGAACTTTATGCTACCTGGTGAATTCGCAAGACAAGACATTGTGTGATGCAGATGACCAAAACATAAATTATGAGCACGCTTCTGCCTTCTTCTACCTCTCTCTCCCTCGCGCTGGCCTGCCTGCTCTGCCTGCTTGGTCTTTTCGCTAGTGATGTAAATGTGAGTTCAGTCTTTGGTCTGTTGAGTGTAGAATATCCTAGCCTATTTATGGCACCGATGTCTTCGGGCCAGTCTTGCTAGCACGAAGTAGCCTACTCTTTGCCTCAAATGAAATTACAGTAGGCTACTGGTAACCTGTATTGATTACGCTTTTCAGACATAATGGAATGTGGCCCCTTGAAAGTGCCTCGGCTAAGGAATGTTGTTTGTCTGTTAGGGTAGGCTACACTACTTTTTCTTCTTTATGCCGACACTGACATTTTACTTCTGAAGCGGGATTAAAGTCACTAGGCAATCAGAACTGTCAACATATAATCTTGAGCTGCTGCACGCATTCTGCTTGCCTGCTGCCTGTGCGCAGACAACTCTCTCCTAAAAAAGTACTTTAAAGTTTATTAAATACCCTGACATTTAGTAGAAATAAAACACATCTAGCTACCATACCATAAAAAAAAACAGCATTCAAAAAAACACAGCAGCACATCAATCAGCAACGTTTATTGTTGTCAGCAAAGAAATACAGAACCTTTTACACAGGAGCAGAATTCTACTGTCTGAACACGTACAGACCTGATGCTGCGTCTTTTATTAATTGTCTGAAAAGTTATCAATTGTCGCTATCGACATGTTACTATAGCTGCGTTCTATTTCTGTAAAGGATTGCGGTAGATATAACTTCATTGTCTGGCCCTAGTAGTCATAAATACAGTGCATTCGGAAAGTATTCAGACCCCTTCACTTTTTCTACATTTTGTTACGTTACAGCATTATTCTAAAATGGATTAAATAAATAAAAATTCTCATCAACCTACACCCAACACCCGATAATGACGATGCGAAAACACGTTTTTAGAAATTTGTACAAATGTATTAAAAATAAAAAACAGATCACATTTACATAAGTATTCAGACCCATTGCTATGAGACTCGAAATTGAGCTCAGGTGCATCCTGTTTCCATTGATCATCCTTGAGATGTTTCTACAACTTGATTGGAGTCCACCTGTGGTGAATCCAATTGATTGGACATGACTTGGAAAGGCACACACCTGTCTATATCAAGTCTTACAGTTGACAGTGCATGTCAGAGCAAAAATCA